>NC_059073.1:50143664-50468685 GCF_020497125.1 Mauremys mutica
AATTAAAAAACTGACAGCACTTCATTTCTGAATTTCCAGCAAGAACTTAGTTGCTTGCTTTGGACCAGAGTCTGCCACAATCCCTCACACTCAGTATTGCCTTACACCATGTAGTCTCTTTAAAGAAACCAGCAGAATCTGGCCCTTACAGTTAAAAAACATTTGCCATTCAGAAATATGGCATCAGTCTAGGTACACAAAGAATGCAGGACTGGGCCTGAATGTTCTGTTGGATGAAATTCTACATTTCACCAGCATATGGGAAACTGTTTATATCCTATTGTGACAAAGAGACCCATTTGTAGTTGTCAGACCTGACATACTCATGACTTCTAACACACTGTTGTCATGATATATACCCAAAAGGTGACATGTAACATATCCTTGGAAAACTATTACCTCACAGATCATTAATATTATTGTGTGATGTATGTATGAGTTGTGTACAAAGAGTTATGGGTATAAGCTAGAATTATTAATGAAAGCTGATGACACCCTGGTGATTAATATCATTGTGAAAAGCATGTATTAACACTATACAAGGAATTATGAATACTCATTGATATTATGCTTTAAAGTCTGTGACCAAACAAAGAAGGAAACAGAAGGGAAGGCAGTGATCTACAGGTATCTACCTGTTCTGTTCATTCCCTCTGAAGCACCTGGCGTTGGCCACTGTCGGAAGACAGGATATTGGGCTAGATGGACTTTGGTCTGACCTAGTAGGGCCATTCTTATGTCTCCAATGAAATTAATCAAGGTGTGACCAAAACCAATGGAAGCCCCATGTGCCTACAAATCAGCAGGGAGTGGGAAGTCCACAGGCAGGGAAAACAGCATACAGTCATCCTGAGTCTGGGAACAAAACAGTGAGTTTGGGAAGATATAAGGAAAGAGAATAAGCCATCTTGGCATCCATCACTGGACAGACCTAAGGGTCTAGAGCTCTTGGCAAGCTGCGGAAGATGGGTAAGAATAGGGTGAAAAATGTACGTGGTCATGTATTTGTAAGGTAAGATGTGGGATTGCTGCTTGTCAAAGCTGTTTAATTTTCTGCCACTCAGCTATATGTGGCAATTTAACAGAAAACAAGAAGACAGGTACAAATGATGGGAAAGAAACAGTTGTTAGGCAGTGAATTTTTACATAAGTGTTAGACTGGAAGAAAAACTAAATTTATGACTCACTTTTTTTCCTGATTTTGTGTATCAAATAAAGACAGCAGCCAGGAATGACACATGGAAATGGCTGTGAATAAATGGGAAAAAGCTAAGCATTATTTTAAGAATAAACTGAAGCTTTTTGTGTGTTCTTTTCACCTAAAGTTTTAGCTTTTTCTGACCTTACGAAAAGTCTAAGGTGCAAAATAGGTTCTTACATATAGTAGATAGTAATATGGCAAAAAAAAACCGTATTCAACAGTTTTCCAGAGATATTACACTTAAGAACTCACATAGCTTAATGTAATTAATAAACAAGCTATTTTGAAATATGTTGAAAAATCAGATTAAGAGACAGATTCTAATCTCAGTACTTCATAATGAAATGCACTTAGTGTCAAATTCCCTAGTGTAAAAGAAAAGATTGGTGAAAGATACACATTCTTTATTGTGTTAAGATTTCAACACATTCCATGTACTGTTTACCAATACCTATACACAGGGTGATTTCACAGTTTTTAAGCATTAACCATGTTAAACTCTGAGAACCCAAAGAAAGGTTACAAAAGCAGTGAAAATTATAAAATGGGTCATTTAAAAATGAGTATGACTTTTAAGCTATTTTATGTAATCATGTAAGACTTTCACAAAAAATAGTCTTCTTTAGTCAGTAATGTGAGTTTGAAAAGGAAATTTTGATATTTTTCTTACAAAACTTAATGGGTTAAGTGCCTCATTAAAGAACATTTTCAACATAACCATAAATAAGAGGCTGAGACTAGTACTTTTATAACATGGCCAGATCTTGCCTTAGCATTCAACCCATTTGATTTGCATTGGCTTCAAGAGTGAGAGCTACTATTCTGATGTATGTCTTAACAATTTAACATAAAATATTATGAGCTTCAAAATACTAGTTTTGCAGTAAATTTCCTTAGCAATTTGCTTTTTGTAGAATGTGCATAGTAGGACTCTTGATTAATCACTGTTAAAAAATTAATCGCAATAAAAAAATTAATCATGATTAATCACAGTTTTAATTGCACTGTTAAACAATAGAATACCAATTGAAATATATTAAATATTTGTCGATATTTTTCTACATTTTCAAATATATTGATTTCTATTACAACACAGAATACAAAGTGTACCATGCTCACTTTACTTGATTATTTTTATTACAAATATTTGCACTGTAAAAATGTTAAACAAAAGAAATAGTATTTTTCAATTCAATTCACCTCATACAAGTACTGTAGGGCAATCTCTTTTTCATGTAAGTCCAACTTATAAATGTAGATTTTTTTTTTGTTACATAACTGCGGGATAGCTCTGCCCAGGGCAGATCAGTCAATGGGCCCCCTAAAAAGGTCCACCTGACATTTGGCAGTGCTCCGCCTGCACTGGCTGGTGCTCAGTGACCTGCTGCCAGCTGCGCTGCTGGTGCCCAGTGAGCTGCCAGCAGCACTGCTGAGTCTGGTCTTCCGGCACGGACAGGCTTCCACATGCCCGCCCAGCTGCCTTTGCTGCCACCAGTACCACCCCGTGTGCACGTAGGAGCCCTGCGCTGTGCCCGGGTGATTGTCCTCTTTGCCCCCTGCTGTCAGCGGGCCTGAAAACTTTATAGCCTACAAGTCCACTCAGGCCTACTTCTTGTTCAGCCAATTGCTCAGACAAACAAGTTTGTTTACAGTTATGGGAGATAATGCTGCCTGCTTCCTATTTACAATGTCACCTTAAAGTGAGAACAGCTGTTTGCATGGCACTTTTGTAACTGGCACTGCAAGGTATTTATGTGGTAGGTATGCTAAACATTCATATGCCCCTTCATGCTTCGGCCACCATTCCAGAGGACATGTCTCCATGCTGATGATGCTCATTAAAAAAATAATGCATTAATTAAATTTGTGACTGAACTCCTTGGGGAAGAATTGTATGTCTCTTACTCTGTTTTACCCGATTCTGCCATATATTTCATGTTATGGCAATCTCAGACGATGACCCAGCACATGTTGTTCATTTTAAGAACACTTTCACTGACTTGAAGGCTCTAAAGTTTTACATTGTTTTATTTTTGAATGCTGTTATTTTTCTTTGTACATAATTCTATATTTGAAAGTTCAACTTTCATGATAAAGAGATTGCACTACAGTACTTGTATTAGGTGAATTGAAAAATACTATTTTTTAATTTGTTTTTTACTGTGCAAATATTTGTAATAAAAATAAATATAAAGTGAGCATCGTACACTTTGCATTCTTTGTTGTAATTGAAATCAATATATTTGAAAACGTAGAAAATATCCAAAATTATTTAAATAAATGGTATAGTATTATGAACAGTGTGATTAATTACGTGAGTAATTGTGATTAATTTTTTAAATCATGCTATTAATCATGATTAATCTTTTTTAATTGCTTGACAGCACTAGTGCATAGGCAGTGAATTGCTATTATCCATACATTGTGTTCATCTTTATGTCCAAAGGCAGCATTGCCTAGTGGCTAGTGCACTGGACTGGGACTCAAGAGTCTGGATTTTATACCTGTCTCTGCCTCTGGCCTCTGGGGTGACGTTGGGGAGTTATTTTGCCTCTCTCTTCCTCAGTTTCCTCATCTGTAAAATGGGGATAATGATACTTATCTCCTTTGTAAAGTACTTTGAGATCTACTGATGAAAAAGCTAGGTATTATTATATTTTAGTTGTCCCTAACATGGGCAAAAGCCTGTGTCCCAAGTATGAGAAAGTTGAATTTCTTATAGTCTCCTTTAGCTGAAACTGTGATGTATGTCGCGGGTGTTTCCAATCTGTGGCTCCGCTCCCAATAGGGTAGCACAGAATACCAATACCAATTTTCCCCAGGAATCAATATCACAGACAGATACAGAAAGCAAACACTCCCCAAATAACTCTGTTATTTACTTTAGAGCTCATTAGGATTGTAATTAACTAGAAGAGAAAAGAATCCACATTGTCCCCTTTTCTCTCCATCTCATGTTTTTCTCTTTCATTTTATGAGCATGTGGTTTTAATAGGTTATCTTCTTTTGCTGTATATTATACTGCATTGTCTTACATCAGGTCAGATTCAATTAAAAAATCCATACTGCTTCTGTAATACAGTAATCTGAACCACACAAAAACTATATTTTGGGGGCTTACCCAGCAGAAATACCAGAGTCACTAATGAATTTAACTTCTGCACTCAGCTGTTTTTATACTTTTTCAAAGGATTCCATCTCCACCTATTTGTTTTCATGATGAATAGTGAAATTCATCAGTGTTTTCAGATTATTTAGCTCAGATGAGATGTAGCAAATAAAATTCCACATCAAATAGACAAAGTTCTCAAGTGACATGCAAAGATGGCAATTAGCATAAGTGAAAAAAGTGCTAAAACTGTTGGAACATAATTTTGTTTTACAGAGTACTTTTCTAAAGCTAAGAATCTCACAGCTAAGAATCTTGGCTAATAGTCTTTGATGGGCCTATTCCCCATGAATTTATCAAATTCTTTTTTTAACCCAGTTATACTTTTGGTCTTCACAACATCCCTTGGCAATGAGTTGGCCTTCACAACATCCCTTGGCAACCTGACTGTGTATTGTGTAAAGTACTTCCTTTTATTTATTTTAAACTTGCTGTCTATTAATTTAATTGGATGACCCCTTGTTCTTGTTTTATATACCACAGTTAGTAGTTCTGCAATTTCATATTTGAGTTCCTTCAGAACTCTGGGATGAATCCTATTTGGTCCTGGGGATCTATTATTGTTTAATTTATCAATTTGTTCCCAAACCTCCTCTATTGATATCTCAATCTGGAACAATTCCTCAGAGCTTGGATCGGCGGGCAACGATGGATCCAGCGGGGGTCGATCTATCGCATCTAATATAGATGCGATAAATCAACCGCTGAGCGCTCTCCCGTCAACTCCGGTACTCCACCAGAACGAGACGCGCAAGCGGAGTTGATGGGAGAGTGTCAGCTATCGACTTACTGCAGTGAAGACACCACGGTAAGTAGATCTAAGTATGTCAACTTCAGCTACGCTATTCACATAGCTGAAGTTGCGTATCTTAGATCAACCCCGCGCGGTAGTGTAGACAAGCCCTCAGATTTGTCACCTAAAAAGAATGGCTTAGATGCAGCCTCACATTCTCTTCAGTGAAGACTGATGCAAAGAGTTCATTTAGTTTTTCCAATCCTTTAGCACTATGCTATGGGGCCTTTAGCAGTGGCCCCATTGACTGCTTGGCAGGCTTCCTGCTGATGATGTACTTAAATAAACAATTGCTGTTAGTTTTAGTGTCTATTGCTAGTTTCTCTTCAAATTTGTGTTTTGGCCTGCCTAATTATACTTTAGCACTTGACTTGCCAGAGTTTATGCTCCTTTCTATTTTCCTCAGTACAATTTAACTTCCAAATTTTAAAGGATGCCTTTTTGCCTCTAACCGATATAGTTTAGCCATGGTGGCATATTTGGGTCTCTTAATATTTTTTTTATTTGAGGGTATACATTTAACTTCAGACTCTGTTATGGTGTTTTTAAATTGTTTCCATGCAACTTGCAGGCATTTTACTCTTGTGACTGTTCCTTTTAAATTTCCATTTAATTAGCTTCCTCATTTTTGTATAGTTCCCCTTTTAAAAGTTAAATGGTATTGTGGTGGGATTCTTTGTTATTTCCCCCCCACACACACACACACACACACAAAGATGTTAAATTTAATTACATTATGGTCGCTATTACCCAGCAGTTCAGCTATATTCACCTCTTGGACCAGATCCTGTGTGCAATTTAAGACTAAATCAAGAATTGCCTCTCCCCTTGTGGGTTCCAGGATTAGATGCTCCAAGAAGCAGTTATTAATGATGTTTAGAAACTTTGTACCTACTTCCTGTCCTGTAGTGACATGTGCCCAGTCAATATGGGGATAGTTGAAATCTCCCATTATTATTGAGTTTTCTATTTTTATAGCCTCTCTGATCTCCCTGAGCATTACATAATCACCATCACCAACATGATCATGTGGTCTGTAGTACATTCCTACTGTTATATTCTTATTATTCAAGCATAGAATGTCTATGGGTAGACATTCTATGGGACAGTTTGATTCATTTAAGATATTTACTGTATTTGATTCTATGCTTTCTTTCACATAAAGTGCCACTCCCCCACCAGCATGACCCACTCTGTCATTCCTGTATCTTATGTACCCTGGTGTTACCGTATCCCACTGATCACCATCGCTGCACCAAGTTTTTATGATGCCTATTATATCAATATCCACATTTAATATCAGGCACTCAAATTCACCCATCTTAGTATTTAGACTTCTTGTATTTGTACACAAGCACTTATCAAATTTGTCACTTTTTAGTTGTCTGCTTTCATGTGATGTAAGTGAGTAGGACTCTTTTTCATTTGACTGTTTCTCTTCAGTTCTTACCTGTACTTTATCGACTTCTATCCTCTCTTCTTTACTAGGATGTAGAGAATCCCCATTAATAGACCCTTCCTTCTGGGATGCCTCTGTCTAAAGCAAGTGCTCCTCTGCACCTGTTGGCTTTCCACCAGCCTTTCATTTTAAAAGTCCTCTATGAGCTTTTTAATTTTACACACCAGCAATCTGGTTTTGGTTTAGTTTAGGTGGAACCCATCCTTCCTGTGTAGGCTCCCCCTTTCCCAAAAAGTTCCCCAGTTCCTAATAAACCTAAAATCCTCCTCCCTACACCATTGTCTCATCCATGCATCGTGACCCTGCAATTCTGCCTGTCTAACTGGCCCTCCATGTGGAAGCATTTCAGAGAATACTACCATGGAGACCCTGGACTTTAATCTCTTACCTAGCACGCTAAACTTGGCCTCCAGGACCTCTCCCCTACCTTTCCTTAGGACATTGGCATCTACATGTACCACAACCACTGGCTCCTTCCCAGCACTGCACATAAATCTGTCTAGATGTCTTGAAAGATCCACAACCTTCGCACCCAGTGGCAACTGACCATGCAGTTCTCCCGGTCATCACAAACCCAGCTATCTATATTTCTAAATGATTGAATCCCAATTACTAATACCTGTCTCTTCCTACTAACTGAGTTCCCCTCCCCTGGAGAAGTATCCTCAGTGCAAGAGCATACCATGACACCATCTGGAAGGAGAGTCCCAACTATGGGATTGTTTCCTTCCACTCCAGTTTGATGTTCTCCTTTCCTGAGACTTCCATCCTCCTCAACAGCACAGAGGCTGTCAGACTGGGGGTGAGACCACTCTACTGGGTTCTGGAAAATCTCATGTATGTTCCTCTCTGTCTCCCTTAGCTCCTTCACTTCAGCCACTCTGGTGTCCAGAGCCCGTCCTCAGTCTCTGAGAGCCATGAGCTCCTTGCACCGAATGCACACATATACCACCTGTCCACAAAGCAGGTACACTGCATTCAGTGCAATGAACTGATAGCCATGACTCTACTGGACTTCTGTCTTAATTCTTTTTACTCCTGCAGCTTTTGTTTTTTGGTTTGGGTTTGTAATTTGTTTTTTGGTGGTGGGGGGTGCTTATTGGCCCAAGATTAGAGAATGTTAGGTGTATCTGGTTCTCATGCTCCCGCTCTAACTTCCCTTGCAAAACTCCCCTGTTTGCTGCTCCCATTCACTAGCTCCTCTGGTTGAACAGGAGCTAGTAGTTTAAACGCCTGTTCTCCATGACTGGCCCTGTCCCCGCTTAAGGATGAATGAATGCTAAATACACTAGGGATCAAAGCCTCATTAAGAAGCTCTCAGCCTGGTCTAGCAGGCATTCTTCTTACCGTATGCACAATGTGCCTCAGGTGGCACGTGACCAGGATTCATCACCAAATTTGGGTCATTAGCTTCCCTGGCCCAGGCCAGATACTGATGGGAAGTGCGACGCGAACGCTGATCCATGCCCCCCTCTAGCAGGCATGAAAGACAGAGTAACATGACCGCCTCTGGAATAAAAATAAATATGATTTATGTAAAACTGCTTGAAAGTGTTTCCTATTTTAATTTTGTTGCCTATTTGTGGTTGGTAGACTTGTTGCAAACATTACAAATGGGCAGTGTTTTACTCATGGCACATGCAATTGAGATTGAGGGGTCCAGACCTCATCCAAATTCTACAAACATTTTGGGCCAAAACATGACCAGTAATAGGTGCCTGCAGAAGGGAGTAAGGGGGCATTTTATTCCACTTACTCTCTTACACACATTAATAAATGCATGTAAGAGCGAGCAGGAGTTGGCCCCAGCATCTGTGTGGCCATAATTCCTTCTCTGGGCCATATGGGCTGGGAATGGACAGTAGGGGTTCAGAGCAGTTGTAGCTCCATCACCACCACACCAGGCAGCACAGCTGAGCCAGCAAGGAGCAGGAAGTCAGCTGCACCAGGAAAGGATCTGTCACAGTGCACTTCCTCCCACTGGAGCAAAGAGGAAACTAGGTCTGAGTCACAATTTGATCCCTCATATGCTCTTTTGGCAGTCTAGTAACTCCCCCAGCTAGCCTTTTTAGAGCTTCTCAACACAAATTCCTCAGGAGACCCCCTGCTACTCTGTACCTGCTGTATTATCTTCTGCAGGAGTGAGATAATGGCCCATTTCTCACTCTCCAGTGGTTTACTCCTCAAGGTATAACCAAGTAACCTCTTTTCCCCAAATCCTCCAGTGGATCACCTGTCACAGGACAGCCAGGCACCCCAACCATTCTGCCAGCATCAGGTCCTTTTTATGGGGCAGGCAGATGGCATTAGGGTTGCCAACTTTATATTCACACAAAACTGAACACCCTTGCTCCATCCTCTGCTCTGCCCCTCCTCTGAGGTCCCACCCCTTCTCTGAGGTCCTGCCCCCAACCTCACTCCACACTCCCCCCCTTGATTCACTTGCTCATTTTCACTGGGCTGGCTCAGGAGGGGTGGGTTATGGGAGGGGGGTGAGGGCTGCAGCTGTGGGGTGCATGCTCCGGGGGGGACGAGGGTTTGGAGGTACAGTATGGGGCTCCAGGCTGAAGCAGAGGGGTTCAGAGGGCAGGAGGGAGATCAGGGCTGGGGCAGGGGCACGGGGGATGAGGGCTCCAGCTGGGCGTGCAGGCTCTGGGATGGGGCTGGGAATGAAGGGTTTGAGGTGTAGAGGGAGCTCTGGGCTGGGATTGAGGGGTTCAGAGAGCGGGAGGGGGATCAGGCCTGGGGCAGATGCAGGGGTTGGAATGCAGGGGTGGTGGTGAGGGATATGGCTGGGGGTGTGGGCTTTGGGGTGGGGCCAAGGATGAGGGGTTTGGGGTGAAGGAGGGTGGTCTGGACTGGGATTGAGGGGTTTGGAGGGTGGGAGGAGGATCAGGGCAGGTGCAGGGGGTTGAGGCGTGGAAGGGGGTGAGGGGTGCAGGCTCCGGGTGGCACTTACCTCAAGCAGCTCCCAGAAGCATCAGCATGTCGCCCCTCTGGCTCTCCTACGCGGAGGCACAGCCAGGTGGCTCTGCACACTGCACCATTGGCAGGTGCCTCCCCGCAGATCCCATTGGCCGCAGTTCCCAGCCAATAGGAGCTGTAAAGCCAGCACTTGGGGCGAGAGCAGCATGTGCAGCCCCCTGGCCACCCCTACGCCTAGGAGCTGGAGAGGGGACATGGCGCTGCTTCCAGGAGCCATGCAGAGCCCAGACAGGGAGCCTGACTTGGGTTCGCTGCACCACTGACTAGATTTTTAACAGCTGCTGACTGGAGCCACCAGGGTCCCTTTTCTACTGGGTGTTCTGGTCGAAAACTGAACACCTGGCAACCCTAGGTGGCATGCTTCCCTTCACTGGTGCAGTGGGACATATTAACCGCTCTGTGAAACCATCTCACAAGATTGTGAGACCAGAAGGCCTACAGGAGATCTCCCCTAAAAAGAAGGCCCAATGCTGGAGGGAGTGATGGAGCTACCCAGATGCTTCCCATAGAGATGATATAATGCTTTACAAAAGGACAATGAGCTGTTGAGACACCCCACACAGATTACCTCTTCCAAGAAGTCCTGTTATCAGCGATGTAGAGTGGAACATTGAACTAAACTTTTTCAGACTATCAAAAGAGAAAGATTTAGGCTTGTTCTCATTTTGCCATTCACTAATAGCCCCCAAAGTGCAATGAGAATTTTTATTGTATAATTTTATTTATAAGCTATTTTTCCTTTATAATTATGTACTATTGCTCCAGTCCTGCAAAGACTTCAACATGTGTAAAGTTAAGCAAGGGCATAAGTCCCTGCAGGGTCTGGGTTTATATTTTATATCAGGAGGAAAAATCTCTCAGACCAGCTACCCAGTATTTTTTTTTAAATGAACACAAAATAATTTCCGTCAGTCATAATAACAATGTTTTCATGGCGAAAAAATAGGTTGAAATAAATGTGCAAGTGAGTTTGACTGTGAAATTTAAATGTCTCCAGGCTGGTAATTCAGAGGAGGTTGTAGGCTTGCAATCGGCAGAAATTAAATGGAAAGTAAGTTGTGACATTCTGTCAGACTTCACCTGCATGTGCAGAATAATTATAAAATCAAGTCAGCTTAACCCTCACAGTTCCCCAAGAGCATAACAAATTGAGCAAGTGTAACGCAGACAGACCCCGGTCGTCAGCAGATGGGATCGAATCTGGGACCTCTGGAGCTTAGTGAATGAGCCTCTACCACATGAGCTAAAAGCCAACTGCTTGTTAAGCAGACCCATTTTCTCTCTCTCTCTTTAAGTGGTCTCAGTGCCACTAGATGGGACAGAACACTGCACCCAGGAGGTGTGTAGGTTACACACGGCTTTAGGAAACCCCTTTAAAAGTGTTAAACAATCAAACTTTTGAAGCGACCCACATTGAAAAAGGTCTTTAGTACTGTAACCTGCATGCTCACTGAGCTTGGACAGAACCTGATTGATTTCATTGGGGTTCCAGTCAGGTGTATGGGTTTGGCCTAAGCTTGTAGAATTAGAGCTGTAGTTTGCATCTGACTCCTCTTGGGCAGAGAAAACAGACTGGTGAGTTTCACTTTTTGTTTGTATTTGTAACCCAGTCTACTTCACTTGTTGGTTCCCATTCTGCACTAGCCCAATATTATTATTGTGTGTATTCACTACGCTGCAGGATGTATGTTAAATTAGAGCTGAGCAAATAATTGATTTTTTTGGTTTATTTGACACTATAAATGAAAATAAATAGTCATTGGGCCAGGAAAAAAGAGTGAGCCCTCACCTGGGATGTGGAGACCCAAAGTCACATCCCTATTTACACACAGTAGAACAGCTTCAACAGGAGAGATAGTGAGAAAGACTCATAGTAAGCCATTCCAAAGCACAGTGGCTAGGGTGTGCTTCTGTAATGTTAGAGCCTCAAATGCTGTCTCTGTAGCAGGCTGAGGAGAGAATTGAACCTGGCTCTCCCACATCTCAGTTGAGTGTACTAACCTCTGGGCTAAAAGTTATAAAGAAGGGGGCTGCCACCACTTCATCTTCCTATTCCTGTTTTGTTAGTCCAGAGCAAAAAATGGAAGGGTTTCAATAATGTTGAAATGTAAATGTTTTGTTTTGACATTACCAAAACTTTGATATCTCAGTTTGGTCAAAACTGTTCAACAAACTTGATGTGACTTCGCAATTAGTCTCGGGTTGACTGGAGCTGCATTTTTCATCCAGTAAACTATTTGCCATAAAAAATTTCACCCAGTTCAGGAAAGTGCTATTATTCCCATTTTACAGATGGGTAACTGAGGCTCAGACAAATTAAATGACTTGCACGAGGTCACACAGGAAGTCTGCAGTGGAGCAGGGACTTGAAGCAGGTCTCCCAAAGTTTAAGCTAGCTACTAGAATTTCGTCTCTGTGTAGAAGGAGCTACATAGCACTTCCAAGAATTTGCAAGTGGGAAATGGATAGCTTGGGTCCATGTGGAAGACAAATCGTCATCCCCAGCAGAGCCAGAATGCTGGTGCCTGAGCAACCTGTATTCCACACCCAAAATGGGCTCGGCCAGGGCCCCATTCCAAATTTATACTCTATAGTTCTGCATGCCAGCACCAGGGATGGCAGGCATTGCACTCTTTCAAAAGAGTATAGTAGATGCCACTCCTGGTTGTGCTTCCCCAGACCCCCTGCGCTCTGCTGCCAGGACACATTAAACAATTGCCACGTGGGCATTGCCCCCTACAACCCTCTAACTGAATCCACAGCCTAGCCCATAATAGGAAGAGGTGTATTTCTTTCCAATATATTTGTGATCAGTTTATCTAAAGGGAGAGACAAGATCTCATAATGCAATGGCAGGAACTCAGCACAGGTGTTAATGTGTAGCCAGATGGTGCCACGTTAATCTACTACATTAAAGCAGATTTAAGACGTCTTCCACCATTCTATTTCAGTAATTGGGACTATTTCTTTTCTTTAGAATGTAACTGACTGTGTGAGCAATAGCTGATCGTCTCACAAATCAAATTCCCTAACGATGGCAAAGTTTAAATAATATTCTTGCACTGCTCACCAAGGTAGCTGCTTTTCAAAATATGTCACATTTGTAAGACTGACAATCATCTGAAGAGCAAACAAGACAAAAATGAAACGATAAATAATTATTTCTGATTTTTTTTGAAAGGCTTCTTTTTTTTAAGGAATAAAATGTGTCTCGGCGCATGTTAATGTAAATCACTGCAGTAAATGTTACATCTCTGTCTCGGAGCATGTTAATGTAATTTACGCTACTGAACATCACATTTCCATCTGTTGAAGCAATCTGTTAAAATGTACTGTATTATTATTTTCAGGAGACAGAGGTTTTTAATCCTTCAGGTTGTTTTTTTAAGTTTCTTCTGATGAAAATAACATCTAACATGTGACACTGACTGAAAATAAATAAGGTGTTTGATTAAGTTAAAAATGGGGTATGCAAATTCCTTGCTGGTAAAGAAGCACTCACCAGCTCTCTGTAAAATTGCAGCTGTTAGCAGGCTTGGGCCAGATTTTCCATTGTTCAGCACCAACATTTAAGGCCAGGACTGCAAAAGCACTCAGAATTCAGCAGTTCCCTCTGGAGGGATGTATGAAGTCGAGGGAAGACAGCAGTAGTGTGATCTAGTATAATAAATCTTACATTCTTACAAATTGACTCAATTTTTAAATTTCTTTAATTTTTAGATAGTGAATGTTCATTCAGAGCTACAATGCCTAGAGCTGGGGGGAAATTTTCAGATGAAACTATTTTTTTCTTTTTTGCCATAAAATACTGATTTGGGTCAAGCAAAATCTTTTGCAAATGTGGGCCAAATTCACTGAATTGTTTCAATAAAAAAAATTAAAATCAAATCATTTCAACATTTTAAACATTTCAGGTTTTTTTATTTAAAACTACTGTAATTCGTTTTGAATTTTGCTTCAATTTATTTTTTTTAATTCAAAAACTCAAACAAAACATTTTGGACAACCTGAAAGTTTTTTCCCCCAACTTTCTGGTTTGCTGAAATTTTTTAAAAAAAAACTTTTTTCTTCAGTTTAGCTAGCAAACCGAAATCCCATTTATACACACAGCTCTAATAATGACCTCCCTTGAGAATATCTATATAGACTATTTGTAAAATATTCATTGGAAGAATTTGCAATTACATTGTAAGCTATTCAGAACAGGGATGTCTGTTCTCTGTTCGTACAGTGCCTAGCACAATGGGACTGGGGCCTCTAGGTATTACCCCAACACAAATAATAAATTATAAACAGAGATGTAAAAGAAGCAAAGAATCCTGTGGCACCTTATAGACTAACAGACATTTTGCAGCATGAGCTTTCGTGGGTGAATACCCACTTCGTCGGATGCAAGTCAGAGATGTATATTTCCATGATTAATTTTAAAGGCTTTAAAGTCAAGACTAATTTAGAGTATATCATGTAATTACATGAAATATTATAGATTTTTTTAAACAAGATTTTATTTACCAAAGACTGTAATGGCTCCAAATAGCCATTATTAGAGAGTGCAGAACAGTGGATATGATTTTTGCTGCTCACCAAATACAGGAAAAGTGCCGGGAACCAAACCATAATTTCTACATGGCATTTGTAGACTTGCCAAAGGCCTTTGATGCGGCTAGTCACAAGGGTCTTGGGTGAATCTTGCACAAAGTTGGGTGCCTGTAAAAATTCATCACCATCAGATGGTTGGGCCACAATGGCATGCTGGCTACAGTGCTGGAAAATGGTGCTTTAGCAGAGCTTTTTTTGTCATGAATGGCATTAAGCAGGGCTTTGTGCTCGCACCTATGCTACTTACCATTCTCTTTGGTGCTAGATTCTTTCAAAGACTACAACTGGCTGATTTACACACAATTCTGCACAGATGGCAACGTCTTCAATTTCCAGCATCTTTGTGCTCGCAGTAAAGAGATTGACTTGGTTGTCAGGAGTTCCTCTTTGCAGTTGACTGTGAACTCATAGCACATACTGCCGAAGACATTCAGCATCTAATCGACTGCTTTTCTAGATCAGCAAAGACATCTGAACTCTTTATCAGCCCCAAGGAAACCAAAATGCCTTGCCAGTCTGCTCCAAGAAAAATGTATTCTGCCCCCAAAATCACAATTGATGACATACTGCTCAGTGTGGTAGAACAATTTTGCTATCTTGGCAGCACTTTATCTAATTATGCCACGATCAACAATTAAATCATGCAGGGCATTTCTAAAGCCAGTTCTGCCAATAGTCAACTTCCTCATTATCTGTGGAATGTGACAGGCATTTGGCTTCACATCAAGATTAGTGTCTATTGTGCAATTGTGTTAAGCACTCTATTCTACAGCTGTGAAACATGGACATGCTATAGCAGGTCCTAGAAGCAACTAGAGTGTTTCTGGATGTGCTATTGTGGGGAGAGGGATAGTTCAGTGGTTTGAGCATTGGCCTGCTAAACCCAGGGTTGTGAGGCTCAATCCTTGAGGGGGCCATTTGGGGATTGGTCCTGCTTTGAACAGGGGGTTGGACTAAATGATCTCCTGAGGTCCCTTCCAACCCTAATAATCTATGATTCTATCTGCATCTCATCTGTAAAATCAAGTGGTCAGACAGGATGCCAAAGTCCTGGACTGGAGCATTGAAACTCTGATCATACATGAACAACTTTGCTGGGATGATCACCTCATACCTAAAAAAACAGATTTAACTTAACAGACCCTCTTTTTCTGAGCTGTCCCTATCTAGCATGTTAATGTGTGCTAAAAATTTTAAATATGCAGATTATGGACACAATAGGATGTATTGGAATAGCACATTCAGTGGGGGGAAGAGATTGTTAAAGGGTATAATAGAACATAATTGACTTTAACCATTGTGCCTTTAATTTAATCTGGCTTTGAGCCTTGTGTACCATGACTAGTCCCTTTTCCAATATATGGGGCAATGCTCACCCCACCAGCTGGGGTGCAGCTTTGATGTGGCTGGGTGCAGTAGACTCACCTTTCGAGTCCAAGTGTGGAGGAGAGAGGGAATTTCAACTGGGAGCAGCTAAGGCGGTGATCCATGCACCCCCCGTCTCTCCTTCACCCCGCCTTCAGTGTGTGTAAGAGGCTTCTCTCTTCTCCCTTCCCACTCCTCCTTCCTTCCTCATGCTGTGGGGCCACATGCTACAGCTAGCCCTGTTCTCCAGGGCCTGTCCTACCCATGGCTGCTGCCTTTGCCGGGGGAGGGTGTTGGGGCCAGGTGACTGGCTCCCATTTGGAAGCTGACACCATTTGCTGCCTAAGCCATAGCTCCCAACATTTCAAATGGCTAAAGTGGAATGCAGCCCCACTCAAGTTTGGCCTATCTGTTCCTCTGTAGATGGAGACGGAGGAGCAGCCAAACCAAACGCAGGTGGCACTGAGAACCCATGCACTAGGTCACACCATCACTTAGTCTGGGGGCCCTCTCAAACAGGGGACCCAGGGCAAACTGCCCTTCAATCAGGACAAGGGACTTGGGGAGTCAAAGCAGGACAGTCCCACAAAACCTCGGCCAGTTGGAGGTATAGTCAAACCGAGGTAGCCATTGGGAAGAGCTTCCTATTTTAGCCCCACCCTAGTTGATGGATTCCTGGCAAAGCAGGGGCTTGGCTGATTGCCAGTTTGGGGGTCTGCAAGGGATTTTCCCCATATGTCAAAACTGGCAAATGGCTGAGTGGAATTTTTCACCTTCCATCTGGCATCCAGGAGGTCAGGTTTGTGGAGTTTGGGTTACAAATGTCATACTTTTGGCAGCTTCCAGGTGGCTGGGGAGCTAGAAAGGATCTGATTTGAGGTCCCTGTAATCCAGCAGGCTGTCTGGGCATAGAAGTGCATAGTGAGGGGTTATGCCTCTGTATTTTGCATAGCTTGTGTCTCACCTCATCTCTCCTACCCCCAGCATGAAGGAGAGGAGCAGCTCAGGACTCTGGTCTACAGTCAAGATCCATGGGACATTGAGGGGACCTGACCTTCACACTCACCCGCAAATGTATAGTGCACTGGGGCTATTTGTAGCAGTTCAAATCCACACTGGCACAACCCTGCCAGGCAGTGTGGAGTGGTTACACCATTTGGGTAATAGTTTTAAATAAAGTTGCAGACTCCTCATTTAACTATATTAAGATGCCTATATTTCATTGTTTGAGTTCATATCAGGGCTTCAAACTACATTACAGCCCACTTATGAGGGACACCCAGAGATTCTGAGATTTGAAAGGAGAAATTACCCAGGATTCAGTAAAGGCAACAGAAATCCACTGGGCCCTGTAATGGATTCATCAAAAGGGAAAAGGTGGTCAGAGGGCTTGTTGAGAAGTTACAGAGTGGTTCTTAGCTTATCACCTTTGGAAAAGGTTCCAATTCAGTCTGGTTTGAGGAAAGGGCTGAGATTCAAATCAGCTTCCCTGTCTAAAAACGTGAATTGGAAATACCAATTTACAGCATCTCCAGTGGGTCTTGCCAGGCAGTATGATTACTCCCCCTTAGACGTTCCCCTTTTCAGTAAAAATAAATACTATTTTGTTTCTGATTACAAGTCAGAACATGCCTCTCAATTAAGCAAAGTGAAGAACAACTTCAAAGTGAAGAACAACAAGAATACATGTAACTATGTATTTAGACAATTTCCAATATTCATATTACAAAGTCAGTGACAATCAGAGGTATTGAGCTGTTATAGTAACACGGGACTATAAGGTGCCATCATTTTTCCTGCAGAACTGCCCTTGAGAATCAGGGGGAGTTCTCCTGGGAAACTGATGGCATAATATAGTCCACAGATGTCATTATTTTACATTATCCTAACTAAGGCCCTGATCCAGCACTTTAAGCACATGCTTAATGTAGGATTGTGAGTAGTCCCATGCAAGTCCATAAAAAATTAGCATGTGCTTAGGTGCTGTGCTATCTTGGGGCCAAAGCTACCCATGGATGAACAACCAATTTTCAACTCAGCCACTTAAAATATTTTTTTAAAATACAATAAAAAAGCCTGGGTTACATTACAGATTAGCAGCCTACGGAACTGATTTTAAAAAGAAAAAAGCACCTGAACCAGTACATTCCTAATTTACCTGTATAAAAGAAAAACCTTTATTTTTTGTCCTTCCTTAGCCTATATTTACTTGTTATAGAATCACAGAAGATCAGGATTAGAAGAGACCTCGGGAGGTCATCTAGTCTAACCCCTGCTCAAAGCAGGACCAAACCCAACTAAATCTGTGCACAGACTGATCGCTCCTCAGGGCAGGCAGTGTCCCTTCTTCAACGCCTGGAAAATGCCAATTACCCTATTAGTGCTACCATAAACAAATAAGGCCCCAATCCTTGCAACTCGTTGTGTATGGCCAGACTGGCCTCTGCCCACACACAGCCTGAGTGAAGTCACTGAGCTCCACACAGGCTCATCAGGCCTTCCATATGCAACAAGTTGCAGGACTGGGTCTAAATAATAATAATTTCTCATTTCTATTTAACTTCAGATCAAACATGCCTGCCAAGCTTTCTGCTTAATTATACAAATACAGCTTTATAACTGAGCTGCTGTCAGACACTTAACTCTAGTGGCACTTTAAGTGTGTCTTCAAGACAAGAAGGGTTAACTTTGCTTCTTTTGTTTTAGATTTTGGATAAACTGTTGCAGTCAGACACTAAGCAAATTAATTAGCCAGCCTGATGGAGAGCAGTGTAATCTGATTATCACCACATTCTCACTGCAGGCAAGCTGGAACTACACATTTTTATCACTGCAGTTCTTTTTGTCTCATTCAAAGAGGTGGGGCAACACCACACTGAAATCAAATGAGGCACTGCTGAAGGGACATAGTAATGCCATATATTTTTTAATATCAGATATTTTACAGAGTCATCTAATCCTGTGCCTAATTTAAAAATACAGAACCTTCTCTCCATTCCATAGTAAACAAGAAGAGGTACTGGAATGATTAACCTCTGAGGACAGGACAAGAAGCAATGGTCTTAAATTGCAGCAAAGGCAGTTTAGACTGAACATTAGGAATAACTTCCCAGTTGTCAGGGTGGTTAAGCACTGGAATAAATTGCCTAGGAAGGTTATGGAATCTCCATCCTTGGAGATTTTTAAGAGCAGGTTAGACAAACACCTGTCAGGAATGGTCTAGATCAGTGCTTCTCAAAGTCGGGCCGCCACTTGTTCAGGGAAAGCCCCTGGCGGTCTGGGCCAGTTTGTTTAGCCAATCACGACTTCCACTGGCCGCGGTTTGCCACTCCAGGCCAATGGGAGCTGCAGGAAGCAGCGCGGGCCGAGGGATGTGCTGGGAGTCTGCTCATAAATGGGACAGACATTAAGGACCATTGACAATTAAATGAACTTGCCCAGGTAGGTCAATATCCAGCCAGACCATCTTAAGGGCCTAGCTAGAGATTGAGCTGGGTGGCACTCAAGCTTCAAGGAGGCTACATCCCTTTTGGGGCTTGCCATGATGGTGATGAAGAAGCAGGATTATGGAGGACTACTGATTGGCTAATTACTCTTATCAGCGCCACTGCTCCTTTTGAGGCACAGGAGGCGATATACATGATTGCAGCATGGCTGGAGCATAAAGTCTCACACTGGCACTTGTGACACAAACCACACATAAGCAGGAGGGCTTCTGTGTGTGCCCAAGTCAAACGAGACCAGAACCAGAAGACAAGACTGGGCAGCAGAAGATGGGGTACAGAACAAGCTTACCCCCCCTTTAAGACACTAAGATCCAAAGGACTCTTAAAAGGGGTGAGGAAACTGAGGTAGGGTATTGTATGCAGGTGTTTCCTATTTTTCTATAGGTCTGTATATCTCTTGTGCTTTCTTTATGAGAAAAGTGTATGGTTAGAAATTCCTTTGCAGAGTCCATGTGTTACTTGCTTACACTATCACATAACCCCTAAAGTGTAAAACAGAGGGGCTCTGGGAACATGCAAGAACTACAGGGGAGGGTTGGGTGAGCCAGCACTAATTTCAGTGCCCAAGCAATTGGACTCTGGGGTCCTTACTGTCAAGAATAGTGTCAGACAGGGGGTCCACAACCAGAGCGTGTGCCCAGAGAACCAGAGCAACAGTGGCTTAACTTTGCCAAGCCCCAGCAAGTCAATAGCACACACAACCCAAGGTTTGGGTCCAGTACACGAGCCAGATGAGCAGACAGGAGGAGAAGCTCACCAGGGTTGTAAAATTTGCACTCACTTTTCTTCCCCCACCCCCCATACCTAAGCTAAGGATGCCTTATCTACTTTAAGTGTTAAGCAAAATTGTTTATTTTGTTTTAACTCCATTTTATCTCTGTTTTTATTGAGATCCTGTTGTCTGGGCAATTTCACATAGATATTCTCAAAGAAAAGAGAACTCCGCAGAGGTACCCAAGGGAACAGAGTTTCTGGAAGCTACTGCTCCCTCTCCATCTAGTCAGGTGGCCTAGACAAAGGTGTCCTACCCCATTTAGTCAGTTTGTCATCATGGAGCAGTAGGTGAATAACCTGGTGAAAAGTAGAAAGATGAAGGAGGAGATGAGAGTTGGAGGTAGTGGTTGTTATGCTCTTCAGAATAAATAGTAGCCTTCAACAATGTGTGTCTTGGAAAGCTCATGGAGCCTTGTTTGGCCAGCAACAATAGGGGAAAGTCTGGTCTCAAATGGATCCTTCTACTGCAAGAGATATCCTGATGTACCATATTCATTAGTGTAAAGTGACTTTTTATGTTTAATTTTTCAAGACCTTCTTTGAAATTCTTCCACATTGGGATGCACTTTACCACACCTAACTGTGTTATCAAGAACGGGTAAAATTTTCAAAAGCAGCTGATAGACATAGGTTCCTAAGTCCGATATTCAAAAGCAATTTAGGCCCTTATGAGTCTCAGCCCCATTGAAAGTCAATAGGGTTTAAGAGCTTTGGCCAGGGATGGCCTTGGCATGGGTTTATGGATTCATTTGCACCCACAAAAACCATGAAACCAAAGGTGCAGAAATAAGCAAACACACGCTTCTCCTGGCCTGGTGTTGTTGGCAGGCAGAGAGGTGGGGCTCAGCCCACTCTGGATTCACCACATAGCAGTGGCTCCTTTCCCACTGTGGGATGAGTATGGTGTGGGCTTGTTCTCAGCGCTCACCCCACCCCAGTGCCTCCCCTCTGTACCAGACAGGATTAGAGTTGCAGTGCCAGGGCAGAGGGTGATCCTGCAAGTGGTCACAGCCCCCTCGGCAGTTTAGTAAAGTGCACCCATCGAATTGAGAGGCTATATTTACCCTGGCTTTTGATGATGGAATATAGGGGCCTAAATTACTTAGGCACTTCTCAAAACTTTCCCCAATATATACAGAGCTATATCACGCACAAGTTGATATAAAAATTGAAAACATTTAACTTTTCCATCAGTTTTTTTAATCCCACAACCCATTCCACAATTAATTAGCATTCAACTTCAGTGCTTCAAAATCTGAAAAGTTAATTTTAATTACTCTTGGATTACATTTTGCATACTCCTGCAACATTAGCAATTTTAAGAGAAATGAGGCTGCCAGAGGGTGAAAAATGATTTACCAATGTAATAATAAGACAATTTTAGATGTACCTGCTGTCACAATTATGAACCTGTTCTACAAAATGAGAAGGGTCCTTCATTTAATTTGTTTTCTGTATTTGATTACAGATCTCTCTGCATGCAAACTCTGCTTCTTACCTCCCTCGATTGCCACAGGAATTTTGTTAACATGTGCACTTGTCTTTTGCAAATGATACAGGGTGGCAAGGTGTTACCTGTCAGCTCTGTGTTCTTGGGGAACCAGGATGTAGTATCCAGCCTGCCTGACTCACGAAGGACACCCCACCCGCCACAGTCTCTCCTTGGACCAAAACCGATCAAAAGAAAGACTTACAAAACGCAATGAAAAGGTAGTGGGAAACGCACCTAAACCCCTCTGGACAAGGGTGACAGGATTAAGGCAACTCCCCTAGCCTCATTTGCATCGAAGATGGAACAGGGAGGCATCTCCATTAGCCTACAGAATGGAGAACAGTGATTCCAAGGCAAGAACTGCAGGGAACTCTGGGACCAGAAAAGCAGGGAAGCACTGCATGATGTGGGATGTGTGAACCCAGGCCTGCACACACCCGGCTCGGTACTTATCAGACCAATTCTAGTAATAAGTCCTTTATCGGTATCCAAAATACTGAAGCTGCCTAATTGCATTGTGAGCACCCTCGAAGGAACACTGCCCATAGCCAGGAATGATCAGTTCGTATTGTCTAGCCTGAACAAAACAACTTGGATATACTCCCTTGAGCCATCAGTTTACCCATAAACAAATCTAGTGTTTTCCCTTGAACCATTGTTGTTTCCCTACACAAAAAAACCCTACTCACACTCAAGTAAGTGTTCTGATGCCTGCAGGGGCAGCTCTAGCTTTTTTGCCGCCCAAAGCACGGCAGGCAGGCTGCCTTCGGTGACGCACCTGCGGGAGGCCCCTGGTCCTGAGGATTTGGTGTACTCGTCGCCGAATTGCCACCGAATCCGCGGGACCGGAGGACCTCCCGCAGGCAAGCCGCTGAAGCAGCCTGACTGCCGCCCTCACAGCGACAGGCAGGCTGCCCTCCGCGGTTTGCTATCCCAGGCACGCACTTGGAGCGCTGGTGCCTAGAGCCGCCGCTGGATGCTTGGATTCAAAATCTGCATCAGTTCCTTTGGGACTTCATCTTCTCCTGACTGATCATGCTGGAGGCTCTGCCTGTCTCCAGCACTCCGAACCCACAGCTACCACCACCACCTGGGAACCCCGACCGGTTCAAGATTCACAGAGTGGTGAAAACCCAACTCTCTCTGTCTCTCTCTCTCTCTCTCGCTCTGTTTTTTTTTTTAAATCTAGGTATGGCTTTCTAACCCCAACTTGTGTGATCAGGTATAGTTTTCTAAGCTTGACTTCTGTAATCAACTTAAAGCTAGATTTAATATTGTAACTGTTTTCTTTGTTTGGCTCTCTTTGCATGGTTAATACCTGGCAATAAATAACTTCCATGGTTAAGCTGGTTGCTTCTCTCTCTCCCTCTCATGGGTGTTTTTTGACTTCCCCATTTGCTCTACAGCAATGCTCTTCTTACCTAAGCTAAAGAACCCTGCAGCACCCAAAAATCCTGTGAGGTTTGCTCATCAAGTGGGTTACTACCAGAACAATTGTAACGTGAAAGTGGGGATAGGGACGTGCTGAACCTGTGGCATAGGAGGGTGGCAGCTTGGAAGTACTGTTTGACCCAGTCTGCTGAGTCCAAGAGCATATAATGGTGGCAGCTTGAAAGTGCTGCTCGACCCAGCCTGCTCAGGAGTACTCTGTTCTGTTGCGGTGCCCGTGGCATATGAGGGTGGCAGCTTAGAAATGCTGCTTGACCCAGCCTGCTGAGTTCAGGGACATATAAGGGGTCAACTTGGGAGCGCTCTGTTAATGAGTGTGTGTATGTTCATCTGATTCTGGGGCTGGAGGAACCTAGGTCCTGCAGGATAGCTCCATTGGGAGGGAACTTGAAGGGAGAAGCAGAGCTTTGTATGAGAACACAAGTGACACAAGCAGTACACTGATATAATTACAGAATCCCTCCCCCCCCGCCCAGAAGAGTACCCCGAATAGATGAGAATACCCCAAAGTAAAGGGCAAATCTGGTAATAAAGGGAAAATGTTAAATATTAATAGGAAAAGTTCCAGTCATTGCAAAGTATAACCATGGCCACTCACTGCTAGTTTCCCTCTTGTGGCCATGCATAGCAGCTCTCTCACTGGGCTAGCAGCCCCTGCTGATGGTTATGCCAGTACTGTGGTGGTTTCTCTGCCTGGTAACTCAGCCCTCCAGCCAGGCCACTGTCTTTAGTCGACCCCTTCCAGTATCCCAGTTGTCCCTAACAAAAATTCTTCCGCCTTCTCTGGGCTCTTCCTCACTGCCAGTCTTCAAGTCAGCCTGCTGCCCCCTTGCTGGGCTCAACAGCTCTTACAATGGGCTTGTACGCTGCCTTCCCTGGGCTGGTAGGGGAACAGTCCCACCCTCTACTCTGGTTTCCAGCCTAGGGCCCTCTACCAAACAGCCAGATTTGCTCCTTTTTCTGTGCTGCAGTTTTCCCTGGGCCTCTTCCTACCTCTATTTTCAAGTTCCCCTCTGGGTACATCTAGATGGGAATAAATAACCCACAGCTGGCCCAGGTCAGCTGGCTCAGGCGCTGGGACTGAAAAATTGCTGTGTAGACGTTCAGACTTGGGCTGGAGCCTGAGCTCTGGGACCTATGAGGGTGGAGGGCCTCGGAGCTCAGGCTCCAGCCCAAACCCAAATGTTTATGCAGCAAATGTTTAGCCCTGCAGCGTAAGCCCAAGCCTGACCTGGGTCAGACACAGGGTTTTTTTATCCCTTGTGTAGACATATCCCCAGTCACTTCCTTGGTTATTCAGGGTCTCTCCCAGGCCTCCCTGCCTGGAAAGCTTTTCTTCCTCACTCTTTTCCTTTCCTGCTCTGAGCTTTTCCCTGCTGACTCAGGAGCCTGCAGGAGCCTTCTTACTCCTTGCAGTCTCCACAGACCTAGCTGCAGTCTCCTTTTATACAGGAATCACCTGATTACTCTCCAGTGAGGCCCATCCTGGAATCAGGGTTGGCTTAGCCCCAGGCTGTCAAGCCCACAGGGAAAGCCACCTCACTGCACAAAGATTACATATATTTTACGCACACAAAATGCACAGTATAATGGAGTTATGGATGAGTCTATACATCAGTAATTTAGACAGTAATTATTCACAAACTAGAAAATTAGCAGTTAAGGATAAGCTAAAAAGGGTATAGAAATAAACAGCCAGGGCAACCTTAACTCTGTCCCATCACAGACTCTTCAAACTGCTCACAGTTAAAACTCACTAAAATCTTGTGCACAGGCTACATGAAAATACATATTTTATAGGATTTATGGTAATTTCCCCCCATTATATTAACTGAAAGTTTCTCCTGTAGAAAACTGAACACTTTCTTGTAGTGACATTATGCAAAAAACATACAATTATGAAGAAGGCACTTCAGTCTTTGTGGACCCATAGTAGCCTAAACTGATTTTTAAAGACATAATCAATTTTTTTTAACATTTTCCCCTCATGGGTTTACTACATAGTCAGTGTTAAGGTCGTCTGGGGTGACCTAACTGAGCATTTCCATACCATAACATATTTGAATTTTTAAATTTAACCTTGACTCTTAATGTCCTGGCTTTGTAATGGTTTGTGCCTAATTACAGCATCCTTGCAGTGCATTTAACCCCCACTTATTCATACATACTCTGAACCTGAACTCTATCCTAGTGTAGCTTTTGTCTGGGAATTAAAAAATTATTTGTGTCCCTGAGAAGCAAATCTCTTAGCTGTGAAGGCAGCAGAACTATTTCACGACTCAGGAGAGACAGGATGCTGGACAAACACACAAGCAATTCCTATCCTGTGCTCTGCAGTCACTCCTTCCATGCTGCTGCTTGTGGGAATTTTAAGGACAGAGGTGCAAACCAGTGAATCCACTGGCCATTCTTCCTTCCTCCTCACGGACTTGGAGTATACAGAGGGATGTAGTAGCTATTTCCATGTGCTAGGCTGCAGGAGGCAACTACACTGCAGCTCCACAGACCTGGTGAAGGATTCCTAATGTAGGGGCCTTGAGGCTGCACCATAGGAGTTGATAGGAATTTTGCCATTGACTTTAATGGCAGCAGGACCAAGGCTTTACTTACATCATATTGTATTTACTTGTTTATAAATGTAAACATATTAACTCTATTACAAACTGTGCTTTTCAACACTCACTGTCACAGAGCATCCCCTCACAGCATAGTGGGTGAGGCTTTAAGGCAGCTTTGCCTCAATTTCCCTTTGGGCTTCTCCAACTCCACCCAGCTACCAATGCCTTCTCGACCTCCTCAGTGCTTAGCCCTCCAGCTAAATCACCTTTAGTCCCATCCCTTGCAGGGTATCCATGTCCACAGGCTTTACAGTCAAAGCTATAAATGTTTCTTCCTTACAGGTAGCAGGACACACCACATTCCTTCCTCTCCTTGACTCCTGGGGCTCTCTATAGCCCTCTAACTAAGTTCTGTGAAAAATCCTCTTCGCTCCCCTTTAGCTCCAGGGGACCACAATAGACCCAGAAAAACCCTAATCCTCTCACTAAGCTCAATTCTCAAGGCCAAAGCCCTTGCCAAAAGAGACCTACCAGCAACTCCTGTTTTCCCTCAGGCTTTCCAATAGAAAGCCTCCCCTGGGGCTCTCCCTGAGCCAGCCTTCTACAAGGGGCATTTATCTTTTCTGCCTTTTAAGCCTCTCTCCCTGCTCATGTGTGGCAGGGAGCAGCTAACTGAAATGGGCTAGCCAGCCCCAGGTCTCCTGGGCCTTAAAGGTGCAAGCCACCCTGTCACAAACTGAAACCAATCCATAATGTCATCTCTGAACACATTTTCACTGAAACTCTGTGCAAGGTCAGGGAAATCCCAACTCAAATGATTTGAGCATACTGTTCATCTTTCCTTGTTGATGAAACATTTATTTCATCTCAAAATCTACATTTGATAGCTTCTTTTATCTTCTCCATTCATAACCCTCTCTGCATTTCATTTTTTCCACTGTTTTATTTTCTGACACATCAAAGAGGGAACAAAGCATAGACAGTAAATCAGGCTGTAAGGTTTTCTTGGGTTCATACTCTGTTAAAAAAAATACTGCTTAAATGCAGTTTCCTTACCTGCAGGTGTCCTATTGTGGATTTGTATTCACAATTATATCTAGTAGTGCTGCAGCAAAAGCTGAACCCGTGGAGACCTATATGCATTTAGACTTTTAGTAGAAAGCTTTGTCTTGGTCTGCTACACATACTGTTTCAATCCCTGGGTTACTTGTTAAGATTTTTTAAAAGATGAGGCTGAAATGAAAATTTCAGACCTAGATCTAAACTTCTGCAGAGTTCAGGAGTGTCTGGATCTTAGGTTTTAATTTGGGTCCAACTTTACTTTTTGTATTAAAAAAAATCTATCAAAGATCCCCGAGGAAGAATTAAGAAATACACACACACACACACACACACACGGAAGGATGGATAAATACCCTTGCATGACCAGCACAGCAATTTCCTAGGCATTCTGCCCAGGGCTGGGAATGACTCATTTTGGGACGAACTGTTGCCGGTTGCAGCTCCTACTGCAGTCACTGGGTGTATCATCACTGACGTCAGTAGATGCAAGAGCAGGAGCACATATGCTGAAATCTAACCCAACCCTGTGCAGATGGCCAACACAAAGACTATGCACCAATTAAGTTTCATTTAAACCCACAAAATGTGGTGCAATTGTGATATAAGTGGCACATAGGGCTTGTGCTGGTCCTCAGTATTAGGATGAAAACTCTTCCTGTTTTCTCTCTTATTTTTCAATACATAAGATGAACATTTATGAGATCATTGGGATTTACATAGCCAGATTTGGCAATTGTGATGAGGTGGTTGCCCCTCACTGGTAGGTATGGGGTTAGTCACCCTGGGGAGGCTGCACGAGAGGCAGCCAGTGAGGAAAAGGCTTATAGTGCCATTCAATCTGGAGAAGCTTTATTGGAACAGTGAATCAGGGCCAGGCTGGCCCATATAAGAAGGGGCTGCTAAGCAGAACAGAAGCTTTCTCCCTGGAGGTCAAGGGAGGAGGTCTGGCTGCCCTGTAGGATGGTTGAGAGAGATAGCACATGGATAGAGCAGTATTGGGAAGAGTCAGCAGAGTAGGAGAAAGCTCCAGGCTGATGGCTGCCAGGCTGAGGCCCTGATACAAGGGCAGAGAAGGTGCTAGGGCTGTAGGGAAGAGGCCCAGGGAAGGAGACGGCAGAGTTGGAGGAGGGACAGTACGTGGCTGCCAGCTATAAGGTCCCTAAGTTGGGACCTAGAGTAGCAGGTGGGCCTAGGTTTCCCCCACCCCCACTTGCCACTGAGTGGAGGGGCCAGTTCATGGACTGCAGTTTGCCACTGAAATGAGTGGCTAGAATTGGGACTGCAGTTTGCCATTGAGGCAAGTGGTTGGACTAAGGACTGTCAGTCCCCTGGAAGGGGGAAGCAATGAGGGTCTTGGAGGTGGAGACAAATGAGCTGATGGGTGAGACACCACCTGAGGAGGTTACACTGGCAACCCCTGAGCTAATTCCTAGCATGGCCAACAGGAGGCCCTGTGGTGGTGAGTCCTGCCCCATTACAGCCAACTTTTCTGGATTTGTTTGTACTGAAATACAGTACAAATCAAATTTGAATCTCTGTCTCTCCAAGAATGTTACTTATTATCTGAGTAGGCATTTCTGTGTTTGTCAGGTGTTATTTACATTGGTTTATTATATTTTCCATCTGTGGTTAATTGGTTTGTTTAGTCAGTAGTTTTATGGGACTTTGCAGTTCATGTTTTAATTTTATAAAATTAAAGTGAAGTTTTAAGAACAGTAATGAAAACACTTTTTAATTATATTTATAATCAAATATTCCCTAATTTCTGGAGAATGGTGGGCAAAGCATTATGGGTGCAATCCATCGTGAGAGTATTTTCATTCACCTCAGGTGAGAGGGCATCGGGAAATGACTTCACTAGGGCCCTACACCAGAGGATAGCAACGTTTACCGGCTTCCTCGCAGGAGTATTGTGAGGGCTCAATACCTAATGTTTGAAGAGACTCTTACTTCGCATTTAGACAAAACCTTCTAGCCAAGGATTCCTGCCACCTGTTGAATACTTCTGTATGAATTACTTTTATTGCCCATGTATCTTTTGGAAATTAGATACTCAAACCTCCTAACTGTTGGAAATAACTAACATCTGCAGTCAGCTAACCTCAGTATTTTCAGTATTCATTGTATTCCCAGAAGAGGGAATATCTGAGGGAAATCTTGTAGAAACTGAGATAATTATATCTATTTGCCTTAGGTAAAATTATATCATCTCTGGAGAGGCTGATTCTCCTCTCACTTATCCCCCATTTACACTGGTGTAACCTCATTTACTTCAGTTGAGTTACTCCATATCGACCCAGTATGAAAAGGAGGAACAGGTCCTGAATATTTATGGACTGGCGTTCTTTTAATCCACAGCAAATTATTTTAAAAAAATTAAAGTAGGTCATCTTGAGACAAACTATTGGTTCTTGTCTCTTTTAAAAGAAAAACTGGTTCCTGAAGAAAAAGTCATAAAGTATGTCCATCAAAATTATGTGGTTTATGTAGACTGAGAGTGAATTTTTTTTACTTACTCCAATTTTACTAATTTCTTTCATTTTCCTGCTTTCTGAGCCTACTTCTAGGGAAACCAAATGAGCACAGACCAAAACCTGCTTTTTCCTGGCTTGAGGTCTCTTAATGCTCAGCATAAATTCTTTAGGGCTATAATAGCTATTACAGAAGACAATCAAGGCAAAGTTGCAAAACAACTGGAGAGGATTATTCAAATTATATTAATGAAAAATGAACTGGAGCATTGGGGATATGGTACAAGTTAGAAGCACTTGTTAGCCTCACTCAGCTATCTTTCTGGCTTCCAAGTAAAAGCAAAATGTTGAAATTTGATTTTGTAGGTGGCTGGAGTGCGATTTTGAGCTTTGGAGACCCGGGTCTGATCCAGAACCCAGTGACTTTAATAGAAAGTCAATGAGTTTTGGATGAGGCCCTCAAAGAATTATTTCTCTCTCCCAAGAAAGTAATCAAAAGTTTGAAATAAGCCACTATTTGCAATGCAACAATAATACTGTATGCAGATGTTGGCAATCTACTATATTTATTAATAAAAATATCAAGAGTTGGGGAATACTGCTGGCCATCAGTTGCATAAAAAAAGGTTAAATTTTTGGGTTCATCTAGGTAGGGGGAACCTAATACACAGATTGAATCACACTTGTATTTCACGGTCTGAATCACTTCCAAACCACAGGACCCCTGAACAAGAATATTCTATGAATCCCAATCATAGGATATTTGTCTCTCTGGTGCCTAAGGTACCAAGATCCTCTCTTCTTCTAGTTCTGCATGATGCAGTCTAAATGTTAATGCACCACTCCTTGCATCTTTGACCTTAAAATAAAGTAGAATGATAGGAATACTGCACAATGAATATTATTTTATTTATTTGGACTATGAACAATTTGGAATTTATTGTAACCATGGAGAGCATAAAGTCCTGGAAGAAGCACCAATAATTCACAGATTTGCTCTCTTTGGACAAGTCAGCTGAGGTGTGTGGATACTCTTAATTTCAATTTGATTTTTGTGTGTGTGTTTAAACTTGGACTTCTCTGTGCCTACAGTGGCTATCACTGAACCTATGATAAGCAGAATAAGAAATGTCTTTCCAAGAAATTAGCGAGGGTCATGGATGAAAGGGCTGGAGCCTTTATCTTTAAATAAGTGAATGTGGGACTATTATTTAATTTCACAGTGAGTGAAGCCTTTGGCAGAGAAAATACTATTGTTCCTTACTGGGGGAAAAAGTATCCAAAAATTGTAAACTTGGGGGACAAAGGGTGTTACCAGAATAAACAAATTGTCCATGTAATCTAGTTTCAGGTCTCTGACTCTCAGCTGTGCCATATGCATTACAGAAACGTATGCATTTACCCTTACTGAATGGGCAAGGCAACCTACTGACAAATGTTGAAAAAGCTGAAGTGCTCAATACTTTTTTTGCCTCTGTCTTCACAGATAAGGTCAGATCCCAGACTGCTGAACTTGGCAGCACAATATGAGGAGGAGATGAGTAGCCCTCAGTGGTGAAAGAACAGGTTAAGGACTAGTTAGAACAGCTGGACATACACAAGTCCAGGGGCTGGATGCAATGCATCCCAGTGTGCTGAGGGAGTTGGCTGATATGACTGCAGAGCCATTGGCCATTATCTTTGAAAACTCCTGGTGACTGGGGGAGGTCCCAGACAATTGGAAAAAGGCAAATATAGTGCCCATCTTTAAAAAAGAGGAGGAGGAGGAGGAGAATCTAGGGAACTACAGAACGGTCAGCTTCACCTCAAATCCTGGAAAAATCATGGAGCAGGTCCTCAAGGAATCCATTTTGAAGCATTTGGAGGAGATGAAGGTGATCAGGAACAGTCAACATGGATTCAAGGGCAAATAATGCCTGACCAACCTGATTGCCTTCTATGATGAGATAACTGGCTCTGTGGATATGAGAAAAGTGGTGGATATGATATACCTTGACTTTAGCAAAGCTTTTGATATGGTCTTCCACAGTATTCTTGCCAGCAAGTTAAAGAAGTATGATTGGCTGAATGGACTATAAAGTGGATAGAAAGCTGGCCAGATTGTAAGGCTCAGTGGATAGTGATCAATGACTCCGTGTGTAGTTGACAGCCGGTATGAAGTGGCGTGCCCCAGGGGTCGGTTCTAGGGCTGGTTTTGTTCGACATCTTCATTAATGATTTGGATGATGGGATAGATTGTACCCTCAGCAAGCTCGCAGATGACACTAAGCTGGGGGGAGAGGTAGATACACTAGAGCAAGGGTAGGCAACCTGTGGCACGTGTGCCAAAGGCGGCACTCGAGCTGATTTTCAGTGGCACTCACACTGCCCGGGTCCTGGCCACCGATCCAGGGGACTGCATTTTTAATTTATTTTTAAATGAAGCTTCTTAAACATTTAAAAAACCTTATTTACCTTACATATAACAATAGTTTAGTTATATATTATAGACTTATAGAAAGAGACCTTCTAAAAACGTTAAAATGTATTACTGGCACACAAAACCTTAAATTAGAGTGAATAAATGAAGACTCAGCACACCACTTCTGAAAGGTTGCCGACCCCTGCACTAGAGGGTAGAGATAGGGTCCAGAGTGACCTAGACAAATTAGAGGATTGGGCCAAAAGAAATATGATGAGGTTCAACAAGGACCAAGTGCAGAGTCCTGCACTTAAGACAGAAGAATCCTATGCACTGCTACAGGCTGGGGACCAACTGGCTAAGCAGCTGTTCTGCAGAAAAGGACCTTGGGATTACAGTGAACGAGAAGCTGGATATGAGTCAGTGTGCCCTTGTTGCCAAGAAGACTAACGGCATATTGGGCTGCATTAGTAGGAGCATTGCCAGCCGATCGAGGGAAGTGATTATTACCCTCTATTCAGCACTGGTGAGGCCACACCTGGAGTATTGCATCCAGTTTTGGGCCCCCCACTACAGAAAGGATGTGGACAAATTGGAGAGAGTCCAGCGGAGGGCAGTGGAAATGATTAGGGGGCTGGGGCACATGACTTATGAGGAGAGGCTGAGGGAACTAGCCTTATTTAGTCTGTAGAGGAGAAGAGTGAGGGGGGATTTGATAGCAGCCCTCAACTATCTGAAGGGGGGTTCCAAAGAGGATGGAGCTAGGTTGTTTTCAGTGGTGGCAGATGACTGAACAAGGAGCAATGGTCTCAAGTTATTACCTTTTTTTTATTACCTTTAAGTTGCAATGGGGGAGGTTTAGGTTGGATATTAGGAAACACTATTTCACTAGGAGGGTGGTGAAGCATTGGAATGGGTTACTGAGGGAGGTGGTGGAATCTCCATCCTTAGAGGTTTTTCGGAACTGGCTTGACAAAGCCCTGGCTGGGATGATTTAGTTGAGGTTGGTCCTGCTTTGAGCAGGGAGTTGAACTAGATCACCTCCTGAGGTCTCTTCCAACCCTAATCTTCTATGATTCTATGATAATTCCCTGATCAATTCAATTATATGATGAAAAGGGCTCATAGAGGTCTTTTGCCACCAAACTGACAAGACAACAGGGATAATGGTACTGTTGAATCAGACCTGACAGAGATGGTTTTTACTCCTAGAGTGCATAAAAAGCATTTGCAGCAACAGTCAAATACTTTAAAATAACATTGTCCAGGTGAGAATACACTCTGAATAATTGCAATGGGTGTTTACTCCTCTTCGGGCAATTGCCCAGAGGCCCGGTGATTTAAAAGGGCCTGGGCGGATGGGATAAATATGTATTTTTAATAAAAATTGAGATTTAGAAAAAGAATCCAGTTTCCTCCTGCTGCTGCTCTGTACAGAGCACCGTCCCTCATTGCGACAGTAATAGTTTGCCAGGCACTGCTGCACCCTGCTGGTCTGGCAGTCTGGCAGAGCATCAGCAACAGTAGCCTGGGAACCACGGAGCTGTTTTTTTCTAGCTGCTTGGGAGCCGCTGTGCCTGCAGTGCTGGCTCTCCAGCTGCAGGGCTGAGGACAGGGAGACCCTACAGAGTAACAAGCTCCCTCTGCACTACCAGATTTCCTTCCCTCAGGGTTGCAGCTCCTCACCAAACACAAGCTAGCAAGTTCAGCCACCCAATTGAGCTGCCTTAGGTTTGCTGAGAGGAAGCCAGGGCTAGTCCCCCTGGGCTGCTGCTAGCAGTGGCTGATGAGCCGCTATCACGAGCGCAGGATGAGGAGCTGCCTCCACCTCTCAGGCAGGGAACAAGGCACAGGATTTCCCTCTGCCTTCACCCCTGGCCATCTCCTCCAGTAAATGTGGCTCACCATGCCTGCCATCTCCTCGTTGCTCTGGGTGTTGATGTCCCACAGCACTAGCAGTGCAAGTACTGTATTGTATATTTTAAGTTTGTTGGTCATATTCAGTTACATCTTGTATATCAATTTTTTCCTTGTCTTTAGATTACACATGAATCATGATTAGGTGTTTAATTAGCCTACTTGATACTTTAGGTGTTTTCTTTCTTTGTGCTTCTTTAAATGGGTTTTATATATTTCATTCCATAATGTGTTTATTTAATTTAAATATATAATTCAAAATAACAAATTCTACATCTTCCATTTAGGCTCACAATTTAATACTGGTGCTGTAACTGGAAGAAAAAGTTAACTAGATCAAGCAATGCCACAACTTACACATAGTGGGTTCTAATGTGCTATCATAGTGGGAGAAAAAGTAGTGTCGTAAACCTCAGCCATCCCTTTCTAGGGGGCCCACTGATTGTACTGCCCTGGGGCCCAGAATTGCTGTCAGTGGGCCTGCTCCTCTTCCGCCCCAACATTCACCCTCATTTCAAACTACACACCCTGAACATTGTGCTATGCTGACAATATTTTCCTAAGGTCCTTACTTACTCCTGGCTAATGGGTGTTTTGCATAAAGGGCTGAGTAAAAACTGAAGGCCCCATTCTCCTGTCCTTAAATGCTGTGCTCTGTTAAGAGCTGATGTAAATGGCAGCCGGAGGCATCCATTAGCAATGCACAAATTTTATTGGTCCAGCAAAACCCAGGAACATATTCTTGATTGTCATCTACTGGCTCTTTATCTATTAATCACTAGTTATATAAACCTACAGGTAGAGATCTCTGTAATATTTTTTCCATTCCCCTAAAAGAGCAGATCTATTCAGTGGATCTGCTGAAGCAAGGGGCAATTTCACAGAGGCCTTTTGTCCTGAACCCTCATGTCCCTAGACAGCCCAGATGCTTCTGACTGTCTGCACTACAGATATGGGGGAGAAATCTAGCAGAGCACAGCTGTCACTGATCTCCCCACTCACATGGGATTGTGAGGCAGTGGGGCAGCATGCTGAGGAGGCACCTCTGTTTTCTTCAACGACTCTCTCCCAAAATCCACAGGCTTCTCCCTGTTTAGTGAAGAATTCATACCTATACCAGCTTGTGCAACCCCATCTTGTTCACATGCATCAAGATGTCTGCATGCTTCAGACAGACACAAGCAAAAAAGAGCAAGCACGTTAGGATGTGCATCTCTGAAAATTTCTGCCACACTGTATGAAAGAGCCCAAACTTCCTGTATGGAAGTCATATACACACTTTATAATCACAACCAACTTTAGAGAGTTTTCTTAGTGGAAACTCTGTTCAGTGTGAAACAGAGCAGAGATATTTCACCATCCAGATTTTAATATTTAAAAAGATATTAAATTAGGCATAGAAGACTTATCACTTTACATTTATAGTACTTTGCAGGTACAAAGCACAGCACAAATATTAACTAATGCTATATGTGGCGTATCTAATGAAATGCCAAATAAAAGGCTTATTTATGGGGCAGTGGCCTTAAGAATAAATAAAGGATTTGACAAGGATAGACAATGATCAGGTAGCTCTTTTCTATCTTAACTTCTATGATCCTGTGAAAGAATCGAGGCTAAGAATTGACCCGTTCATAAATGGGTTTCACTAGTGAAAACATCCATTAATCTCTTATGAACTTCTTATAAATGAAGGGGTATTGAAAATGTTCCAGAGCCAATGACTAGTGGAAATAGGAAATGAACGTTGCAGAGATATGAATCTTTTGGGATTTATTCTTTGAAATCACTCACCTTGCATGCTCTCCAAGACCAGGACTCGATTCTTTTCCTATAAACAATTTGAATGATAGATTGGCTGGCTGAAAATTGGATTTAGTATTTTTGAAATATGCTTTGGTTAGAAACCTGTTATATTTTAGTCTTTTTGTTTATAGCTTGGTAACTGCTCCACTAGTTTTCTTTAAAAGATGCAGTGATTTTTTTCCTCTGGTTATTGGCAGTTTATTCGTCTTGAAAATTGTGTGCCTTGATTAATGAATAGTCTTCAAATCTATGTAAAGGAATACAGATGCGGGTCTTCTAGCTCCTGTTTCTTTTATATGAATAAAATTGTATGAAGAATTCTCTTGCAAATTGTTATCATCAAGGGACTGAGAATTAGGCGCCCATTGGAGTATAAAGAATGCAGACTGTGGTCACAGGGACAGTATGGTTCCTGATTCACAGCTCCTACGGGATTACTGGGCATTTAAAAAAATCCCTTAAATATGCATGCTTTTCCCCATGAAGAAAGACAGCAGAGGAACTGCAGAGAATGGAGTTAGCTATGTGAAAGGAGTTGGGCTATAGTGGTTTCACAGATGCTGTGGATTGCACAGCATTTACAAAGTATATCATGCCCCCAAATCAATATATTGAATAAAAAAGCAAAACCCAAGTAAGGGGTGTCGTTGACTTGAAACTGCTCTGGAACACAAACACAGCAGGATTGGAGGAACAATTCTCAGCTATAACAAGATGCTTCTATAATATGCCTGTGACCAGATACTGCTAGGTACGGAGAGAAAGGTGGAGACATGCTCTGCTGTTCTTTCCTCAGGGGAGGTTTGGAACATGTGGATCCAGTGTGTCTGTGGCCACGGGCCATGCCTGACTATTTATGCTAACACCCAGCCATGCAGAGGGCTGCAAAGTCCCCTGGTGCAGGTACTTCAGAAACGTGTCCCCTTGTTGAATGGAAATGAAACATTCCACTGCATTCACACTCCTATGCTACACAATACAGTTTTAACTTCATAGTTTTGCCTTTAAATCTCTTTGCAATGCTTCCCCACCAACATGTTGAACTTCAGTCTTCTATTGTCTCCACAATCAACCTCTTTGCTCCACCAGTGATGCCATTCTCAATGCCTTGTTTATTTCCTCCTCTCACTCACGTTTCTATGGTTTCACTATGCATGGAATACCCAGCCTATCCCAGTTCACCAAACCAGAACCATATGATTCGAGTCCCTAATTAAATCCCCACTTCTTCTCCGATTATGATTGTATAACCAAACACCTGACTAAATTTACACTTACACACACACACTTCTGGATTTACTGGTGTGTCCTGTCTTTTCTGTGTCTACCTTTTAGATTGTAAACTCTTCATGACAGGGGGACGGTGGTGTACTAAAAATTGTGTTAAGAGTGGTAACCATCACCTTAGATTCTATGGATTTTTCCTGGTCCTGCTTGCAGTCAGGGGACTCTGTAGGGAAATGTGTGATCAGTCAGTTCTGCAGCCAAACAGAATAAAGTAAGGCGGAGTGAACTGTGCCCCTGTTTTAGGGAGCAGCCTGCTTTTTAGGTTCTTGTGGGTTATCATTCTGAATTCTAACCAATAAAGTAGTGTTACATTGCAGCTTTCCGGCAAGAATATTTTATGTTTATTTCACTTCTCTATGTGGATGCTGTGAAACATAACAGGGACCAACTTTAAATCTGTCTACTTTACAAGCATATTGCTGGCACTAAAAAAATATTGGTGCATCTCAAAGAGCACAGCATGTCTTGGATTATATGAATCCTGAATTGGACTCCAGGGTTCAGCATCCCATGGATTTCCTGCATATTAGAACTCAGTACCTTCATTTAGTGCATTACCAGCTACATCAATCTTTGATATTAGGAAGCAATGATGTGTGCAGTGCCCTCTAATGCCTGTCCCACAGAAAGGACATAACTGCTCCCACCAATTAAAGGAGATGATCTTCTTTAGCTGAAGTCATACTTGATGTATTTTGGGATATGAAGAAAAAGACTTCTAGTCCCTATACTCTCTATATGTGGCTTATCTAGTAATTGTGTTCATTGTTGGGAGCACATGAATTTTATGGAAAATAGGACTTGTCAAACCTGATTTCATTTGTTGAGCAGATTACAAGTTTGGGTGATAAAGGTAACTGCTTAGATGTACAGGTCTCTCGCAACTTACGCGCATTTAACATGCGCGATTTCAACTTTACGCATACGGCCGGAGTGGGGGGTGTGGCCTCAAGATTTAAAGGTCCTGGGGCAACAGCTGTGGCTGAGAGTCCCAGAGCCTTTAAATTACCCAGGGGGCTCCCAGCTGCAGATGTGGCTGGTAGCCCCTGTGGCGAACTAAAAGGCCCGAGGCTCCAGCCACCGCCCAGCTGCCAAAGCTGCCAAACCGTGGCGGGAAGCCCGGTGGAGCCCTTTAAATCCTGCCCGCAGCTTCGGCGGCAGGGCCAGGGCCAGCATTTAAACCCCACCCTGCCACCATCCACTCCCTCTGACTGCCCCCCACATAAACCCCAACCCATCCAATCCCCCCTGCTCCCTGTCCCCTGATCACCCCCTCCTGGGACTCCTGCCCCTAACTGCCCCCCAGGAACCCACCCCCTATCTAAGCGCCGCTGGTCCTTGTCCCCTGATTGCCCCCTCCTGGGACCTCTGCCTCTAATTGCCCCTTGGGACCCCAGCCCCTATCTAACCCTCCCTTCTCCTTGTCCCCAACTGCCCCCTCCTGAGACACCCCCCAGGACCCCATCCCCTACCTGTCCCCTGACAAACCCCTGGGACTCCCATACCTATCCAACCACTGCCTGTCCCCTGACTTCCCCCCCCGAACCCCTGACCCATCTAAGCCCCCCTTCTCCCTGCCCCTAACTGCCCCCCCAAACCTCCGCCCCATCCAACCCCCCCTTCTCCCTGCCCCTGACTTCCCCTGCAAACCTCCGCCCCATCCAACCCGTCCCTGCTCCCTGTCCCTTGACTGCCTCCCCGGAACCTCTTACCCTTTCTACAACTCCCCAGCCCCCTTACTGTGCCACTCAGACCAGCGTGTCTGGCTCCACGCAGCGCCAGACATGCTGCTGCATACATGCTCCCCCGTGGAGCCACAGCCCCCACCCCAGCACCTGCCCTTCCAGATTTGAGCACCTCAAAATTCAGGAGTGCTCAAGCTCAGTTTGGGCAGCTGTTACTTCATTTCTCCCGAATCAAATATACTGATCCACTGTAACTTGCTGTAGAAAAAGTAGGATAAAATTGAGCAAGAAATGCTTCCCAGTGGTTATTAGGACTGGAATTGCTATTTTCAACAACCATTGCCTTTTTGTTTGTTTGTTTGTAAGGAAGACAGTGATATTGCATTGGCAAATTCCCCATAGAAAAAAGAGTGGAACAAAAGAATAATAAAGGCCCTTCAACTTTTCCTCATTTATGTAGGACAGTCTTATAATATGCATGCAGATATCCTCCAGTCACACAAGCTGAAAATTGTTCCACCTTACTGCAGTTCTGTAACCATATGGGAACCAATCCTGTATGTGTTCTGTGCACATCTAAAATTCCTGCTGAATGACCCACCCTGGGAGCAAGTTACGGAAGGAGGGGTGCAGGTGTGGTGGGGAGAGCCCAGGGCTGGGGCAGCAGGAGGTGTGGGGGGGGCAATGGTGGGGGGGGAGGAGGGAGCCCAGAGCTGGGGCGGCAGGGGGTGGGGGGGGGAGAGCCCAGGGCTGGGGGAGCAGGGGGGTTCAGCGAGGAGCCCAGGGCTGGGACGGGGGGCAGCCAAAAATGTTTTTGCTTGGGGCGGCAAAAAACCTAGAGCCGGCCCTGCTAGGAACAAGGAATTTAGGCTATACCTACAGAATGGGGGACTTTGAAAGCACTGACTTTGAACATAAGAACCTAAGAATGGCCGTCTAGCCCAGTATCCTGTCTTCCAACAGTGGCCAATGCCAGGTGCCCCAGAGGGAATGAACAGAACAAGTAATCATCAAGTGATCCATTCCCAGCTTCTGGCAAACAGAGGCTAGGGACACCATCCCTTCCCATCCTGGCTAATAGGCACTGATGGACCTATTCTCCATGAACTTATCTAGTTCTTTTTTTGAATTCTATTATAGTCTTGGCCTTCACAACATCCTCTGGCAAAGAGTTTCACAGGTTGACTGTGCATTGTGTGAAGAAATACTTCCTTTTGTTTTTCAAACCTGCTGCCTATTAATTTCATTTGATGACCCCTAGTTCTTGTGTTATGAGGAATAAATAACACTTCCTTATTTACTTTCTCCACACCAGTCATGATTTTATAGACCTCTATCATATCCCCCCTTAGTCGTCTCTTTTCCAAGCTGAAAAATCCCAGTTTTATTAATCTCTCCTCATACAGAAATCGTTCCATACCCCAAATCATTTTTGTTGCCCTTTTCTGAACCTTTTCCAAGACCAACATATCTTTTTTTTTAGATGAGGTGACCAAATCTGCATGCAGTATTCAAGATGTGGGTGTACCATGGATTTATATAGAGGCAATATGATATTTTCTCTAATTATCTATCTCTTTCTTAATGATGCCCAACATTCTGTTCGCTTTTTTGACTTCCACTACAGATTGATGGATGTTTTTAGAGAACTATCCACAATGACTCCAAGATCTCTTTCTTGAGTGGTAACAGCTACTTTACACCCCGTTATTTTATATGTATAGTTGGGATTATGTTTTCCAATGTGCATTACTTTGCATCTATCAACAATGAATTTCATCTACCATTTTGTTGCCCAGTCACCCAGTTTTGAGAGATCCTTTTGTAGCTCTTTGCAGTCTGCCTGGGACTTAACTATCTTGAATAGTTTTGTACCATCTGCAAATTTTGTCACCTCACTGTTTGCCCCTTTTTCCAGATCATTTATGAATATGTTGAATAGGACTGGTCCCAGTACAGACCCTTGGGGGACAACACTATTTACCCCTCTCCATTCTGAAAACTGACCATTTATTCCTACCCTTTGTTTCCTATCTTTTAACCAGTTCCAGATCCGTGAGAGGACCTTCCCGCTTATCCAAAGGGATGTAGGTGTGACAGTAGACAAGCAACTGAACATAAGCTCCCAATGTGATGGTGGGGCAAACAGGGGTAATGTGATCCTTGGATGTGTAAGGAGGGGAGTAGTGAGTAGGAATAAGGAGGTGATTTTACCTTGTATATGGCATTGGTGAGACTGATACTAGAATACTGCATCTCTTCTGGTGTCCATTTTTTAAAAAGGTTGTTGAAAGATTGGAGAGGGTGCAGAAGAGCCTCAAAAGTGATTCAACGGCTACAGAAAATGCCTTGCAGCGAGAGAGCGAGCTAAAGAGCTCAATCTGATTAGTTTATCAAAAAGAGGGCTGAGAGGGGGCTTGATGAGTGTGTAAGTGCCTTCTGAGAGAGTGGATACCAATTACTAAAGGACTCCTTAAACTAGCAGGGAAAGGCATAACAAGAACCAATGACTGGGAGCTGAAGCCAGACAAATTCAAATCAGAAATAAGGCACAGAGTTTTAACACTGAGGAAATTAGCCCTAGGAACAAACTACCAAAGGAAGTGGCGGATTCTCCATCTCTTGATGTCTTCAGATTGAGATCGTTTGCCCTTCTGGAAGATATGCTGCAGTTAGACACCAGTTGTTGAGCTGAATGCAGAGATAACTGGGTATAAGGTCCTGTGGTATACAGGAGGTCAGACTAGATGATGTAATTGTCCCTTCTGGCCTTAAACTCTGTGAATCTATTGCTGTTCTTGAATGACTGGTTAGTGTAATTAATTCATAGCTTGCTTCAAGTCCTTAACACTAGTTGCCCCTCCTTTCCCAAGGAAAAGTAGAACTAATGGAAAAAAATATTAAGTGCGAGTCTCGCACTCTGAATTCCTTTTGCACAGGTATACAAGTCCCATCAACAGCAGTATCACTGTGGTTGCATACAAGAGGGGAAAAGGCCACAAAGACTGGAAGGGGTATTCTGCACTACTATGTGCACTATAGAGCAGTGCTCCACACTGTCACACTCCACAACATGTAACGGGTTTCAAGGACATGGTTAATGGGTCTGTGGCCATGCACTTCACACCACCACCCACCACCTCCCATTGGGTATGCAACAGGTATGGAAACTTTTGCAATCCATGGATATTGCAGTATCTGCCCGGGCATCCTATGCTCTGATGCATAGATAATCTAATCTACAATTTTAGAGAGGAAATTTATTCTCGTGGCTAGAGCACAAGCCAAAGACTTAAGATACCTGTGTTTAATTCCCTGCTACACCACAGGCTGTGTGACCTTAGCTTCTTTGTGTCTCAGTTCTGCTCCGTAAAAGGGAATAACAGTAATTCCCTCCCTTACAGGGATGTTGTGGGAATAAATATAAAGATTGTGAGGTGCTCAGTTACTATGGTAAAAGATATATCTAAAGTACTATCAGCACCTGAGATGGATAGATACGTCTGCTAGAAATAATGACACTTCATGGAAATCTTGTTGAAAAGTTTCTCTATATAATCCATTTTATTTACATGGAATATAATATCCTTTAATTCTCTTGCCTTGGTCTTTATGACTAAGAATATTTGCATGTACAAGGAATCTTTTTTTCTTGAGATTTCATTTGCTCATGGCATTGTGATTCATTGCCATGGAAGTGATTATGTAGTCAAAAATGGAAGATAATGACTTCAGGTGAGAAAATATGACAGACAGTATAAGCTTTATTTTCTTCCAAGACAAAAATGTTTTTCATACTTTTCCATGAGATAATATAGCAGCTCTTTAACTATTACCATTCAAAACATCATTTTCTACCATATGTTGCACACAGAACAGTGGCATTTTCGGCACAACAAAAGAGAAAGAATACCTGTAAATTACAAAAGTTATTTCAGCACTGGGATCCTAAAGAGCTATATCTCCTCCTAAAGGCAAATGGAGTAGTCAGAAAATAGTGATTTGCATTCCTCATGCTTTTATTTCAAAGATATAAAAATCTCTCAAGCCAAAATATCTCCCTGGGGTATTTCTGTCATAGCATAGAGCCAAACAATTTCTTATTTAAAGAATTTTTCTGACTTCCCAAACCACACGGGAACAAAATTCATTGGGTTCCAAAAGTTATTCCATGGTTTCACTATGCAGTACACCGGGAACTGTTTATTCTCAAGAAAAATCCTTTCTCAAACTATTCTTCTTAAATTCGGTGGACAGATGTGTGACAAAAGTAAATCACCATACAAAGGAGTGCAAATAAAATACACAGCAGGATTAAAATACAATTAATAGGACCCAGAGAGTTTGCAGGAAAGTGTGTAATGATTTGGATCCTGCCATTTATCAGAGGACAAACATGTCAGGCTGTTGAGGTTATTGCATTGTTCTATCAGTGGCATCTGGCTTCTTGGCAGATTCTGTAGGCAGTGAGGCAAATAGTTCTAAAGCTGTTTGCCGTTTGCATAAACTATTAAATCTGATGGGGATGCACAAACTTCTGTGTCTCTGTTAGAATCATAGAATATCAGGGTTGGAAGGGACCTCAGGAGGTCATCTAGTTCAGCGCCCTGCTCAAAGCAGGACCAATCCCCAACTAAATCATCCCAGCCAGGGCTTTGTCAAGCCTGATCTTAAAAACCTCTGATGAAGGAGATTCCACCACCTCCCTAGGTAACCCATTCCAGTGCTTCACCACCCTCCTAGTGAAAAAGTTTTTCCTAATATCCAGCCTAAACCTTCCGCACTGCAACTTGAGACCATTACTCCTTGTTCTGTCATCTGGTACCACGGAGAACAGCCTATATCCTAAAGGCTACATTTAGTCTTGTATTTGCCTTGCGATTCAGTACAACAAACTCTCCTGCTTCAGTCTACCTAGCCTACAAAATAAACCTTTTGAGAAAAATCTTTCATGAGAATGCTTGTGTGCTCAGTGTGACCCATCCATTCTATTTACAAACAGTAGGTTATTATTTGTAGTTTAAGTGTTAAAAGTAACTGTGGAGAAATGGCACTATTTTACTAAACAGATTTGCTCCATCTGTGTATTCAGGGACATATCTTCTCACTTTAACAAAAATATATGTTTATACCATTTTACTCCCATTAGGCCTTCAGAACCAGTGCAGCTGAGACACAGTGAAATGGAGTCCATTCCTTCTCGTACATCATCAATTGGATTATTTGATAACTACACGACTAGGTTGACCAGATGTCCTGATTCTATAGGGACAGTCCTAATATTTGGGGCTCTTTCTTATATGGGTGCCTATTTCCTCCTCCAGTCCCCCCATCCCTGTCTTGATTTTTCACACTTGCTATCTGGTCACCCTACTTAAACCTGTGCAAGTCACTGAAGACTATGGGGCCACCCAAGTCTCAATGAGGGCAGAGTTTGTACCATAATACTTTTATTTTGGGTTTCAGAGTAGCAGCCGTGTTAGTCTGTATCCGCAAAAAGAACTGGAATACTTGTGGCACCTTAGAGACAAACAAATTTATTTCATCATAAGCTTTCGTGGGCTACAGCTCACTTCTTCGGATGCATAGAATGGAACACACAGACAGAAGATATTTATACATACGTATGTTCTCTGTATGTATAAATATCTTCTGTCTGTGTGTTCCATTCTATGCATCCGAAGAAGTGAGCTGTAGCCCACAAAAGCTTATGATGAAATAAATTTGTTAGTCTCTAAGGTGCCACAAGTACTTTTATTATTGATGATGATGCAGAAGTAGGAATGGCCCCAGCTTGAATTGGGGCTTGACTCATTGTTGCTCGGGGGCCTCTTTGCACCTGCTGTGTCAAGTTCCTCAGGCACAAGTTCCCTCCTGGGGATTCCCCTGGCACAGTAGAGGAATCTCCAGTGGAGATAGAGCTGGCATTGCTGGCTTCTGTGCCTTTTTCCCCACAATCTCTGGCACAAGGCATATGTCAGGGATAGAGAGGAGGAGTATCCAGAGCACATTGCAGTTCAGCTATCCCCAGCTGGCATACAGTCATGGGTGTACTACAACCAGCTGGTGCAAGTTACAGCAGCCTGTAGCCAGGGCTGGGAATTAGGGAGACATAACCAATGACCTGAAGCTGAGGTCTTCATCCTTCCATACTAGACTTTAGCCAACCCAAAGACAGGAGGGTGGTGGGCTGGGAAGGAGAGGGATCCCAGCAGGATAGGGTTCCCTTCCTGCCTGCCTTCCTGAAGACTGGACCAGTGAGCCAGAAAGGAGCAAGGTGCCAACCCATCTGGAACCAATGGCAGGACCGCCACCAACCCAGAAAGGAGCTTTTGTGTGAATGATTCCTGTTACCACCAAGAGGGGCCTGCCACAGTACCAGAGGGGCTCCAGCCAAGGGTCCTGGATACCGTACTCCAGCTTGGTTGTAAATTCAATGTACACAGAGCCAAAGCCCTTAATTCTCATCAAATAGTAGAACAGTTTTAGCCTACTGGCATTAATGGAAGTCATGCAATTAAAGCCCCAACAAGGCTTTGAAAATATCCCCCTTCCTGCTTTTGCTTTCACAGTGGCTCGGGTTTAATGGGCTATATGCTAGGAGCTGGGTGAGAGAAAGAACAGGATCTTCATGAATGAAGAATGAATTTTCCAGGATTGCATCTGAAGGAAAATGGCTTATCTGTAGTTTTTACAACCCTGGAACAACCACAATGTTAAATGGTATGTAAATCTTTTCTCTTCCTTGATAAATACTTAATTTTGTTCATAAACTGCTTAATCAAGAACTTAGTAATGCTCCTGATTAATGAGTTTATGAAAAAATAAATCACATTTTATCACAAGCAGTAAAGGCAATTATGTAGCATTTAGAGCCATAACCAAGCCAAGTCAAGACTGCAACAGAAGAAAAATGGCTTCTTTCCAGCTTTTACAGCCCTGGCTGAGTTTTTAAAATACTAAAGAAATCTTTTCTCCTACATTGCTAAAACTTTCATTGTTTCAGAAACCACTTTAAAATGGGAAACTTGCAAATTCTTTTCTAAAAGGTCTTATGGGTGGGGGGGATATTTTAATCAGACTATTTGAAACAGTTGAATAGTCTTTTCTCTAGAGACGCAAGGACTGTACTCTGGTTGCCATTACAATGGAATATTTATCAGTTACCATTCAGTGGTATTTATGATACCATATTTCTTTCCTGTTATTAGACTGTAGCTAAGCGTGTATACTATACTCCGTACCATGTTATCGGAGCACCTTAGAATAGACTAGAACTCTTTTTTCTGTAATATAACTCGCCTGCTTACAGTTAATCATTTACATAACTCTTTGTAGGACTGGGACTTTGCTGTACGATAACTGTGGGTAACTGCTGGCTTTTCAGTAGTGACCACCGTATCTTCCATTTAGCAGTAAGAGGAGTTGCTCGATATATAGCTAGGATAATCTACCTCTTAGAATGTGTTCTTCTACAACTTCAAATAAAATTATTGTCAGAGCTATGTAATCCTATTAAGTATGGCTTGGGTGTGTTTTGTTCATGTTTGATGAAGTCATTCTCAGTTGAGCAGGCCCTACCATATTAGACATCATATCGACATTGACCCTCCCCGTTCTGATATCACATACTGGGCATGGTCCTTAGCATCTTCAACCATGATTGTTCTCAGTGGGTGTAGTGGGAAATGTAGTACTTGATGAGGACAAAGAGCTGTGGTAAAAAAAGTCTTTTCGTATTATTTAATTTGTAGGTCGACTTAGAAAATGTGGTTGAAATTAATGGCATTCTGCTAGACAATGGATTTTAGGAGTAGAGTTAGGTTAGCCTGAATTGGAGTTTAGTACTTTGGGGGGAAATAGACTTATTTTGAAGTAAAGTACAATTTGCTCCAATTAAATTTGCAAGTGGAAAGGAACCATTTGGCCCATATTTGCTTGTGATGACTTGAAAATCAAAGTAATTAAGGGGAAATGAAGACTTCACAGCATCTCGTGCCCCCATTGAAGCCCCTTCATGTGAATACAAAATGGTTGGGGGGTCCTGGGGCAGCACTGAGGACAGCCATTCCATGAGACTTGATTCCCTAACAACCTAGCTGTTTTTCCAGCAGAAGTATATGTGGGTGTTAATGATACTTCTTGAAATATTAACTTTTATGTACATCTTCCACCTCTCACACAGGCCTCCCTTCTCTTAAGGTTGAGTGCACATATTAGCAGAAACAATGTGTGAATCATTCAGTCAAAGGAAGAGTAAGGCCAGAGAGAAGGAAAGGATGGAACCAGATTTGCTCATGGATTCATGATCACTTTGAGCCTAGGCAAGAATGAAGCAGCAACTCACCAAGAGGAGTGGTGAAAACAAGACCTTATTGAAGTCCATGGCAAAACTTCCATTGACTTCAACAGAGAGAGAATTTTTCCCTAGGTGTATCTGATGTACTATTTACTCTTTGGATAGGAGAGAAGATGTGGCCCTTAATCATTGTTGCTCTGAGTGGAATGGAATCAGAGACTAAAAAGCATAATAAGTAGTGTTAGAGTGACAGCCTTTGACAGGATGGATTCATATTAAAGTCTTCAGTTTCACCTTATATAGTAAAGAAGCATGTGAATTCTAGTCAAAAGCCACTCCTCAACCACTCCTCAAGAATTATAGTTCTGGTTAAAAATAAAACCCTACTCTTCAGTGTGTAGCATGTAATTGGATAAAACTCCTTGTAGTACTGTAAGAAATTAAATTTCCCCCATAATAGTTGAGTTATTCATATTACACCATAGTGCCTCACTGCCTGAACTGAGATTAGGGCCCCACTGTGTTAAGCAAAGGCATGAGAGCAAGTCCCTGCCCTAACGAGCTTACGCTCTAATTATATAAGACCGACAAATGGTGGGAGGGAAAAACAGTAACACAGAGGTTCAGCAACAGTGTCAGGAATAGAGCCAAAGTCACCTGATTCCCAGTGCCAGGCCGTATCTACTGTACCACACTGACTCTGAGCAGTTAAAGAATTTTCTCTTTCTAAATCATCCCCTATTTTAGCTGAGGAAGCACTTTGCTCTTAGGTTTTGCTGTTTGTTTACTAGCTGAGATTATTTCTGTTCACAACAAGCTTTAAATATTTATATTAACAGAACATCAGGCTCAGAGTCACGGCAGCAGGCAGAGGGACCCAGAAAATGTGACGGGTTGGGAGGAATACATTACAGACATCTTAGCACTTTCATTCTTTTGATAACACAATGCATTTCAGTTTTCCAGAAGAGTTTCAGCTTACAATCTATTTTCTCATTTCCCATTCCCTCAGATAAATGTGTTTTAAAGCTATTGGCATGAAAAGCCCTAGCTGCACCACCATGTCTCTCTCACTTTTTTTTTTTATAATAACTTGCTTACAAAAGAGATCCCAGAAGACCAGGCACCATGAACAATTTATCCACAGCTCTTCTCACCACCACTGCCTGCCATGTGTTGTGAGGGTTCCTTCATTATTCAAATTAGGATGGTCAAAATGTTTTGACCAAAAGTAAAAAGTTGAAATACTCTTTTCAAGAAATCAAAATGTTGTTGCAAATTTCCTATTTCTCAACAAATTCAAACCAAAAGTGAGGTATCTAAAAAATATTCTTTGCTATATTCCTTTTCTACTCCTTCCTTCTCCACTTATTTTTCCAAATGGAAAAAATATTTTTTTTTAAAAAAAAGGTATTTTTCCTTTCTAACTTGCCCACATTTTTGTTTCCTCCTTCCCCTTTTTCCAGTGGACGAGAGCAGGAGTGGGGAGGGACCCCTCTCTCCTCCTCACTTATAAAGAAGTTCCATTTCCACCCCACCCACCCACTCTCTCCCTCGCTTTCTGCCATTTATGTAGAATAAACCCTCTAATTGTGTCTTGTAGCCTTCTCACATTGATGCTATTTCCTCCCTACCAGTTTGGGAGACTGCATGGGTTCCGGTGACTTCCCTACATGAATAAGGCAGCAAGCAGATGCAATGGAACTACAACCCTCCTTTCAGGAAGCAGGAATGGGTAATTAGGAAATTTAATCTTTCTCATGATTTGCTGGTGCTGGGATCACATAGCACTGCAGAAAGGAGATGGTGATTGCACTCTAGATGAAGTGTGGCCTGGGGCCTCAGGAAAAGTAGAGTTTTATGCAGCTGCGTAGGTCACATTGGCCTAAGATGGTTATAGATCAGATATGCAACTTCAGAGAATTTACTAAGATTGTGCCCAATGCTAGGATCAAAGTTTGTAACAAAAATATTCATATTCTAAAAAGGGTACAGAAGAAAGACCATAATGTTGGGGTACTGCCATTTTACAAAGAAAAAAAATTATTTTGTTTTTGCCACAAATCCTTAGCCACTTGGCCAGGTTTACATGACGCAGCCTATTCTTTCAGTATGTGTTTCAGAGAAGATCTCACTGATCCCAGTGGCATCCTGGGAAGAATATTTTCACCAAGACAATTTGTTCTCAACTGTGCATGCCTGTCAGAGCAGTGCAAGCCATTTGTGAAGGAGTTCACATACTGAATTTGTCAATTTGGTTGACACAGGTTGGAAGTCAAATCACCTCATGGAGGTTCACTTTGAAGTTCAAGTTTACAGACTTAAGTGTCTAAGAGGACTTTCCTACAGGAAATTTATTTCTACCCTTCTAGCTGTCCCCTCTTGTCACCTGATTTATCTTCATCAAACAGTTCCAGGAGTGGGGAACATGGGGGGCGGGTTGCCATATTCCCTGATGAGTTAACAACCTCAGTCCACATTCACCAGGCTTTTAAGAGCCTAGGTTGAAGATTGCTAACACAGGTCAGACTTAAAACACAGGCTATTCTGAGTTCATGAGCAGCTTGGCTTGAACATTTTGCAAAGCTCCAATGACTTGGCCTACATATTTTCCTGAAAAAGCACATGCCTGTACTGGCTTTTAGTGCAACAGAAGGGACTGTATTGATAGCATCAGAATGAGCAGACTGTGTGAGGGCAGTTCTCCCGCCTACAGTATAAGACAAAAAATGTGTTCCTATGTCTAGTACATGCTGATGTGTTAGAACTGGAGAAATAAATGGAGTCATGCACTCTTTAACTTGAAAATGTTCAATGCTTGACACAATCTGGCACGTTGTAAATAGATATTGTTACCCTACCCAGATGTTGTAAGTGCCAATGTGTGCCTGCTAGCCCATGATCTGAGGTGAGACTGATTCCAGTGGGAGCTCAGGTGGGACAATTCTCCCTTACAGTCCAGTGTACAGAGGGGACACTGCCTGGTGCAGACTGCTCCCCCAAGTCTCATGTCCCCCTCTTTGTGGTGGGGCAGAAGCCCCACTTGTAGGAGGGGCAGCAGTTCCTTCATCATCTTAAGTACAGAGACTGCAGTTTGTAAATGGTACACAAGGCACACAAAGAGGGAGAGGCTCCTTGTATATGTACCACTGTTGTGATCATTTGACCTGAGTCACCTCTGCCAGTGTCAGAGGTGAAAGGCCCTGTGGTATTGAACAGTTATGACCATAAAGGATAATAATAAATAAAGAGCCACAAAGCTATCCAGTGTTGTAAAAGTGAACTGATGGTGGTGAGGCAGACAGGCTAAGTCCCCCTGCCCCTTACTCTGACTGGCTTAGCCTAGAGCAGTCATTGAGCCCTTCCATTGACCCTGCAGACCAATAAAGAGCAGCAAGGCAGGTTTCCCGTCTCTGTTTTTCCTCAATGATCTCCACTTCTCTGATTCACATTTCTTATATTCTGGTCTTTAAAATATGCCAGTATCAATAAGCAGTGTCAGCCTTAGCAATTGGCAGGCCAGGGAGCAAGGTTCTGTTGCTTCCCCCACTACATCCCTAATGCAACTAATTCCTACCCACCGTGATAAGACCATCATGCAGGAGGCCAGTTTAAGTATTTGGGAGAGGTTCCGAGAAATGATTTTACAGGAAAAAATACATGGAAGAGAAGGAATGAATTTTAGCCCACACCCTGCTCCAGTCTATTGCTGCAGAAATAATTCCCATCTGCTTGTTCCTGTCAACTGTAGCAATTGGTTTCCATTAGCTTACCTGTAATGCTGTCTTTGCAATGAAAAAGTCTAGAAACCTCCTTTCTTAAAAAAGAAAAGCTGAAATTCTCCTTTACTTGTTTAGAGCCTTCAGACCAGAGGGTCCATGGCCAGCCATCTGACCTGTAGGTCCCAAATGCCAGTATCAATATGCAGTGTCTGCTTAGTCAAATGAATATGTATACCGGTTATTATAACTTCCTAAACTATGGACTGACACATTCAGTTTCCAAATCCTGCATACTTATCCCTATCATGTCTGAATTCAGTATGTATATTCTTTGTCATTGATTAATACTATGTAGGGAGCACCGCCCAAATCCACAAAAAGACTTAGACATTGCAACAATGAGTATTGCAATGTCCAACTTTAGGTGCCTAGTAACCCAGTGGAATCCAGAAACCCTGAGTTTGGTGCCTAGGCTCTGTACACAATGCATCAGGGGAGGGAGCCTCCTAAGCTAACCAAAAGCAAATGCCAAGGAGATGGTGTATTGTAATGCCTGCCCCTCTCAGGGATTCAGGTGCTTAACTCTAGGCTGGAGGGAGGTGCCTATCTGCATTTGTGATCCACAGCCAGGACCCCTCTCTTGGAGTAGGGTGCCTAAGACATTTCCTGCAAGAAGGTATACAGTGCATGCCTAACTCTGCACAAAACAGCTGGTGGAAGGGAGGTGGCACCAGCCTTCCTCATAACCTTTAGCCCCATGGTTAGGGCCCTGACTTGAGATGTAGGAAACCCCAGTTCAATTCCCCCCCTCTGCCTGATATGGAGCAAGGATTGGAACAGAGGCTTCCCATGGCTGAGATCCATGCCCTGAACATTCTGACAGAGGAATCTCTCAATGTCTCCTGTTGAAACTGTCCTACTGTCTATAAATAATGAAATATGCATCAGGCCACCAAGAGCATGAGAATGACTCTCTAGTCTAGTGGTTAAGCCACTCACCTGAAAGATAGGAAACCCATCTTCTAAATCCTTTCTCCTCATCAGGCAGAGGGGAGAATTGAACTGGGATCTCCCACATCTCATGAGAATGATAGAAGCAGTAGCATATAAGGAAGTCCTTCCCTCCCCACTTCTTTGTGTAGAGTTAGGCATGCTATGAGGACACTTGCCAGATTTGGCCCTCCAGGCAAGATAGGTGGGGCAACACCTAGTTTCACCTGTGTTGAGATAGGTGCCCAGACTGAAACATTTTCCAGGGGCAGAAATGTAGGTGCCTAGGTGACTTTTAGAGCAAAAATGTAGATACCATCGTATTAGAGGCCCCTCCAGTGTTAGGTGGCAGATGAGCAGGAGTTTTTATGATCTCAGTGGTGCCTAAAGTGGGGAGTTCGGTGCCTAAGGCATTTTGTGGATCTGGGTCTGCACATGGCTGGTCATTGCAATGATGGAGGATCTATCAGTCAGGTATTTCCTAAAATCAATACCCACTTTGCTGTAGCTGAGAAACAGTGAGTCCACCTGTGAATTACTATCAGTTGAGGATGAAACCAAGTGTGAGTGAATTGGATAGGGAGATCAATTTCAACAGAAAATACTAACATGTATTCTTAAACTAGGAGCAACTGTCAAATTAAAAATGTGTTTAAGAAAAACTAGAGAGAGAGACTCCATTTAGAATTTGTTTCATTGTGATAGGCTTCTGAAGAAAGCTGTGCTGCTTTATCTAGTAAAATCCTTGCACCACAGAGAAGTTGTATAAACTCAAGTTGCATGCTTAAGAAGTAATGGATTTTCAAGTTCAGTTTTGCATGGTGGGAAGATCAGAATAGAGGGGAAATGCAAGGTTTGATCATTGCCACACACAATCTACATCTGGTTTGATGGAAAACAGAAAAAACCTGGGAAAGTTATCTATAGATATATACCTACATTCTCAAACAAGACAGATTGACAAAGCCTCTATTGGAATTCAAAGCCTCTATTGAAATTCAAAGCAATGGCATTCTCACAGATTTGTCCATTAAATATACTGATAACCATGCAGTCATTGCACCTGGGTCCCAAGTGTACCACACATTTCCCATTGATCTCAAGCTACTGACTATTGCAGCCGTATATATTTTAGCTGATCAAGGAATCCCAGAACATTATGCCTTTTGGAAAAAGTGTTGACTTGTTCACATTCTCACACATACAGTGGGGTAAGTGCCAGGCCTGACAAAACCAAACCGAGCATCCTACACCAATCCTAGTCATAGCTACAATCACAGTTAGCAGAATGTGAAGGACAAATGTGATGTATGTAGCACTGTAATTTACCCTTTTGTTTCCTGCATACTGCAACTTAAAATTTCTAGGAGTTTGAAAGTGGTTGCCATTTTGTGTTCAGTTCAGGCACTGATTTAGTGAGTCATTGGTTTCTCTTTCACAGATATTTTATTAATAAGTCACCTAGTCTAGTCTAAAGACATGTATTTTGGCCTGTGTGTACATTAAAAAAAAATACAGAAACATGTTGCTTTGAGGAAAACTTAGTTGTAACATCCCTGCTTCAAACTCCCTCTTTTTCCATTCTCAGCATGCACGTGCATTTGTACAAGTTTTATTGCACTTCATTTAACTTTACCAAAAAGAGAAAAATTATTATATGGGGGTGAAATATATATTGTCATGCTTGTAGTAGGTAAAAGCTATAGAAATTTGATCCAGTGTATAGCAGCATAGTCTCTCCTCATTTCTTAGATAGCCAAGAGATGATTTTAGGTACATTATTACTTGCAATAATGAAAAAAAAATCAGACAATATTTATCCATTATAAACATTTGGTCATCACTAACTCTAGTTTCTAATCTCCAAGTCCCCTTAATTTAACTATTTAAACAATTTGGGATTTGTTTGTTAGCCATAATGGATTAATTCTGTAACCAATATTAAAACATGTAAATACCCCATCATGGTATACAATTATATTAAGGAACACAGGGGATTCAAAGTTAGATTTAATGATGGCTAGGATTTAATATGTTGTATTTATTTATATGTGCACACAATCTCAGCCACAAAATTTAGCCAAATTGGTATTCTGAGAGATTTTTAACTGGCCTTCCTCTTTAAGATCCAAGAATACCTCATATAAAGATTAATCCCTTTCACAAATTCTGGAACATAATTATATTCATACTATTACATGTGTGATCATGCAGTTTAAAATCTGCTTTGATGTTGTAACACTTCTACAAAAAGGTTACAAAAATATGGAAACCCTGAAACTATGCCATTCACTTAAATAGTAAAGGAACTAAAGTTTCAACAGAAGGAAAAAGTGTTCTTTGAAATAAATGAAGGGGTATCTTGTGGCATTTCTCAAGGAGTTAAAGTACATATTGTAAAGCTGTCAGCTCTTGAAATAATCTTTGTAACTGCAGATGATACATTATTATACATTCGGGTGTACTCTGCCTGTATCAAAAGAAAGCACAAGGCAGCTCAGAAATCCCTAAATCCTTTAGATTTGACTATAAATACAACATATAGTAAATATCGGTTAAAGCCAACATAGCTAAGAGTCTGTATCCAATTAGCTTATCTGCCTTGCCTGCCACACCATTAATCTTCTTACTTAGCAGCAGATCATGATGTTCAATTAGCTGAAGTGCTTTTACTGTGTTCAATAGATGATAAAAATAACTAAATATAGATAGTAAATAAAAATAACCAAATATTGGAGCAAGCTAATCACCTATCCAGAGTCAGCAATATGTAAGAGCAGGAGGTGAACAAGTAGCCCCATTTGTACCAGTGTATCAGGTTCATGATGACCTGATTACTGTTTATGAAATGGTAACATATAGAGGTTTTTTTCTAAACATTTATTCCATTAGTCACAGCCTAAACCAATATAACATTCATTATTCACAGATGTCAATAGTTACTAACAGGTTCCCAAAGGCATTTTCCTCATAGTATCTATTACATTCCTTTCTCGTGCATTTTAATTATAAATTAAAAGCAGCACAAATATTATAATCAAAAAGAGGTAAAGCACTGCTACTTACTGAAACCTTTTAAAAAGAAAAGCATGCAAGTCTGCAGAAATGCTTCAGAGTGCCTATTTTTCCATTAATTAATGTAACACATTTTAATTGTATTATATTACAGATGGTAAAAACCTACAAGAAAAAACAATCAAAACAGACCTTTATAAAGGTTCAGAAAAAAAATAATAAGAGGACTTCAGTTTCATAATGAGGTACCAGGAGTTCTGCAAGAGGTTCAATCTCCAAGTGTAATTCTCATGTAGCAATCCATTAAGACTTGAACAAACCCCAATTTAATCCACTAAAAGAACAAATAGCCTTCTTTAATTGATTCATGTTCTTATATTTTTTCCTCCTTAAAATGTCTCTGTTATTAGACAAATAGAAGAAAGAGTATGTGGTCAGAATCTGAGATGCAAAAGATAAAACTATAATCCAGATTGTATAATTAATCCAGTGAAAATGGTTTTATGTATTTCTAATTTAATTGTTGCAATTTACCACATGTGAGAGTTAATGTGGTCTAAAGCCTCTGATAGAATTATTTGGTTTATTTAGAGTAAGGGAGAGGGAAAGTCATCTGACTTGTTAAACCAGAAAATGCATGTTAATAAAGAGGGCACTTCTAAATTTCAACTTAATTGAAAATCTGAGAACCATGGCTCCCATCCCACAATGAGAGTCACATAAATGGACTTCTGAGCACATATGACTGATGGGGCTCCACATGGGCACAGGGCTCTGACCAGACGGGGCTCACTGCACGATCAAAGCCTGTATATTGATGGATGAACATTACTATTATTTGTATTATGGTAACATCTAGAGGCCCCAACCATGATCATGGCCCATTGTACTAGGCACTGTAGAAACATATAGTAGGAGATGGTTCCTGCCCAAAATACTTTACATGGGTGTTCATCTATATAAAATTTACTTTTTCAATAGTTTGATCTAGTATTTTAAATATATATATTTCCTTTATGGAAACTTCCTGAAGAATTTAATAGGGACTAAACCAATGAGGTTCTAAAGATGTCTAATATGGTTATATGGAAATTGCTGGATCTATTTAATTTTTTAGAGAATGGTACCCTTTTTATAGAGTTTTTAAGTCATCCTATAAAATTGATAATATGGATATAATTTTCTTTTAAAATCTATTAGGTTAAAATTGGTAGTACTATTAAAATTGGTAGTACTGTCTCAAAAATCTTGATCTGTTCAAAATTATCACCAAAGGCTTTTCTATAAAATAGTATTGGTTGGGATTTCATTTGGAAAAATTTTTACCTTTCTTTATTAATCTGAAATATGCAGCTCTCTTTAGCTGAAAGGCATAAATTTGCTAAAAATTAGCACTGAGTTCAAAGGACACCTTACACTGTTTAATGTCACTTGTTAGATGAATGCATCAGGACTGCAGAGGGAATTAATCCTGGAGAACTCATGTAATCCACTGTGTAGAAGGTGCAGCGCTAGGATGATTGGCCAATTAACCTTTTTCATTTCCCAGTTAGACTCTAAATGCCTTTATGACTAAATTTTGACTGTAAATGCAAAATTATAAATTAATGTTAAATACTCTGGGTGTAATATAAAACATAGGACATTGCTTTGCCCCAGCCAGAAGACAGGCACTATTCCTCCAAATATACATTTATGTAGAAACTTAAAGTCTCTGCATAATTTTTAATGATTAAGCTAGACATCACTTATTCTAGGATATAAAACAAAAGTAATAATGGCAAGAAAAGCAGTTACTGGAACAGCCTGTCCACGTAGGGAGTTGCTTCAAGGCATTAACCAGAACTAAACCCTGATTAAATGTCTAATTGGCTTGAACAGTAGTAGCAAGAAAAGCCATGGGCTGTCTCTGTTGACAGTAAAAGAGCAGCAGAGGTTTCAAAACAGTCTCCTGGGCAAGATGTTTAATAAACTGAAAGCAAGATTCACCAAAGTGAAGCAAAAACCAGAGGAGGAGAAGTCCAAGGATGAAGAGGCCCCTCCTAACCCACCACCCCAACAGCCACCACCCACAGGGCAGGTAGAGTATTTAATCTTACCCAGATCCATTAATATTATGTTTGTGCTTGGAAATCGCTGATTTAATTAGATGTAGCAATAACCAAAACTTAGATTTTCCCAGAAGCTTACTGTATTGAATAGCCTCATCTGTGCTAAATGACAGCTGCCTTTTGGGTTGCTCCTTGTTTTCCTTATATTTTCTTCATACTGCCACTCACACTGGGTTAGTTGCTTTACAAACGGGCCTATCCTGAATGATTACTGGGCCATATAAGGTCTTGAAAAGACAAAGTAACTTAGTAACAGTCTTCATATATCATTTGGCTATGTCTTACAAAAATAGTTCCAGTTGAAATCTATAGAAAAGCTATCTTTTCATTCCATTATTAAAAAATAAATATTGGTTTAAAGTATTAACTCATTTGTGCACTGTACATTAATGGAAAATTTAAAAACTCAAGGCTATGTAAGGCCAAAAAAGCATTCATTCATTTAGTTGGCTTTTTAAATGAGGATTTTTAGTAACCAGAATTTGCTGTAACCTGCCATAACTCATAATTTCACAGGGCAAGTCATTGGGATATTGGTAACCAAAGCAAAACAAATGGTTTACAATCAGCCCAGTGCCTTTAATCTTAATTGCTGCTTTGGGAGCAAAGGAAATTCTTCCTTTATTACTTTCATTAAATGACTTTTTAACATCAAGAATCCTATTCAGGGAACTCATTTTCTCCCACAAATAAAAATGTCTGCCCAAGTATACCAAACACTGGCAAACCACAATATTATTTATCACTCTAGGATGTGCAGTGTCACCTCCAAGGTCACAATCTGACCAGTGTTGAGAGCCAGCACTAGGCATCAGCGGATTAATCAATTGCTTAGGGTCCTGAGCAGCTCATGGGGGGCTCCCTATTCACTTCTTTAGTGTGTGTTGGGAGGGAAATATTCTGGTTTAGGGCCCCCAATCAGCTAGCACCACCTCTGCCAGTGTTAACCATCCCTATGACATCTCTTCTGGTAGCACTGCCCTAGGGGACGCACCTGCAGGCCTCCTAACAACTTCATAGTTTTGACTAATATGGACACTAACTGGAATGTTCAAAGATGGAAGGATATCTGGAAAATGAGGTTCATTTATTTAAAGTTCTTGAAATTGTATCCATCTGGGTAAGTGGCAAATTTTGATCAGCCCAACCTGTATTTTATCTTACCTCCAATCAACACAACCATCTTAAGAAGTGGAATAATTTTCTGTTTCAGGAATGCACAACAGGCCTGGGCCCTAATTGCTATAACATGCTAAAAATACACATTCTGAGAGCTCTGCATATGTTCTGCACTTGTGCTCAAATATCCCCCAAAGGGGATATGTTTGATCAAAAGTGGCAAGATACAGCATAGTCAAGGCCCTGTGTACACCACTTAACCTGGATATAAATTGTGAGACAAGAATCCTGAATTCTGTGGCACTCTGATTTGGTACACAGGATATTCTGCAGCCCAGCTGCCTTAGACACCCCAGCCCTCAAGTGTCTTGTCTCATCTTCTGGATTGATGAGGCAGCCTGCTCCTCTATTCTGGCATTTGGTTTCTTCCTGGGGTAGGATAATAGTCCACCTCTCTGGAAGTCCTCTTTTGGCAACAGATGTGCTGCCAGTGCCACAGTAAGCTCTCCACTTTGATCCACATAAGCTCTCCTCTTTGATCCACTGATTTTCTACTGTTCAGTTACAAAAGGCCCTATAGAACCTAAATTGTAGCGTGTATCACATATTGCAAAGTCTCTTAGATAGTCCACCCTCTGATCCCACAGGAACTGCTTAACTGGTAGGACTAGAGACCTGGAGTGATACATACCAATTCATATACTATTTGGATAGGCAATACACTTTAGGAATTTTATATAAAAATGTAGAGGTGCATCCATCACTATTATTATCCTGATAACTCAATTATTTTATATCCTGCTGGGATAGTGGTCATGCCGAGTTATATGTATTACCAGCAGCTGTGGATAATAATGTCCTGTGTTTTATACTGAGATTTGCCCGAGGGATTGTTTGGCCTTCTAGAATTTGTTTTTTGTGTCCCCCCACCCTGAGCTGATTTCACAGGGCATATGAAAATGAAAAGGTTTTGTTTTGAAAAAGTTAACAACTTTTTACATTAATTTTGGGTTTGTTTTGAGTTTTCGATGAAAGGTTGGATGGGTTCTTATTTTACTCTGAGTGTTTGTTCTGGAGTAATTTTTTTTAAAAAGTAATGAGAAATTGTAAAATGCTGGTGGTGAGAGAACTAGTCTATGCATACTAAGAGTGAGTACTAAGAAGGAAAGCACCCAGTTACTGCCTTTCTACACTTAGAACTACCTACAGAAAATGAAGGTGTGTATATAGCAAATGTGTGAGTTTGAGCATTGTTTTACTTTCTGCTCTTCTGTTTACTCACATAAATTATATCACTTTTCATATAAGAAACTGAGTATGACCAGCTCACTTCCTCATAATCTGGCATATTACAAATGGCACATCTGTTCTTAGTATAAATAATTTTTTTCTAGCTACACTCTTAAATGGCCTCTCATAAAGAGGACCCACCTGGGGCACCCTCCTTCAACGAGACACACCATGTGCATCTGCCTCAGTTTCCCCAGGATCCAGCCATAAAAAGAGCACAGTCTCTTTCACTGTTCAGTACAAAGGCCCATCTCTGAGCATAGTTTATTCATTTACACACACAATGCTCTATACAAATAAAGGTAGAGAAATCTTCAGTTCCTTTGTCCAGAGATATCACTTCCAGGTCACCCACCCATGAGACCACCAGCACTCAATTCCCAATTCCTTCCCGCCCTTGTTCCAGGGACCCTCCACTTGCCAACAGGGCCGGCTCCAGAGCCCAGCGGGGCAAGCACCCGCCTGGGGCGGCCCTTTCCCGGGGGGGGGCGGCAGGCTGGGCCGGCGGACCTGCCGCAGTCATGCCTGCGGGAGGTCCACCGGAGCCCCGGGAGCAGCGGACCTGCCGCAGGCATGACTGCGGAGGATCCGCTGGTCCCGCGGCTCGGCTGGACCTCCCGCAGGCATGACTGCGGCAGCTCAACCGGAGCCGCCGGACCAGCGAACCGCCCGCAGCTGCGGGAGGTTCAGCCGAGCCGCGCGACCAGCGGACCCTCCGCAGTCATGCCCGCGGGAGGTCCGCTGCTCCCGCGGCTCGGGGGCGCCTCCCGGGCATGACTGCTTGGGGCGGCCAAATTTGTAGAGCCGCCCCTGCTTGCCAAGCTACCCCGCTGAGGGTACCCAGTCTCATGACTCTTCTGCACAAAACACAGTCCAAAGACTCAGCACTTTTCAGCCACCCTGCATGGACGCACTAGCTTAGAAGGTCAGCAAACTCGCCCCTCTGTTGGCCTCCTAGCCTTGCCCTTTTCAGCTATCCTGCACTGGCTCCCTAGCCCTGGAAGGTCAGCAGGCCAGCCCCTCCACCAGCTGTCAGTTCCTCCCTCTTCCCAGGGTGGGCCTGCAAAGTATTCTGGTCTCCCTAGGAGCTCTCAACTGCCATTTTCCTTGTTCCTCCAGTCTGTGCTCTCAGCCAACTAACTCTCCAGGTCTCTGTCTCCTCTCAGGCCCATGTGCCCTCTTTTAAGCCTAACTAGGAGGCAGATGATGAATTGGACCCCACTGCCTCTTAAAGGGCCGGTGTCACCCTGTGTCACACAACCTATTCTATACACACAACCAGTCCTACACACAGGCCAAGTATTTTCTGATGTGTCCACACTTCTGCCTAGTACTCTTCACAACCTGGACCTCCAACTCCACCTGGAAAGATGCACTGAGTGATCCAGGTTGCAAGCTGATAGATGAATCAAAGACCAAAGCATACTGTTCATGCAATCTCTATAAAGAAAAACCATGTAAAAGAAGATGGAATGTGGGAATAATATTTGTGTAACATTGTACATCTTCAGAGCATTTCACAAGTATTAACTAACATGACTGTATTCGGGGCTCACATGAGCAAAAGCCTGAAACAGAATAGACAACCTGTACAGCAAAAGACTGTATAGCTAAACTTAGCAACTGAGAAGCAAACAAAATATTCCCAGGTTCTGCTACACACCCACACTACCCTGAGAATGCACAGATTCTCTAGAATTGCAATTGTACATGTTTGTTTGTTTCCAAAGGTCTCAGAATCAAACTCTCAGAATACAAAGATCCTGTGATCAAAGTTAGGGAAGAACAAACACTCAGAGTAAAATAAGAACCCATCCAACCTTTCATCGAAAACTCAAAACAAACCCAAAATTAATGTAAAAAGTTGTTAACTTTTTCAAAACAAAACAAAACCTTTTCATTTTCATATGCCCTGTGGTGCCTAGTTTTTTGCTCCCCCCTCTTGCCTCCCTCCTCCCCAAAAAAAGCCCGAGCCCTTACCTAAAGCCGGTTTAAGTTTTCCTCTCTTGCTCATCCAAATTTAGTATTTTTTGATGGTCAAGTAAAATATCAGTAATTTTTTCATCATCAGTCACTGTGATAAATAGCAAACAAGTCAGCTTTGTGCTTGGGATGGTAAACATTTGTGATGTCTTGCAAGGAAACTTAAATGATTCATATTTAAAAAAATGGATGAGGGCAGGAAACATTGGGCAGCCACCAACTTTCCCTACTGCAGGAGAATAGCCCAACATAGTTAATGAAGATACTTCCTGTTAACTGAATAACAACTGTGTCCTTGGACAAACACTTCAGTGTTAAATATATTTATCCCAAGATACAATCTATTTTATATGGTTCCTGTCACCAAAATATCTGAGTGCCTCAGTCTTTAATGTATTTATCCTCACAACACCTCCGTGAAGTAGGGAAGTACTAGTATCCCCATTTTGCAGATGGGAAACTGAGGTACAGACAGATTGTGGCCATGTCTACACTAGAGCTGGAAGGTGTAATTTCTGATTGAGCTATTGTGCTATAAATAGAAGTGCAGCTGCACAAGCAGCCCCAAGTACACACCTGTAGTTTCAGATAGGATTGTACTTGAGGTGGCTAGCCCCACCCCACCACATCTATATTAATGATGTTAGATTGATTAGAACACATCTCCTCTCGCTGAAATTCACCCCTGACTATTTTAGTGCAGACATACCCTAAGTGACTTGCTCTAGTTCAGCTAAGAAGTCTCTAGCAGAGTACTGAAGTGGATCTGGGTCTTCCTAGTCCTATAGTAGGGCCATAACCACTTGACCATTCTCTCTCTCTATAATATATACCTTCAAGTATGCATATAAATATACATTCTAGTATGGGGGGCTCTGTGTGATACATGTATATACCCATACATCATGCATACATCAACAGTGAAAAGAAATGTTATAGGAGTAAAGATTGTTGAAAGAGACAAATGCAGTTAAGTGATGAATTTTCACATTTTTTTATGCCTGAACCATATTTTTTCTTAAAATACATCTTAAATTCTTCTGTTTGTGTCCTTAAGGGTGAAAATAAAGACAGAAATGAGCCACAGAAAGGTGAGACCGCTAATACTGCACAACCAGAACCAAAGCAACAAGGTCAGTAACTTTCCATTTACCTGAACCAGAACTGTACCTGAACAATATTCAGATAGTATAGAGCAGCAGACAACATGCATTTGAGTATCAAAGTTCCTTTGAAAAATTGAGTGTTTTCCCCATAGGATGCCCACTACTGCCAGGTGCTGATCTCCTCCTGTGAGGGGTTAAGCCTCTTCAATTCCCATTGACTCAAACTGATAACAATCCATTACAAAATTCTATTCTTTACTGACACTGTCCTTTCTTTCCTTTCCTTTTATCTTCCTGGCCTTTAAGATTTTGGCAGCTATTCCTCCACTCCAATTCCCTTGTGTTCTTAGCCCCCCCTTTTCTTCCTTTATGCCCCATCTTTAGATGATTTCTGCTATTCATATGGATTTAATAAGCACCTCTCCAGTGAAGATTCACATATACCTCATCACTCCAGATCTCCCTCCTTTGCTTCAGCCTCATTCCTTTTATGCACAATGTAGCTTCATTTTAAAGCATTTGTGTTTCTCAACTTGAGAAGGAGTTCTGCATATCCCTTAAATGTACTTACGGTCATGTTTCATTTAAAAACTAAGCTAATGGCACAATGGGTAGATATCCTTTCCCATTCTGAATTCAGATCACGTGTTGAGCACACACAAAAATCAAGTTAGTGGTGTGCATAGTGGATATTTATCCATATCACAGACCCACCTCACAGTCTGGTATTATTGGCAGACTCTATTCAAAAGATGTCCAGGACTGGAATGTAGGAGCATAAAGCCAGAAAGGATTGAGGGGCACTGGAGGAACAGAATATGGAACGATGCACAATCCCTATTTGCATTTTGTGTAATTTTAAACACTGTTACTAATTCCTTCCTTTTCATGAATTTTTTTTTAATTTGAAGGAAAAAATAATCAAGTCATTCCATGCTCTCACTCTGCTCTGAAATAGCTGTAGAACTAAGCCATGAATTAATAAACAAAATCTGACATACATTGACTGTAGCAGTAAATAATTGAAAAACAAAATCTAACATGTTATGTGGCTCTTTAGCAACATTAAATCACAGATGCTATCCCATGAAAAAATGAAATATTGATCCAGGCAAATGCCTCTTTTGCCATCCAAAAGCTGATCTTATTTTTGCAGATTAATTTATGGAAGACCCTATTCATTACAGTACTGAGCTACCATTTCCCTGTCAAAAATAAATAAAGGGATAGCATAGAAGGGAACTACAACATAAAATGCATTCTATCCATGTTGCGATAGCTCAGCAGTGCAACTAGATCTTCATCCAATGTGTTGACATTCAGCTGCTCCCCTCCCCTGCCCCCAATAATGTTCTGGAGGATGCTTAAGGACAAATTTTCAGCCAGCCTCAAGCCATTTTTTAGTTTTGCAAATGCATATTTTTACCCCAGACAGGTACTCTAGTTGTGCAATCCCTGATATGTACAGCAAATAGGGATCTTGTGTGTGTCATGAACTCAGGACTGTACATAGATAGAAAACCTGAGCAATTCAGTACCACAAGCATATGCCTCTACCACATAACATAAAGGAGTAGCTCCATTAGTTGTAAGTAGTAGACTGCTATAAGACCTGATCCAATGCCCACTGAAGTCAATGGAAAGGCTCCTATTAACTCTAACAGGATTTGGGACAGGTCCATAGTCACTGGGAACAGCTGTAGGACAGAGTAGAAAGTCTGTGGGAAGCATGTAATGACAGGATAGATGCTTAGCACTTTACAGGTGTCTGTACTGAATATTTAGATACTCATGGGGAGTTATGAGCACCATGATAGGGCCAGGGTACACGCTGCTCAACAGATCTAAAAGTTAAAGGTTAAGCAGAGAAAACCGTATCTGGGATTTCTGATTTGTACACAGGGTTTCTGGTACAATCAAAATAAAATAGATAAGCAAAGTCTCTGGCTACATTCCCTTCATGCAACTGAATAGTCTTTAAACACAAATTTGACTGGGCTCTGGAGACTCAGCATGGCTGCAGGCAAGTCACCAGGACCTCTCCTGCATCTATTGGCACATCTACCTGCAGCCAGGACCAGCCACCATCTCCTCCCTGCCTTCTGGTGCAGCACAGTATTGCAGCACAGCTGGGTACTCAGCAGGATACATATTTATAACCTTTTTCATTAGTAGTTGGCTACTCGCTTTACTCAAGAACACCTGGTATATTCAGCTTCCTCATTGACTATCTATTACCATACCCTAATCCCTTTGATTACCTTCTATATAACTCACTTGATCTGTAATTAATTCTCTGTATTTTTGATCCGTAACCAATTCTCTTCCTGTTTGACTCGCTTTGTAATTAATTCTCTGCATAACTCATCTGCTCCATAACTGATTCATTCCTTAACTGATTCCTTGCATCTGTTTATCTGCTTAACTGATTCCGAGTCACCTAATTGCAGATTCTCTGCATTATTGATTCATTTTGCTGTTGCTTTGCATATTTACTGCCTAGATTGACCATACTACTGCTTCACTGGTTCTTTGAACTATTATTCAATAGCACCTTTGATTGTTTCACAGCATAATTGATGACTAGTCTCTACCTGCTGGTCATTCTCTCCACTCAGATTCTGTTTCAGTTTCTTCCCTCCTCCCAAACTTCTTCTCCATGTCTCCCACAAAATTATCTACAAACCTGTATTCCTCTCACTCACCTTCTCCCTCTCTTCTTCCAGTGACCTCTGCCCCATCCCTGTTCCTACCTCCATCTCTACTCTTCTCCTTCAACACCTTAATCTTGCTGACCCTTTCTCCCCTCTCACCTCATACCCATTCCCAAGCTCTGACCTTCCCTCTTTCTCCTCCCATTGGAATACCCATTCTATATCTTAAAACATTACCTCCATCCATGACTTCTTAAGACTGGAAGGCACCTTATCGGTCCATTATGGGTCATCAAGTCCAGTCCCTTGCTATTGTAGGCTACCCCATCATATAATCCCATTAATAAATTTAGTCTCCATATTAAAACTAGTTGGGTTGTTTGCCTCCACTACTCCTACTTCCAGGCTGTTCTGGAATCTCACTCTTCTGATGGCTAGGAACAGGGCTGGCCCTAAACTAAATGGCACCCCAGGTGAGAAGCGTCCTTGGCACCCCCCTTGCCCCATTTGTTAAATGTTTGAATACCTTATTTTTATTGCATTTGTCCTTTTTTAGTCACTACTTACACTCTTCAGGTCTTAAAACACAAGAACACTTTCACAATTACATAGTAAAATAAGTAAAATAACACTTTCACAATATCACAGCTGGGCTCTCACTTCACTTCACTTTGTTCTGATATCTCACTGACTGACTGGTGACACCTGGCCCCTTATATGCCCGTGAGAGCATGGCTGACAACATTCTAGGAGGTTCAAGGAAAATGTAGTTCTCTGAAAGTCTGGAAGGTTCCACAAGATTCTACAAAGATCCAGAACATTCTAGAAGATTGGTGAAAAATGAATCCACATATGGGATACCTGAAACATTTTACTTCAAACACTGTATTTTCCCTTTTGTCGCTAACAACAAAAACAGCACCTCAAGCCCCGGCCCCCCCCCCCCCCCCGCCATCCCAACCCAGCACCGCAGTCAATCTTCTGGGTCGCCTGCCCCTAAATCCTGGCTAGGAACCTTCTAATTTCCAGCCTAAATTTATTCAAGGCCAGTTCTTGTGCCAACGTTGTTCTTTAGCTTAAATAGCTCTTCTCCCTCCCTGGTGTTCACTCCCTTCTGATGTATTCATAGAGAACAACATATCCCCTCTTATGCTTCATTTTGCTAGGCTAAACATGCCAAGCTCTTTTAGTCTCCTCTTGTAAGATGGACTCTTCCATTCCCCTGATCATCCTAGTAGCTCTTCTCTGTACCTGTTCCACTGTGAATTCATCTTTCTTGAACATGGGTGACTAGAATTGTACATAATATTCCAGATGAGATCTTACCACAACCCTGTACAGTGGCATTACTACTTCCGTATCTCTACTGGAAATACCTTCCCAGATATCTCACCTGATACCCATGCTTTTCTAAGTGAGGTTCTTTTATGGATGCATTATATTGGTGGCTTATAGTATTCCTGTGATCAATTAATGCATGCGTTCTTTCTCCTCCTCTGTTTCCTGCTGATGAGGCAGGAAATTACGGGGGGAATTTTTGTTACATGTGATGATCTTACACATTTCTATTACTCCACTCCTGTTGGTCATGCACATCTTCCTGTGTAATATTCCAGCTCTCCTCTGTATTGACGATGCCTCCATTGATAAAACTTCATGTCATCAGCAAATTTCATTAATACACTCCTGCATTTTGTGCCAAGGTCATTAAATTTTTAAAGAAGATCCAATCCATGAGAAATCCACTTCAACATCCAGCCTGATAATTCTCCTCCCAGCATCAACTGATGCCATCTCCCCTTTAGCTAGTTCCTTACCTACCTTACAATTATTTTACTAATCCCCATCTTCTCCAGTTTAATTTATTATTTCCCACGTTGTATGGTGTTAAATGCTTTACTGAAGTCCAGAATGATTAGATGTACTGCATTTCCTCTGTCTAAAAACAACAGTTCTTATCAAAAAAAATATCAGATTAGTCGTCTACCTTTGATAAACCCAATATCATCATCTCTTGCTTCTTCCATCTCCTGGCACTCACTAAAACCTGGATCCCTATCTCTAACGCTGTCTTCCCAGCTGTCGCTCATTGTGTACCTCTTACACACGCCCACCCCAAATAGTCACTAAAGGAATATTGTGGGAGCATTGGGCTTCTCCTTTCCCCCTCTTTCCAGTCCCTTCTCACTTCTCCATTTTTGAACAACACTCCACCCAGTTCCTGTCTTCTCCCCACCTCATGCTGTTATCCACAGTCCACCTGATTCTGCCCTCTCAATTTTCTTTGATTTTGACTCATGATGCTCCATATTCCACTCATCACAATCTTCCACCTTCATCTTTGGTGACCTCAACTTCCATGATGACATTCCACCTACCCATTAGCCTTTGCCTTCAGCCTTTGCCTCCTTACTTGTCCTTCAGCCTTGGATCAATTCTCACATTCATCAAAGTGACCACTCACTTGATCTTTTCTTCACTGAGATCTGCTCCCCTTCTGATCTTTATATTGCTGAGTTCCCGGTCTCTGACCATCACCTTGTCTCCAACATCACTCCATCTCCTTCTCCCCACCCTTCCAACCAGTCTATCTAGGTCTGTGGTTTCTCAGCTATGCTCATTCCCCTCTTCCCTGTTCTGCACACCATCCTTGACTCTTTCACTTATTTTTCCAAAATCAAGGTCCATTCTCCTATCTATGTACCTTACTGCCACCATAGTAATTTGATGTTTTCCAAGCAACAAGTGATTAGTTTCTAAAGAGAATCTTGCTTTTCACAAAGCACTTACACTTCCCTGAAGGAGAAAGGAAAGGGAAGAACAACTAGTGTTTGCACAGAAAGGATTTACCTTTGTTTTAGTCACACTTTCTGCACACAAATCCCAGGGTAAAATTTTTTAAAGCACCTCAGCGACTTAGATGCTTTTGAAAATGGGACTTATGTTCCTAAATCACCTAGGCGCTTAAGATCCATTAACATCCAATAGGACTTGGCTCTGATGTGACTTAGACACTTTTGACAATGGACTTAGCTCCTCCGAATTCATTTGGGCACATCCAAAAAATGTATCCCCAAAGAATATCAAAGTCCAGGAGTTTAAAAAATATGGATGATGTTCTTAGCAAGTATAGTATTAGTGCTAATGTGATACAACTCAGCGAAGGAGGTCTCAGAGCCTTTTAAATATCATTCTAATTCCTGATCCTCTTTTCCTTTACACTCTTCACTAAATTTTTCCAGCAGTTAAAATGCAGCCTTCTGGTCCCATAAAATGTATGTTTTGTCATTAAAGATTACCTGGAGCTTGACTATGTTTAATCTACTTGCTTTCACTCCTGCTGCTATGAAATGTTGTTTAATTTCTCTCTTCTTTTTCACCTCAGTGGCAAGTTAAATGCTAAGAAAATAAACCTTCTCTCTTCGGAGTAGATTCCCTTTTTGTATGTGTACATTGTGGAACCAGGCTTGATTTTTAATTGCAACATTGTTCTGAGCAGTGATAGCTGCTAAGGATGAGGATTGAATTTGTATCTTCATTTAAGACTATCTGATTTGCTGGCTGTTCCACTTCAGCCACATTAATTTCTCCACTCGCCTTCTTCGCTTAGGTTATTTGTTCAAACATTCGTAGAATGAAAGTTCCCCTCCAGGGAAGTCATACAAGTGTGTAGGTTACCATGCCCAGAAAGGACTCGTTCAGAATGTTTCTAATAGCTAGCTCCCTCTTCCTCAAACTTATAAGAGTATCTAGATAGTTTTATGACCCCTGTATTATCTAAACATCTACCAAGAATTTATGGATTTATCCTCACATGACCCGAGATACGTAAACTGAGACACAAAGCAATTAAGTGAATTAAGCTCAGACAGGAAGTCCATAGGAAAGAAGGAAATTGAACTCAGATCTCCTGAGTCCCACTCTAGTACCTAACCATAGGATCATGCTTCCTCCCTCTCTGCTATGAACCTGCTCTATATGTCATATACCAAGGCAAGATTTTTAAAATCTTATTTAGGCATAATATGCTGCAGTTAGCACAAAGTGGGAACGCTAAAAATTCTCTGGCTTTGAGGGCTGGTCTACACTAAGGGGAAAAATCGATATAAGATACGCAACTTCAGCTACGTGAATAACGTAGCTGAAGTCGAAGTATCTTATATCGATAACTTACCCGTCCTCACGGCGCGGGATCGATCTCCGGGGCTCTCCATATCGACGCCGCCACCGCCGTTCGCGGTGGTGGAGTTCCGGAATCGATATAAGCGCGTTCGGGGATCGATATATCGCGTCTAGATGAGACGCGATATATCGATCCCTGAAAAATCGATCGCTACCCGCCGATACGGCGGGTAGTGTAGACGTAGCCTGAGTGTTCTGAACTATAGTTTAAAGGAAATGTTGTTGTTTAGAAAGCCGTTTGCCCAAGCTGCTGACACTCAGTCTCCTGCAGCTAGGCTCTGACCTCAATGCAATTTAGTTTCCGCTTCAAACTGTGCTTTTAAAGAATTACCATGCATTACCATTAAGTTGGCCAACATTTTAATCTTTCTAGGAACTAAAAACAGATTTATTCTTTACTATCAGGTATGAATCTACACTAGTTTTCCAGGCAACCATTAAAACTATGTTTTACTGAACAAAGAAGTAACTATTCAAAATATCTTTGCATCTTATTTTATATGGGGCTTTTCCCCTCTTATGTATTCTCTTCTATATTTCCCTCAATTGTTGAAAGACAGTTCAGTCCAATTAGATTTCTTATACTGAAGGTTTGGAAGAGAACAAATGTTCCTAAGTAAAAACTGCCAACATTAATGTTAGTAATAAAGTTTGGAAATTTGGTACTTGCAGACTGCATGAGTTAGTATATTTAGTAAGATGTCCTTGCGGGTGATGTGATTTCGTAAGCATAAGAACAAAGTTGATTAAAAATGCTCATTTTAAAAAAAAAAGTCTGTAGCAGTATGATGGTAAAACACATTTTTGTACATTTATAATGAACATGGAACACCTACTGTACTTGTTTTTTGTGATGCAGCTTTTTTTCCCCCACCAAAGAAAAAATATATATAAGCAGGCAGGTTGACATATTAGAATTAGCCAGTAAAATGTAATATACAGCTGAGTCAAAATGAAATGTCGCACTATGACAATATGAGTCTAAACTGTGCAACTGTGTTCTTTCACACAAGGACCAGGAATAATTGTAAATCAGGCAGAGTTAATCCTATGAGTGTCCACACATCCCTAAGAACCCACCATTCCAAAGGGTGGGAGAAAGGACAAGGAAGGTCTTAGCTCCAATCTTGCCTGCACTGTGCAGTGGAACTGGCTGGGCATACAGGGGGAAGAGGTTGCACCATTCCAGAGTATGAGTCCTTCTGAGCACTGGGAAGCTCCAAGAGGCACTGTGCTTCCTGACGTAGAATCCATCCATCCCAGGGACCTGCCTAACTGGCCCAATCTGACTTTCATTCTAACGCCCTGCTTTTAGTCACATAAAACATTACCGGTCAGGCTGAAGTTTCTCGGAATTACTATTTATTATTTGTGTTGCAGTGGTGCCCAAAGGCCTTCAGTCAGGATTGAGGCCTCACTGTGCTAGATGCTGTACAAACACATAGGAAGACAGTCCCTACTTTGAAGAGCTTACAGCCTAATTGTTGGAGTTTTTTGGAAAGTAGCAAAACAAAAACAAAAACAAAAAAATCAGCCATTCCTTAGTTATCTAATTGCAAAGGTAGAGAGAAGCATTTTTTGCCTGTTTAAAAAAAATCCAGATGCTTTGGCCCGGACCCTCAAAGGCATTCACATGCCTGTCTGCCTCTGCCCACCATTGTAGGCATCACTGACATTTTCAGAACCAGCTGCTGCCTACCACGGTAGGTGCCTAAGCTTCTGCCAGTCAGCATTTGCACAACCACCTAAGCTTTGATGCTGTCCTGCTGCTAATGAGGCTGAACTCAAGCCCCAGACTCCCTGAAGTGAGATTCTCAAACCCAGGCAGCAGAACGCTTATCTCCCCAGCCAGGCTCAATCCTGTAGCCATGTTCTGAGCACCCTAACACCTGATACCCATCAGGATAGGTCCATCAATGGCTCTTTACCAAGATGGTCAGGGGTGTAACCCTGCGCTCTGTGTGTCCCTAGCCTCTGTTTGCCAGATGCTGGGAGTGGATGACAGGGAATCAGTCAATGATTGCCTGTTCTGTTCATTCCCACTGAAGCACCTGGCATTGACCACAGTTGGAAGCCAGGATACGGACTAGATGGACCATTAGTCTGACCCAGTATGGCCATTCTTATGTACCCATCAGATCCTGTGGCAGGAGGGCTGGGAGCAAGCGGAGGGGGCAGCACAACACCAGCACAAAATACAGCCTGGGGCACAGGGAAACATTAGGTGAACAGGAGAGAGGTACTGAGCATGAGCCTGTTTCAGCTGCTAGGACATAGGCTATCTAAGCGGCTGATTTGGCTTAGGTGCCTAACTCCACAAGAAGGTTCATGGCTGAGAATCCTGAGTGGGGTCAGGGTGGGAGGGAGGCAGTGTCTATCTCTTACTCATCAGCCAGGCATACCAGGTCAGCTGCTTAGCACCTAAACCCCTCATCTCACCACTCTTCCCTCAGCATTTCATTCCTGGCTAGCTTAGGCCACCCGCTGCTCAACTTGCTGACTTCCAAGGATCCTTTGCTTGGGCACTTAACTCTCCCCATGCATAGTATAGGGAACCTGAGCACCTAGCGTTGGGCTGAGGATTCCATTAGGCAGCTGGTGCCTAAGGGAGAGGGACTGAAAGGCTGAGAGGCGCCACACCTCAGCTCCTTTGCGAATCTGGACCTTTTTTTCCTATTTATAACTCAAATTCCAGCTGCTTCTATCTCCCCCTGTGCTCTGAGGATGAAATGAGCATGATAATATTCCTGGTCAGCTGGCCTGCCTGGCCCAGCCCTCACTCTTCCACCTCCTCCTGCTACCCTCAGAACACCCAGTTAGTGCAAAGATTTTTAGGACCGGTGACACAAGCTCCTACTAAACCTGTTCCCATTGCCTGGGACCAGGCCTTCGAGTGAGACAACTGTGCCCCACTCAGTGGTAGTACCATTTGATGGAGCACTCCCCATTTGACAGGCATTGTTTGTATTCAGGAGTGAATACCTAAGAAAAGAGGTTGTGATAGCAATGATGCCCCTTACAACGTAGCGCCTAAAGAGTTTGCCTATGTCTGAAACCACCACTGAGAACAGTGGCAGCAGAACCCCAAGAGCAGGACTTATTATTGACAGTATTATGGTAGTGCCTAGGAGCTCTAAACAGGAACAGGGCCCTAGCATGCTACGTACTGTGCAGAGGTTACAATAGTCCTTACCTGAAAAGTTTAAACTAAAGACAAAGTGTTGCCAATTTTTAATTTTATGACTAGGCTCAAATATTTTGTGCTTCTATTTAAGCCTCAGCTCCTGGAGTCATGTCATTATGTGAGATTTTAGCTTTCATTTAAAAAAACCCTACATTTTTAGCCCTTTTGGTTGCAGAGGAAAATTCAAGAATATATTGCAATTCATGGTCTGTCATGTAAACTTCTTGGCCACATTCCACCTTCTTTCTAGTTATCTCTATGAAGCTGTTTGGTTTTTTGTTTGGGGGTTGGGGAGGCTCAGACTCAAGTATTGGGGTAAACATCAAATATTTTCTAATTTTTTGTTTGAATTTGTTATTCATGAGTGCTATGGTCCATCCTGCCAGGTGTGCCCCTTAGATACACAAATATAGGGTAGGGTTTTGGTTTTAATATTACACCTTTCACACTCACAGTGTTTCATAGGCCTTTACAGAGTGATGTTAGTTATTAGCAATACAGTGACATTTGGAGGCAAATGACTAAGGCTACAATTTAGTCATGGCTATTTTTAGTAAAAGTCAAGGACAGGTCATGGGCAATAAACAAAAATTCATGGCTTGAGACCTATCCATGACTTATACTCTAAATACCTTTGACTAAATTCTGGGGGCGGGGGGACACTGTTGAGGGGAGCGCTGCTGGGGGGGCATCTGGGGACAGCTGCAGCAGCGGCCGGTGTGGCTGACCCTGGGGCCACCTAAACAGCTGGCCCCAGATGCTTGGGCATCCCTGGGGTCAGCCGCACTAGCCGCTGCAGAAGTCATGGAGGTTGTGGAAAGTCATGTAATCTGTGACCTCTGTGACAAACACAGAGCCCTACAAATGCAGCTTCTATTAACTCACTCAGCAACAGCTGACACTCAGGGACATAAGGGTCTGATTCTGAGTTCTTCCATTCCTGAGCTCACTTTTAAGACACCTTTATGCTTCCTGTATTCTGGGGCAGTCACAGATTTATCTGGCCCCCTACTGTAAGTGAGAGCAGGCCTGTGGCAGCACTAATGTAGCCCTCTTTGCATGGCCAATAGATAGGGTTGCCAACTTTCTAATTGCACACCTCCAGGCTGAGGCAGGGGGTTGGGGTGTGGGAAAGGTAGGGGCTCTGGACTGGGAATGTGGGCTCTGGATGGGGCCAGAAATGAGGGGTTGAGTGTGTGGGAGGGAGATCTTGGCTAAGTCTGAGGGATTTGGAGTGCGGGAAGAGGTTCCAAGCTGGGTCAGAGGGTTGGGGTGCAGGAGGGGTTTTGGGGTGTGGGTGCCAGGAGAGAGTTTGGGTGCGGGAGGAGGCTCAGGGCAGGAGGTTGGGGCGTGGGAGGGGCTGTGGGTTCTGGGAGGTAGTTTCGGTGCGGGAGGGGGCTCAGGGCTGGGGCAGTGGTGCAGGAGGGGTTTTGGGGTGCAGCCTCTGTGTGGCGCTCACCTCGGGCAGCTCAAGGAGACCCCGTGGCCATCCCTCTGCCTAGGAGCTAAGGGACATTTTGCCACTTCCAGGGAGCTGCGCGGAGCCAGGTAGGGAGCCTACCAGCCCCATGCCAACCAGACTTTTAATGGTCCAGTCAGCGGTGCTGACCAGAGCCGCCAGGGTCCCTTTTTGACCGAGCGTCCCGGTCAAAAACTGGACACCTAGCAACCCTACCGAAAGAGAACCGGGAATACAGAGAGTCTAATGCACTCAGTTTTGGCTTGCCTTGAGTACCAGGGGCTGGGAAAGGGATGAACATATAGCTTATCTGGCAGCTGGTTTTGTTAAGTTTTATTGGAAGGAGGAATGGTAACTAGGTTACAAAGGTTATTTCTACCTCCTTGCAAGAGGTATCATGAGATTATTAGTCTGTCTGGAATTTCCGAAAGACATGAGCAGAAAGAACCTTGGTTTAACAGATTGTCCCAATGACAGCACCTTTAATAGTGCAAGACACAACCCTTGAACTGAGTACAGTATAGACATTATAACCTAATGCCATAAGTTCACTTGTTCTGGAAATACTTGGGCTCATGTCCAGAGGCCAAAGTTCTAAACATTAATCCATACAAACAGTTTTTCTGTTTGTTTTAGGAGACCAAACCAAAACTATTGAGCAGAGCTGTTTTGGAAATGTCCATTTCCCCACGGCTCAACCTACCCACCCCTTCCCTTCACACAAAAAGTTTAGGTGAAAGTGGGGGAATGGGAAGCATTCATCAAAATTTCAGGATTTTGTTAACTGGCTAAAATTTTCAGAGTTTTGATTTTTTTAAGGGAAATTTCTGTGGGAAATGTCAATTTCCTTTTAGACAAATTAGCTATTTTCCATTAAATTAAATTAAACTTGGACAGAAAAGTCCCTAGCAGCTATGTAGCTGGGTCTATTTTAATATATGTATCATTAGCATGAATGGGAGTTGTCCCCAGAAGTCATGTGTGCTCCATGATAAAAATAAACAAACATCCTTTGGATTGTATTTAATACGTTCAGAAGAAATTTTGTATGATAGGTTTTATTTTTGAAAAAGGTCTCAGAAATTTGAACCTAATGGTGATAGAAGAAGTCTGGCGATGGAGTCTGTCATGTTCCCACAAGAATATGCTCACATTAAAGAGATTAACAACTGGCTAACTGCTGCTAGAACACTGTGTCCAGTTCTGGTGTCCACAGTTTAAGAAGGATGTTGATAAGTTGGAGAGGGTTCAGGGAAGAGCCACAAGAATTATTAGAGGGATAGAAAACCTGCCTTAGATTCAAAGAGCTCAATCACTATATCTATTTAGCTTAACAAAGAGAATGTTAAGGGTTGACTTAGTTATAGTCTATTATTACCTTCTTGGGGAACGAATATTTAATAACAGGCTCTCCAATCTAGCAGAGAAAGATATTGCAATCTAATGGCTGAAAGGAAAATTCAGACTGGAAAACAGGTGTAAGTTTTTAACAGTGAGAGTAACTAACCATTGAAACAATTTACAGAGGATCATGGTGGATTCTCCATCCCTGACAAATTTTTAATCCTGGTTGGATGTTTTCTAAAAGATCTGCTCTGGGAATTATTTTAAGGAAGTTCTATACAGGGGCGGCTCTAGCTATTTTGCCGCTCCGAGCACGGCAGCATGCCGCGGGGAGCACTCTGCCGGTCGCCAGTCCCGCGGCTCTGGTGGACCTCCTGCAGACGTGCCTGCGGAGAGTCCGCTGGTCCCGCAGCTCCGGTGGACCTGCCGCAGACGTGCCTGCAGATGCTCCACCGAAGCCGTGGGACCAGCGGATCCTCCGCAGGCAGCCTGCGGCAGGTCCACCGGAGCCGCCTGCCGCCCTCCCGGCAGAGCGCCCCCCGCGGCATGCCGCCCCAAGCACACGCTTGGCGTGTTGGGCCCTGGAGCCGCCCCTGGTTCTATAACCTGTATTATACAGGAGGTAAGATTAGATGATCACAATGGTCCCTTCTGGCCTTGGAATCTATGAATTTCAGTTAAATAGGTTTGGCTTATTCCAATTTGTTTCTTACTTTTTGTGAGCTTTGTTGCATGTAAGTTGTGCCTCTGCATGGGGGAAGATACACTTCAGTCCCCTGGCCCACCACTTCTTCAGCATTCACAGGAAGACCTGTAACTGAAGCCTAGATCCACAAAGGGATGTTTAGGTGCTTAGAAAAATCACTGAAACACTAATGGGATCCACAAAGCCTGAGTTAGACACCTAAGATCCCTATACAATGCATGGGGAGAAATAGGCATCTAGAGCCAGATTTTTAAAAAATTATTTAGTCACCTAGTAGGATTTTCAAAGGCATCTAGGCATCTAACACCCATTGAAATTAATGAGTTGTAGGCATCTAGGTGCTTTTGAAAATTCCAGTAGGTATCTAAATACCTTTAAAAATCTGGCCCCTAAAAACATCCACAAAAGCAAATATGCTAGGTAGGGTGCGGCCTGAGCTAACCGCTGCAGAGAGGAGGGTTCACAGAGTTCAGCCCCTAAATTCAGGCTGCAGGGAGATGCCTGTTTCAGCTTGTAATTCACAGCCAGGAGCTTTCTCCTGGAGAGGAACAGTTTAGGTGACTAAGTTATTTCTAGTGAGACATTAGATGCCGGGCTGACTCCACACAAAACAGCCACAGGGAGCAGGACCTGCCTTAGCCCACAGGTTAGTGGACTTACCCAAAATGCATGAGATCTCAGTTCAGTTCTTCACTCTGCCTGAGGAGGAGACTTGAAGAGGGGTTTCCCAGCTCTCTAGTTAGTGCCCTAACCACTAGATTACAGACTGATTCTCACTCTCTGGCCCAATTGAAGAGGAACAGCTTCAACAAGAGATACTGAGAGATTCCTATATCAGAGTACCCCAGTGGTTAGGGGACTTACCTGACGTGGGGAATACCAGTGGGAATTGAACTAGGATCTTCGAGAGCCTGGGTGAGTGCAATACGGTAACCATTGGATTATAAAGAGAGAGGTCGTCCCCTTCTCCAGGGATTGTGTGTGGAGTTAGGCAGCCTCTGACTATGCCTACTGATCAGGCCCTGCAGACAAGAAAGGCAGAGGAACACCTATATTCCCCTGGTTTGGGTTCACGCTGAGGTTTAGGCATTTGGATGCCAAGAGTGAGACAGCAGCATGCATGCATGCCCTGATGCAAAAACTGAGGTGCCTACAGAGCTTTTACAGCAAAAGTTTAGGCGTCAAGTGAGTTTAGATGTCTGCAGGCTGAGGTAGCAGCTGAGTGGGGGAGTTGTGGATCACAGTGGTGTATAAAACTGAGACTGAGATACCTAAATCCTCTTATGGATCTGGACCTAAGAGAACCCATAGGTAGCAGCTCAGAGAGTAACTTCTTTGACTTTGTTTAGAATTCATGCATTGTTTTTCTCCCTGCTTGTTAAATTGTGAATGTAGGTTTTAAAATTATCTATTAAATTAAGCTGCCTTGTGTACAGCTGTGGTATCCCAGTCTCCTCTCCTGTTAAGATGAGGTTTGCTGACCAGTTAATGTCCAGGGCCGGCTCCAGGGGTTTTGCTGCCCCAAGCAGCCAAAAAAAAAAGCCGTGATTGCGATCTGTGGCAATCCAGCGGGAGGTCCTTCGCTCCGAGTGGGAGTGAGGGACCCTCCGCCGAATTGCCGCCGAATCCCTGAAAGTGCCGCCCCACTCCCGACTTGCCGCCCCAAGCACCTGCTTGATAAGCTGGTGCCTGGAGCCGGCCCTATAATGTCACACTGTGGTCTAGTTCAGCTTGTGTTTTTATAGTCACCAAACTGGCCTGCTTTCCTGTACTATATACTATAGCAAACAATGGCTTTGTGACTTGGCAACTGAACAGTTCACGGCAGTGGATGGCTGTGCACCTCGGCAAAGCCATACTAATGAACCCAACTCTTGTACACAGCGATTAACATTAATCATAAAATTAATCTTATTTTATCTAAAGGTTATGTGTGGATTGACTTTTTTTCTCAACTCCTTTGCATCTTAAAATTGAAATACAGTATATACACAAGAAAGGCTCCAGATTTGTTATGATCTAGCTGCCAGGCTTTTTCCCTATCATATTACAGTTACAGTATTTATTAAGATTGGGATTGTGCCCATTGGCAGATGATTTTTCAGTATGAAAATTAAAATATCAACTAAGACTAATTAGAGAAAGGAATGACATAGGATAAAGGTCAGGGGGACTTACAATATGCATACATAAAGGCAAATTTTAGCTCCAATTTCCTTTTAAAACTAAGCGAATTGTAAATTCCGTTTTTCTTTAAAAGCCAAAAAGCTCTACATGTACACATTTTTAGGTGACATTCCGGAGACAGGCAGGTCTGTTGTGCAGACTAAGGACAGAGAAGATTAAATTAAGAACAAAATGCTTTCGTATGAATTTTCCCTAATGTGCACCATACAAAAGCAAAGAAGTTCTCTTTGTTTTACCATCCTGGATTTTTCAGACTATATGATCTGATGGTCATATATATACACAACCATCCTATAACACTGCATGAGTCCTCCTTGTTTGACCTGATCATTGTTGTTTTGAGAGCGGCCAACAAATCTATACTGATAAACCCCAATTATGCACCTCTTCTACAGGATACCCTCATCATCACCCTTTTTGGTGTAACTGGTATTAAATCAAATTTATGCAGGAAGTTCTTCAGAAACCTGAGGCCCCCAAATATGTAACTTGTGGAGTTGTCCATAAAAGCAGCAATAGAATCTAAGATGCCCTTTTTCATTAGCTGTTCTAAAATAGTGCTTTAAACATTACTGTCTGTTTCAGATGCAGACACAGCTCCAGCAAAGTCACCTGTGTCCCTAAAGACTGAAAAGTCAGTAGAACCAACTGGGATAATACAGGAACAGAGTCAACAGCCCAACAGTGGGAAAGATGATGATGCTAAGTAAGTAATTACTATAAAAGATAATTGATTTTTTTTCTTGACATCTGATAATAACTTTGCACTGCTGTGTCCTGTATTTAGGCTTGGCAGAATTTAATTTTTAATTTTAATTTTGATAGATTGGATGTTTCTATAAACATTTTTTATTTTTATCAATTTCAATTGTCACCATTGCACAAAAGTATGGTTTTAAAGCTTTTTTTCCCTATTTTTATTTATATTTCACAGTTGTGGGAAACTATGTGGGGGGTCAGCCATTATTTATTTAATGACAGTAGACATTTAGATATAAAAGAATTAAAGCTTTTAACATGGATTGTATATTTTAAAATGTGATGTTGACAAAGTAAATATCCTTAAATCAAACTAAGCTTTCAAACAGCAATTTTGCTCTGCAAATTCCAAATATCAATGGAAAAATTTTTGTTGGTTTGTATGTGTACAGTGAAATTGACATTTACTGTTAAAATCTAATCACTCCAAGCCTATTATATTACAATTCTCTGTTAGACCCTCAGATACCATGGTAATGACACAATACAAGAACCTGAATATATTACTGTTATCTCATGTAATTCTATGACAACCATCAGCATGCCACCACAAATGGAATTTCTCAGTATCATGCACTTTTGATAACTTCACCTGCACTCAGTATGCTAATCTAGCTATTCCCACCCACCTCACCCTCAATTCAAGCACTGATAAGAGCAATTTTCTCCTTATAAATTAAAAACACATTTTATATATTTAACACCATTATAAATACTGGAGGCAAAGTGGGGTTTGGTGTGGAGGTTGACAGCTCGCGACCCCCATGTAATAACCTCATGACCCCCGGAGGGGTCCCGACCCCCAGTTTGAGAACCCCTGCTTTAGTACCTCTGCTTGAGTTCTGATTCAGCAGCTAACAAAACCCCAATGAATTACCCCATTTCAGAAACATAACTTGTCTGGAAATCCAAATGCACATCTCTTTTCCTCATTTATTATTTGTTTCTGTCAGGTGCTTGAACCCTGTATAGAGATGTAAAGGTGGGTTTTTTCCTGAATCATGTTAATAGATAGACATTGATTCCAGACAGCATATAAAGGGATGTGCTTGTCTGAGAAGAGAGAAACGGGCAGGGATAGAGTTTTCCCCTCTAGGAACAACCAAACTTGGGAGAAAGTTCAGGCTTCAACTTATGTTTTGTTGTCATTTTTAAGTTAAAAATGAATGCAAATCTTGGAAAAGGAGTATGCTTGAACTATAACCATTATGCATATGCTCTCAGAGCCAGGTGAAAATTCCTCCTGCTTACATTTACTCATCACACTTCATAACTATCCAGAATACAAAGAAACAGCCATTCCCTGACCTGCTATTTATAGAGAAGATTAACTATTTCCTGTTTTTCAGCAAGAGAGCTCTTAGGACAATGACCAGGAATAAATGAGCAAAATAGTAATGCACACTCCTCTAGAAAGAATATATTTGACACAAATACTCCCACTAGAATGATTGGAAATCTTATAAATAACTTGGCAATTTAAATGTGAATCAGCAGGTCAACTATGAAAACCCAGCTAAAGTGCCTTCATTGTGCCATTGCTTTGAATGCTATTATGGGCCAGCTGCTCCATTTTGAGTTGTGTAACCATGGTTAACATAATTGCAATATGCTTGTGAAACAATAAAAGCATATGCTGCTTAATTAACAAGAGAGAAAAGTCAGCCTGTGAAGTAGATTTTTCTTAACTCCTGTATGTATGCCCTGTTTTGCCCGCTATATTTTGTTTTTCATAGAATATCTATTTATTACCCACTAAGAGTCAAAGCATAATAAGGGGATGATTGCTCTTCTGGAGGATTAGAAGTCATGAGTATGCATGTTGGAATGTCCTGAATGGACATATTATGGATCAGATGCTACATTTTGTGTATGTAAAGGCTGAGGCACACATGACCCCAGACAATCCACGTATCACAAAAGCTGCACTGTTATGGTTATAGCATATCAATAAATGCTTGCATTAGAGATGGTTTAAATTTTTTTAAAATTGTTAGAGCGCTGACAGTGTATTCAATACTATATGAAAATTGTGGGGTGGGGAGCACAGAGGATTTTTTCCTCTAGTAGCTTGCAGTCTAAGGGCTCAGTCCTGCAAACACACACAGGAACAACATAAGTCATGGGCATAATCCCATTGAAGCCAGCAGAACTACTCACAAGTGTAAGTATTTACAGGATTGGGTCATGAGTGTATATACCTTCCAGTTCATCTATATTAAATTAGCTTTCAACTCATGATGCAGCACTTCCTGTCTTTTTTGTGAATCTCTTCTGAAAGAACAAATCAATTTATTATCCTGTTGGATGAGTCACTTAGCTACTAGCAGTGACAGTATTCACCCCTGGAAATTTCCATGGATGCTGATTGTCCACTAGCAAGAAAAATGACCTGTTTTGGGCTATGCATGTCAGCACTCTGATTTTGAAATATAAAAAAATAAATTGTGATGGACATTAATAAAGAGTAGGCAGACATAGCCTCCTTAGTAGGCAGACAGATTCCTTAGTAACATCTAAGCATTATATCTGAAAAGGAGAGATACACTTGAATGACCGATGTGCTGTGTAGCTGAATGATGACTCAGTGACTGAAACTTTTAATGTCTGTTTCCTAATGATTCAGATAAGGATTCAGTACTAGTATGGGTTGTCCATTAATATATTGTTTCTCACCCCACCTATAACAAAACAATGGGTTGTTTCTAGGAATAACTTTTTGCTGAGATATGGCAATCTCTTTTGGGGGGCTAATTATATGCAGTCTCTTCACAGCAGGGACAGGGAGAACAGTCTAGCATTCCGAATCTTATCAGACTTCTAATAGAAGACAGTTAAGTCTTGGAATAACAAGACAATTGCAGCTGTAATAATATTTAAAGATTACTGTATATAGACACACTGGGACATTTTAAAATGGAATATACACTATGTACGTAATAAAACCAAATTGCCAAATATTACATACACACACAGCAAAGGTTGCATCTAATCTTTGCTCCTTTTCATATTTTCTATGTAAAAATGTTGCATTTTGGTTTTAGCAATTTTAAACTTGAATTTAGAACTTGTCTTTTTCAATGTGCAACAAGGACCTTAAATGTGCAACAAGGACCTTCACTTGCATCTGAAGAAGTGGGTATTCACCCACGAAAGCTCATGCTGCAAAACGTCTGTTAGTCTATAAGGTGCCACAGGATTCTTTGTTGCTTTTACAGATCCAGACTAACACGGCTACCCCTCTGATACTTAAGGACCTTAAAATGATTTATAAAAACCACAACCACTGCAGAAAACTTATAACTGGCCGAGCAAAACAAGGTCTAACACTCGGTGATATTTTTGTTTGTAATGCATTAACTTTGGAATGCTGCGTCTGATCTATGCCAAGATTTTAGTGAATGATCTAGGGACCAATGGGCACAACTCTACTGAATCTGGTGTAAATTGGGACACCAGAAAATCCAAGATACAGAAAGCCAGGGCATGGGGAAGGGCTGTCTGGGCCTCCATGGGAGGGTGGGGCTTGGTGCCACTCACTCCTTCCACATCCTTCTAACATTTCAAATGGTGACACACCAAGGAGCATGAAGGGAGAGCACTAAAACATCAATGGGCCCCCTGTGGTGCTGGAACTAGGGCAGCTGCCACACTCTCTGGCTTGAAGTTGTAATAACAAACACCAAATAGATGGTTTCCATCATCAGCACCCCCACTATAAAAATTGTTCCAGCACCCCTATGGGCCCCCTATACCCAGACCTGGCCCAGCTTTCCCTCGTGAAGCCATCGATGGGCCCCACTGCCCCCCACACACTGAGCCAGGCCCAAGGAGAAGCTCTTTGCCACCTGTCCAGGTTTTTTCAGGACTTTTTTTAAGTTGGTGTCCCAGGAAATCACTAAGTCTTCCCAAGATATTAAAAGTCCTGGGTTTGGTATCTCCCATTTCCCTGCCCTCAGCCTGCCTTTCCCTTGGGGTTTCCCCTCTGTACAAGGGGCCACTCTTGGTTTGGTCCCAAAAGTTTGTGCCCTGGGGGCCAGAGGAAGCACAGCCTGCCTCAGAGTAGAACATGTGGGGTGCTGCCTGCAGGGGATCATACCATGGGAGGCCCCTTGTATGGAAGGGAAACCTGGAGGGAGAGGCAGGCAGAGGGCATGGGAATGGATTTACCAAAACCAGGACTTTTAGTGTCCTGGGAAGACTTAGTAATTTCCTGAGACCCCAACTTAGAAAAAATAGATGATCCTGAGAAAATCTGGACAGGGGGGCAACCCTTCAGGCTTGTAGAGGGGGAGAGTGGGGACCTGGGGGGAAGGGCTTCCCTGGGTTGGGGGCAAGAGTGTGGGTAGAGACTGGAGTTGGCAGTAGGGAAAAAGCAGGAGCCTGGGGTTGGTGGGGAAGAAAAAGCAGGGATCTAAGAGGGGAACTGGATGGGTGAGCATGGAAACAGGGACCTGGAGTGGAGGTGAGGAGGAGAAAGCAGGGCCTCAGGAGGGATGAAGGAAGACCCAGAAACAAGGAAGGACATACAGGGACCTGGGGGCGGGGGGAATGAGGGAGCAAAGAGATGTGCCATGGGCAGGAGAAAATGCAGGATCCTGGTATGGGAGGAGGGAGGCATGCAGATCTGGGAAAGGGGGTAGAGCCCTGCACGAATCCAAAGTTGTATCCACATCCAATCCACAGACATCCAGAGATATAAAGCAGGTATCCGCAGATTTGCAAGGCTCTAACAATGGGGTAAGACAGACCCCCGGGCATGGAGGAAATTGGGGAATGGGAGGCCACATATACCCCTGGCATAGTGGGGAGAACTGTAAGGGAGCAGGTCACAGAGGACACACAGAGCCCCCGGCCTGAGGGAGTGGGTTGGGAGAGTTGATGCAGGGAGTCCCTGAAATGGAGGGATATGGGCAGAATGCAAGGAGACCCTAGATAAAGTGTTAGTGTATTTCCTTTCTCATCTTTCTTGTATACTAAGTTGTTATAGGTTTATTATTTGTCTAATAGGAGCACTTAGAAACTCCAGTCAAGGGTCATTGGTGTAAGCGCTACACACACAAATAAGACAGTCCCTGCCCCAGAGAGCTCACAATCTACATGCTGGACTGTACATGACAGGTGAATGAAAGAGATACATGTGTAATCAGAACTTTAGAAGCTCTCTTTAGTAGCTTCCTACTATTGTTCATTTATGTCTAGAGAGGGACATGAGTTCATCAGGTAGCTCATCCCCTGAATCTAGACTCTTCAGATAAAATTAAATGCAATTTTAAACACACCTTCCATGATTCAGGTTTTGCAAAAATCAAAATCTGTCTAGTAACATTTTATAAAAACCTTGGGCTCAAATCCTGCAAGCTATTCCATGCTGGCAGATCCCTTAGCCCATGTGCAGCCCCATTGACACCAGTGGGACTCCATGCAGGTGGAGGATCTGACCATGCAGAGCAGCTTGCAGGACAGGGGCCTTGATTTGTCTAATGCAAGATGTGACATAACCAGAATCTTGATGGTTTATGATAACATGGAAACTGGTTCCAAACTATCACTGGCTTGCCAAACCAAAACCCAACAGAACTGGTTTTACAAATGCAAGCCTCACCACTCCTTACAGGGGCGGCTCCGTGGGGGGCGCTCTGCCGGGAGGGCGGCAGGCGGCTCCGGTGGACCTGCCGCAGGCGTGCCTGCAGAGGGTCTGCTGGTCCCGCGGCTTTGGTGGAGCATCCACAGTCACGTCTGCGGCAGGTCCACTGGAGCCGCGGGACCGGCGACCGGCAGAGCGCCCCCTACAGCATGCTGCCGTGCTTGGGGCAGCAAAATAGCTAGAGCCACCCCTGACTCCCTTGCCCAACTCCAGTTAGTTTCACAACTTTTTGATCAAAGCGACTGATGTCTTTGTGTATGTTGGCAATAGTGGATTTTGTCTATAATCAATGATTGTAATAGGTTATGGAGGCTGGCTAAATGAGAAAACATGGTTTGTTCACAGAAACCCTACTATGCAGAAATGAATGGAAAAGAAATACATGAGCATGTCATGACAGTTTAATGGGGTTTTTTTAAATCTGTTACACTTAATAAGTGTGTGTGGCTATGGTTATTTAAATCTGATTAAGGATGTGACTACAGCTGAGGGAGGAGGGGAAAAGGGAAAAAAATCAGGAAAATATTTATGCAAAAACTTGCACAAAATTTGACACATTTATTTTTCATGTTCTCACCCTCTCAAGAATCTGTCTGAGAAGTTTCAGGGACTGAAAATTATTCACACTGAAAGACTCCAAAGCATTAAAAGTTGCTTTTGAATACAGCTGTTATAGTGAATTTTGAAAAAAGATTGAGTATCAAGAGCCCTTAAAAACTACATAATCTAGAGGATTTGGCAGAGAACCAAAGCCAGGAAGCCCTGAGATGTAGTCCTAGCAATTTCTCCAAGGACTACCGTATATTTAACATTTAAATTCAGATAGCACTTTACTAATGTCTCATTATACATATGGGGAAACTGAGGCACAAAGTTACATGACTTGTCCAGAGTTATGCAGAAAAATTTTAACTCAAATACTACTTAATCAGGTAATCCGCTAGAACATTCCCCCCCAATAACAAACTGTCAGTGAGATAGTTTTAATAATCACTACATGTCAGAAGTGGTGATAACATGGTCTACATGCAAACTTGCACGGTTCAATTAAAGATATGTTGTTTTAAATCAGTTTAGCTAAACAGATGCACAACCCTGTGTAGACACTTATTTCAGTTTAAGGGTGGCTTGCTTTATATTGATTAGCTGAAGTCTATTCTTTACCAACTAAAGCTAAAAAATGTGTTTACAAAGTAAGAGTATCTACATGCAACTTTGCCCCACTTTAACTAAAAGGATTTTTAAACAGATTTAAATTAAGCCACTGCAGCTTTCTGGTGTAGATGAGCCCTTTGATTTTTCTCAAATTAGTTAACTGGTCAGTTGCATGATTGAGAAGTTATGTGGACTGCTTACCAGGAAGAAAATGTGTTTATTTTTTGCAACTCACCTGAGTATAGTTTACAGGGATGTGGAACTTATCAAGAGGAGCTTCCCTTATTCCATTGCTTCCTCCTGAGAGAAGTTGATTTTTGTCCTCCACAATCACTAAGACCTAGGTCCACAAAAGGACTTAGATACCTAAATCCAAAATTTAGGCACCAATGAGATCCTCAAAATCCCTGCTCAGCAGCTGCCTAATCCTGGAGGTGCCTAAATTCACCTGATGCCTACATTTTCACTGTTAAAGATCTCCAAGTACATAAATTCTGCCTCTGGGCATGAGTACTGCTGCCTCTATCTCATGCCCAAGCCCCAGCACAATCCTCAAACTAGGTGAAGATAAGCAGTGCTCCACCCAGCTCATTTGCAGGGTCCTCCACACAGAACAGCCTGGAGAGAAGGACTCCCTTATAACCTTTAGTCCAGTAGTTACACACTCATGTGGGGTGTGGGAGACCCCATTCAATTCCTCTGCCTGATGAGGAGCAGGAATCTGAACATGAGTTTTCCTACCACTCAGATGAGTGCCTCAGCCACTGAACTCCTGAGTCCCTCTCACTCGCTCCCATGCATATTTAATTATTTATACAAAGGGGAACAACTTCAACAGCAGAGACTGAGAGGGACCCATAGCAGAGTATCCTGAAGAACAATGGCTAGGCTGATCACTTGGAGGTGGAGAACCTGTGTCCACATACCTTCTCCTCATTCAGCAGAAGGGGGAATTGAACTGGAGTGCCCTAACCACTGGACTAAACGTTATAAGGGAGGTCTCTTCCTTCAACTACCAAAAGGGAGTAGGATTTAGGACTGTCCTCTCCCCAACATCTGCTGTTGGCTATCTTAGGAGGCTCCCTACCTAGCATACTAGATTTTGTGGTTCCCATTCTTGAGTGCCTGTGTCTCTCCATGCATTTTATAGGGACTCTATGTGCCTAACCTAGGCTTCCACTCAGTTGATAGGCACCTGTAAGTTAGATACTGGAATGCTTAACTCTTTTGTGGATCTGGCTCTCTGAGCTGAAAATGACAACTCAGTAGTAAAAAGGAGACAGAAAAGAACAGCAAACAAACACTGATAGCCATTTCAGTTGCTGAAATGTAGACTTGCAGATTTAATCAGTACATGATTTATAGATTGCACCCAATCATATGATGGCGTCTCAGCTACTAATACATATTTAGTATTACCTAGGTACATTGACTTTATGAAAACATGTTTACTTAATTATGGGGGATTTGAGGTCTCAAGTGGTTGGTAATGAGATTGGCACCCTCATCTTTAACTGATTGAGCAAATCAACTGAAAGTCATTAACATCTGATAGCTGTTCAGTGGTCTAGGTGTAATGAGTTGGTCATTTTAGTCCAGATCCTGGTGTTAGGTGATTAGGAGGGAATCTTAGCTTTTTTTTTTTTTTAAAGAAAGAATCTAGCCCTTGTGGTTGCAGAAAAAAAGAGCTGTAAAATATGATCTGACTGCACTAAACAGGCTCAAAAACACAGCAGGCAAAAAGCACCCAAAGTATATTATATTTTAAAGTCTCATGTTTTTTAAGCAATCATGAGCTTTTGGGACTTGACTCATGATTTGTGATAATTTTGGGTTGCTGATTCTGGATATAAAAGTTGAGGTATCATGAACTAATGAATTTTTGATATAACTGAGTTCCTAATTCGGCTCTGATGAATACACCTAAAAAAGGGGGTTTAGCTCCAAATTTTCATGTGAATATTGAACTTATTTGTGTCTTGATCAGAATGCAAGAGGCAACTTTAAAGATTGAAAAATTGTGTTTTCACTGAGCTTCACCTTTCCCTGGCTCTGTTGAATATCCCAAGCCCAAACCTTCTTCCCCACCCCTCCAAGGTTTGTTTAAAAAACACAACCAAAAATAAAAATATAGAAGATTGGCCTTGTGTCTCTTCCCGTTCCTGTTTGAATCCAAAGGAAGAGAGAACCCTGCTTCCCACCCCTATATCCATAGTCTCCTCAGTATTTAAATGGCTGTAGCAATTTTAAAGTCTTCTGTGCTCTGTAGCCCTTTCAGTATGGTTTTCTAAAGCCTCGGCTCCCAGCTGTATCTATTGCTCAAGCTGGAAGAGAAACATAGTGTGCCTCCTCCACAAAACCTTTCCTCCCTCTCCTCTGTCTTATCCAATAAACAACATTGAGCTGTTGCTGTGTTATGTAACCAAGGGGGCTTTCCCACCTTCCCAACACAGTAGCAGCAGCAGCTGATTGTATTTTAAAATATAATTTAAAATCTAAACATGAGAGAAAAGCTGACTTAACCAATATTAGTCACCATGTTTATTGTTAGCTTTGGGAGGCACTTGTGTGGTATCTGCACTATAGTGATGATGTGGTATAAGAACCTTTAAACTCACCCAGCACAACTAAAGATACTACTGTATTTACCTCACGGTATCTGATGAGAAGCGAGAATGGAGCCTGAAGCCCTTGCCTCCAGCAATCCTAACATATCCCAATGCAGGGCTTACCAAGTAGCAATGCTCCAGTGCAGATGGAAAGCCCACACCATGTTGAAATGGTCCCACTCCAGCAGCTCAGCCAGTGAGAGACAGTGATGCAGCATAGAAGATGTAATCCAACCATAGACAAAGGAAAGCCCTCGCATATGTTTTCCGCTCCTGTTCAAATATTTTTCATTTATGTAGGAGGAAGGAAAAATTCCAAACATCTTTCTTATCACTTATATTCTCCCTGCATAGACCTTTCAGGGACTGTCACTTTCAGTTGCTAAAGTTGATTTATTGCAGTGGATAAATTGTGTAGTTGTAAATTAAATAGAAAAATACTGATGCACCATCTGTTCCAAAATGGATTAAACTACAAGGGTCAGAACTGAGACATACAGACCTAGAGCCTTAAAATCCCATCGGTATTGCAGGAAGCAGTAGTCTATGTTATTTAATGGATTTCACCCTGCGGGACAAGGTGGTAGCAAGCTTACAATTGAAAGAGTAACACAGAGATTTTCAGTGAAGACTAAATGCAGTAAAAGCACAAACATTTAATTGTACAGTCTCTGAAAGGCTGTATTCTTTTTTAATTTATTGGTATTGTTTTATACTAAGATTTAGTCATAAACATAATCTAGGTAAATAAGTGGTTAATAATTCTTATTTTAGACTCTGTAAGAGTGTTGGAGTCCTATAGTTCCTCATACTGTGGTGCTGATTTACTTCTTTAATTATAAGTATTCTGTATAAAGTCTTTCACTGATATAACATTTTGCATGATACCAACATAAAGGACAGTAAAACTAAGAAAGATACCATTGTGTGAAACAAGAATTATGAACTTTGCCCAAAATATTCAATTCTTTTATTAATCTGTCAGGTTATTTGTTTAAAAAAATCGCCAACAAAAAGATTTAACCTTGTTAGTGATATTATGTTAAAAATATGTAGGTCACTCAGTTCATACAATGCAACACTCTTGCTAAATCTCAAGAAACATCTATTTACAATGCTCATTTTAAATTAGTTAAATGCAAACTGATTATTCCATTATAAGTAATGCATATAGCACACCTATAGTTAACGTTACCTGACACTTTTCATTATAAGACATTGTTTTCAGATACTTATAGCTTCAAACTTTAGCCATTTGGGCTGAAAGTTGCTATGCCAGCTGTCTACCTCAGGCTGAATTATTTTGGAAAATTTCAGCAAAACATTTGAGCCATTTCTCAGAAAAAATTTAACAAAAAACAACAACATTGTTTTGCCCACGTTGGTTTTAAGATTCTTTTCATTATTTTGTTGAGAAGATCTAGCTCCTCTATACTTTTTAGCAGGGACTTGGAATTTGACGGGGTGGCCTTTGTGTGGGGGTGTATGAGTGCCTTTGGCTAGCCTTATGAAAACTTGCCCAAATCTGGCCAAGTTATGAGCCTCTGAAAAATGTCAGTTCACATATGCTTAAATAAAGAAAGTTGCTAGCATTTGGCAGCTAAACTCTGAAGATTCCACCTGCGCCAAGCATGTAGTAGCCCGGGGCTGCAGGGCCTGAGCAGAACTTTCCCTCCAGTTGTTTCTTCCTGGCAGCCAGGGATGCTATGGGACCAAACACAGGAACTGAGAGGAGGCAAACTGACTCTCCAGTGCTCCCCATGCTAGCACTCAGGCAGTGAGGAGAAGGAGGAAGCTATCCGACTGGAATGCGAAGAGGGAGACGGATGAGGAACCAGGTTGGGACTGGGATGAAGAATCAGGATGGGAGGAAGAGAGATGGGAAAGGCTGGGCTGAGGAGACTGGGGGAGGGAACTGAGATGAGGAGTTAGGAAGGAGGAGCTGGGGATATGGGGAGTCACTGGAACAGAGAGACAAGGAGGTCAGGGAGAACTGCCTCATTCAGTGCCAAGCCTGCATCTGTTCTAAGGATGAATCAAGGCTCTGTAATGAATGAGGCTGTTGTCTTTAGCACTCCCACCTCATTTGTTGTGGAACTTGGAATGTGCATGGTGAACATGGCAGGGGTTTAGGCAGTTGAATGCTGCCCTGGAATCTCTCTGCCTCTGCCACAGAGTTACTGTGTGATGCTGGGAAAGTCACTTACACCAGACTTCTCACAGATGGCATAACAGGGTGCACTCATCTCTTGAAAGCCTCATGCTGCTGTGTCTCATACTGCAGTCCTTTTCCTGCTTCTGGAATCCCCCTGTAGTTAATCAACCTCACTTGGTGAGTCTTCAGTAGCTTGGCCTCCAGCTGGGTCAGACAATCAAAACGAACCCCTTCTGGGGTAGCAAAGAGTCCAACAAAACTTTATCTGCCCTCACCAGGATCTTCAGCCCCAGGCTCTGGGCCCTTTAAATTCAGCCCTTCACTTGGGCTTCCAAACAAGCCTTGTCCCCCTTCTCAGGGTTTACACCACTTTGCTGGTGGCTTGGGGGCAGTGGGAAGGGAAACCCAGGTCTGACCCCCTATTCCAGGTTCCAACCCTTTTCCCACCCGGCCCCTTTATCTCAATGCTTCTCTCTCCCATCTTAAGGAAATGCAGCCAGAACCACTTTGGAAACATAAAGGCAGCAAACAAGACTACTGTAACTCTCACAGCATTACTTATCTATCCCAGGGAAATTTTTGGCATCTGTCTTGTTGGCCCATGCCACTGATATTTTAAGAAGCAAGAGAAGACCACAACAAGCTGGCCACACTCCCAGCCATTCCATGGCAAAGTAAATCTTCACATTGTGTCATCTTTATTGAGAAGGCATGAGAATTCACACACCCCGTTCACTTTGCATTCATGGATATCAAGACTGCATTTGACACAGGTGCCAGTGAATCTCTTTGGTTGATCTTGAAACTTGCAGGCCTCCTTGACAAGCTCTGTAGAGTGTTCCATCTCTTATATGATGACCCTCAAGCTGCATTCTTGTAAATGGAAAAAAAAAACCTTCTTCCGAAGTAGGTCAGGTGTTCAACAAGAATGTGTTGCCACCCCTGAGCTCTTCAATGCCATCATAGACTACGTGCTTGACACTAAGTAAATGCATTTTAGGCATACGCCTTAATAGTAAGAACCTTATTGACATCGATTTTGCCAATGACATAGCGCTAGTTATCAACTCAATGAATGAACTTGTTGCAGCATTTAAAACCCTCAAAAGCTCAGCAACCAAAATCGTCCTGAAAATTAATTGGGGTAAAAACAAATTTATTCTGGTTAACAATTTGGAACATGTAGTGGCTTCTAGCATGTGAGTGGGTGATCACCGCCTCAAGTTTGTCTGATATTTCACCTACCTCAGCTCTGTTATCAATAGCATGGGCAGCATCGAGAAAGAACGTGAAGCCTGCACTGCAGAAGCATCATCAGTAATGAGGTGCCTCATCAAGAACATCTTTCACAAACTGAACGTTAATAGAAAATGATACATGTACATTCAAAAGAAGAATTAGTCTTCCTATATTAGTCAACTCTATCCAGCTCTGAACCATACATTCTAATTATAATCTGGTGAGAATACAATTTCCTGGAAATTCTGTACTCATAACCATTTACTTATACACACAGTAATTTATGAGTATAAGTGTTTCAGCTGTTTCAGGCCCAGTTCTTTAATAATTCCTGAGGTAAGTTGAAGATTCCCCCAGATAGAGCAGACTTAATCACTCACGAATAGGAAAGCCCCCATGACACAACAGTACCAATTGTATGAATAAGTTAAGTGAGCTAATCCTGTAACTTGCTGCTTCTCATAAGATGGTGTACTTGTTCTTTGGTAATTAGTTTTTTAAATGATTATGTCTTTATTTAAAATGAGATCAGAGTAAATATTCAATGCAATTAAACTTCTTTGCATTGACATTAAAGGAAGTTTTTTTTTTAAAAAATAGTTAATTGATACTTTATATGTTCTTTTGACTTTCTCTCACATGGTTCATGCTGCAAAATTAGTAATTAAAATAAAATCTTATTCACATTTTAATCTGGTACCTGAGCCTGAGTTCTGTGTGCTCGGTATTGAGGTTGACTTCCCCTTAGAGAGTTTTCTAAAGAAGATTAGAGGATTCACAGCCTGTTGTGATTAAATGATTAAGAGGATTCTCAAAGAAACTGCTGTGGCAAATCTTTGAATTTAACAGAAGGAATTTCATGCAACTCAGGTGGTTAGTTAGGAGTTTGACATTATCTAGAATCGTACTTTTATTTCAATGGCACTGGATAACTCCATGTAGGCAATGGCTTACTTCACATCTGTCACCTCCCTAGCTGTCTCGCTTGATGAAGAAAACACAAACAGGGCTGGAAGATAACTATCTGTGCACTTTATTTCAAGATCACTTGATTAATGACAACAACAGCATCTCTCTGTATTATCTGTATAAATGTTCTGAAATAAAGTGTAACCATAAATTGTGATGGATGGTTCAGTTTGCATGGTACCTCATGAAACTTATTGTGCCCATGAGTTGCTTTTATAGTGTTGATTATGTACATAATCAGAACAACTAACTATCTATTAATTATGTTATTAATCATCATGTTTACATTAGTTATATCACTAAGAAAGTGGATAGTAGAATGAAAGTAACATCAGTCTAAATTCAAAATGTCTGGTGAAGCATGAAACAAGTTTCAGAATACAATGTAAATAAAAATTCTATCATCCCTTGTCAAGGGAAAAAGTGAGAATGCTGTCATCACTTCAGAGTGCATGTACTATCCAAGAAAAGTCCCTGTCCTTTTCTATCATTGACAGATATCACCATTTCTACATTTCAAATACTGTTCCACAAAAAAGGAGAGGGAGAGATGATAGCACTGGGGAAAAATGAACAATAAATATGTTTCAAAAGCTCTAATGAGAAGAATAGTTGAGTTAAGGTTCTTCTGTAATGGCACAGGATCTAAAATGTCACCAATTAGTTTCCAAGACTGGAAAATGAAATGTGTATATATGTTGGAAATTCTGAAGGAACCTTGCCTTTGCATTTGTAAAGTCTCAGGCTATTAAGATTTTGGTAATAAAAGCTAAACCATTTTATGCTTTATCTCTAGAGCTTCGGGCCATTCTTAGCATTGCACAGCAGGAAATGGACAATTTGATTATGCCACAACTATGTTTTCTATCTCTATCTATCTTATATGGCCTCCATTGCCATAATATCTGAGCACCTCATAATCTCTAATGTACTTATAGGAGAGATGCTTTTGGCTGTATTAAAACACATTTTGTGTGAATGGGCTCAGCTTATCAAATGATCCAGATCACTCTGTCTGACCGCTCTGTCCTCATTTTTATTTACCATTCTGCCAATCTTTGTGCCATCTGCAAATGTCATCAGCAGTGGTTTTATATTTACTTCCAGATCACTGATGAAAATGTTGACTAGTGCCGGCCCTAGTACTGAGCCCTGCAGATCCCCACTAGAAACATCCAAATTCAGTGTTGATTCCTTACTAATAACAACTTTTTGAGACCTGTCAGGCACACTCAAGAGAGCAAGAGGTTTCTGGACTCTTAGAGATAAAGAAAGGGATGTCTGACTGTCAAGATCCCCAGTCATGGCTATGGGGAATCCCCAACTAACCTGTTTTGGCAGCTTTCCTACAGCACAAAATGAACAAAACAGGGCCCATGAATATACCACTTTACTGATATTCTACTGATACTGAGAAATAAATTTATCAGTCACAAAAAAAGCTTCCTCAACCATGTTATGTTTTATGAGTAGTTTTAAAGCTATGTGTTGTCATGTCTTTCTGAAAACTGGTTATTTAGACTAGATGCTCAACATACTGTATAGAAGACTACAAATTATTTGCACATGACATGGATTGTATACTTAAACATAAAATGCAATGGCAGTGCTTCTCAAAAGTATAGTTTACCCCTATGGCAAGATCCAGAATTTTATTTTCAGATACATGGTACATTTGTAAAGCACTGTCCAAAACGAGGTTCAAAATATCTACTACAGACAGTGGCATGTGTAGATTTTCTCAGGCAGCAGTAGTACATATAGGCAATATGTTTTCTGATCTGTTTTTCAGAGATTTTAATAAAAACAAATGTCTGAGCCAGACTACTTCATAGCTATTAAATACATAAACACAATCAGGACATTATTTCTCTACTTTGTTCACCCTAGACCTTTTTTCCAACTATATAGCAGGTTTCTACATATTTTTTATAATGACAGGAAGTATTAAAATACTTAAGAGTGATTATAATCTGACTCACCGGACAGACAAGACATCACACACAGTGTAAGATAAGGAAAAACAGGCAGACAATTGTATAGACGAGGAAATAACAAGCAATGTGTATACACATATACATAAATGTGGGCCTGATTTTCCACTGCCTTGCCCAGGTGTAGTCATTTACACCAGTGCAAAGTGGCAAGCCTAACCATTCTGGAGATGACTACATAATGTTGCACAAAGGTCAGGGTCAGGGATAACTACTTAAAGAATAAATGCATCTGCTTAGAGGCAAATACTAGAGCTGAGCACTCAGCTGGAGGGCAAGGAATCCTTCCACACAGGCCAGGAGAGAACCAGCAGAGGCTCCTCTGTGGCTGCTTTCATGGGGAAGAGACTAGCACTGAGGTGCAGAGAAGCTCAACAGAGGACATGCTGGAGGTTCAGAACTGCTCTGCTCTGAACCTCCTGCCTGTTGAGTCTTGCAGGTCTATTCAACATCACTTACTGAGCCAATTTTTTCCCCAGAAGATACCAGAGAGCTTTCACACTTACAGTGATTCAAGGAACGACCCAACTTGAAAATCAATACAATTTGCAATTACAGTTTGTTATATAAAAATGAATGTTGTGGTGATCTCAAAACGAGGAATTAGCTTTTCAATAGATACCTGCCCCAGGAAATTTCCACCACTTGCATCTGAAGAAGTGGGTATTCACCCACGAAAGCTCATGCTGCAAAACGTCTGTTAGTCTATAAGGTGCCACAGGATTCTTTGCTGCTTCTACAGAACCAGACTAACACGGCTACCCCTCTGATACTTTTCAATAGATCACTTTTAAAATATGCTAGCCAAATAGCCCTAAAATGCTGAGGAGGTAGCAAATCCAAATCAGAAAATATTACTACTGTAGTGGCTGACCAGTTCATATTCTTGGATATAGTTCTTTCAAAGAGGAGATTGAGCTTAGCATGGGGCTCTGATCCCGAACATGGTCTATTGTTCCTGCTGGCTGTTATATGTGAGTTCCATTACTGTTTATTTATTTGTGTATATTTATGTGATCCATATTTTTAAAGAGCCTATTCAGGCCAGTAGGGGGTTTTGCCATATACTAAAAGGGCAAACATAGGAGTATAAGCAAAAATAAACCCAGCAGCCTCTCCAAAGTCTGTAAGGAAGGAGGAAGGGAAAAGCACCTCAACCACAAACTCCAGTCATGAGTGCACAGATCCCATGCAGTCTCTCGAACAGGCAGATGCCAAACCACTTAGGATGTTATAGATCAAGATCAACACTTTAAACTCCATCCCGAAACCAACAGGCAGCCAGTCTAAACTAAAAAAGCCCTAGTGTCATATATTCGTGGCAATAAGAGAGACAACTGCAATTTGCACTAGCTTGATTTTACAAGTTGATTTTAAAGCATAGCCCCATGCAGGTCATGCACCCTCTCCAGATTGCCAGCTCTCCACAAGCAGCCTCTTCCTTATGTACTAACCACAGCAAATCCAGCATATGCCATTTTATTAGGAGATGACAGTAGAGAGGAGGAGGCAATAAAAATGAAATGGAAAGTAGGACTGAGGGGGAAAAAATCAATCACTCAACAAGTATGGAATATACAACAGAAAACAGATACAGAATAGCATCATCTCCATCTGGGAGAGAAAACCTTTGCCAAAGAGTGACAAGGTTCCACTAAGGTATACACCCATGACAAAACCCCACACAAACACCAAAGGAAACTTGGATTGCTGTTGGAAAGATTGTGAACTAGTGAGAAAAATCACACATATGTTTATTGGGAGTGACCTAAAATACACTCATTCTGGCCTATGACTCATAAGCAAACTGGAGGAACCTTTGACATACAATTTGAGATAAAGCCCATTTATTATAAACTTGCAGACACACTAGAAGAAGGAAATGTGTTTAAAATCCTTTGTGCAGAAGTCAGAAAATCCATCATGATATACTGGCTAAAACAAGAAAATCATTTAATTGCACTGCAGATGTATAGGACAAACCCAGGGATACGTGATGGAAGAAATTGTGGCAAGATTACAAAATACACAATAAATGTTCAGTTCACTCAGGATTCCTGTTCTAGGGTTTCTAGGAAACAGAAAACATAGCAGACTTAACCTGGAGGGGTGATTGATACAAACTCCAGATGCTCTTAACATTTTGTGTCCATTTTATCAAATGGTTTTGTTTTTGAAGGGTTTTCACATCCTCATCTTACTCTTCCTTAGGCAGTGTGATCAGTTTTGTGTCTTGTAAGAACAAAGCTCAGCAATATATACACCTCTGTGAAGGGACTGACTCACTGCTCGAGCCTCCTTGTGGCCAGGCATAGCGTAGCAGTTCTCTCCCCGCCAGGTGTCTCCTGCTGATGGCTGCTCCGCTTCTGCAGTGCCCTGCCTCTTCCTGTGACTTGGCCAGGTCACCCTAAAGTCTCTCCCCCTCCAGCGTAGTCCATGAACAAAAAGCAAGGGGGATTCACACAAATGAACTGAGTTTAATAAGAAATAGAGGTGAATGCCCTCTCAGAGTGCATCAGAATTTGGCCTCTCTTCCCTCAAGAAGGGGCCTTCGGGCAGTGATCCTCTTGGAATCACCTTCTCTCACTCAGCCCTTTCCTCTCTTAATTACAGTGTTCTGTGATTCATTATGGCGCTAATTTTGCTAAAACCACATATTTTATCAAAAAGCATGACACCTATGATTGTTTTTTCCTTCTAAACCCCTCACTTCTCCTACATTACTTCCCCTCCCTGAAAGGAGTTTGATATTTCAGACTTTGCTTTCATTCTATTTCTTTTTCTTATATGGTTCACAGCACTGGAGTATCCAAGAGCCTCTCACATATTTTAGACAGATAGAACAACCCTTCCCTCTTCCCCCTGCATCTGTCCACTGTACTCCAAGGTTGGAAACCCAAACAGCAGTTAAATTTGCTTTGCACTGCTATGGTGGTGCAAAGCAGACCTAAAGCTGTCTTACATACCCCACTGAAGCCTCCCCTTGTAAAGAAGAATCCTCCAGTGACATAGATCCAGCATAGGGGAGGGATAGCTCAGTGGTTTGAGCATTGGCCTGCTAAACCCAGGGTTGTGAGTTCAATCCTTGAGGGGGCTACTTAGGGATCTAGGGCAAAAATTGGTCCTGCTAGTGAAGGCAGGGGGCTGGACTCGATGACCTTTCAGGGTCCCTTCCAGTTCTAGGAGATTGGTATATCTCCAATTATAAAAAAAAAAAAAAAAAAATAACCAGCTACCTCTCATTCTTGGCCCAGGGAGAAGGGGGCATGGGTATGTCAGTAGAACAGTCAGTAAAAAGGGACATGGCCAGGATACTGCAGTTCTCCTATTATCCTCAGCTGCCAGAACAACCCTTTACAGATTGATGCAGTTGGGTGCAACCTCAAGGCTGTCCTAAGCTGATCTGGAGGCTGAATGAGCCCTTAGCTGGTCCTAGCAACAGGGAGGTGTAAAAGTGGTGGACAGCTACTTTTGCGTCCTGTACCCAGAGACATGTATAACCAAAAACGGTCGACAACACAAGCAATTTTCTAAGACTAAAAAAATTCCTCATATACTGAGAAAAAGCACTTGGAAGACTGTGTGTAACGGTGCCACCTGGTGACTGCTGCCATAACAATATTTTGAACAACAAGAAATTCCATATCAAATATTGGTTTATATAGCTGCCTTTGGAAAACTGATATATATATCTCAGAGGACTCACTTTAGGTATCATATAATAAGCAGTTACATTAATAAAGGGAAATCTGTCTTTACTGCTGTCACTAAATAGTACTTCTCTAGCCAGGTGATTTTCATTTCCACTTAGATTTTCTAACCCAGGTATATCAATTACCTCCTATGAAATATGGTCATTTACAAAATGAGTTTCTTGCTCCTGCTGACTCTCCCAGCTGCTGCCTTGTATTGCTGTGACATCCTGTGCTAGAAACCAATATGCTGGTCAAAGTGTCGAGGAAAAGGTGACAGTGGCTGCAGATGCAGGCAGAGGGGTAGGAAAGGAACAGAGAAAAGCACCAGCTGAAAAATATTGAGTTCACAAGTCAATAAAATGTAATCCATTAACATAAAGGTGGTAGGAAAACAATGGAAGAGTTCATTGCTACCGTGGAAACAACTGAAAGTGCAATGATGTTTGTAAAACAAATCAACTTGTTTTATGCTGTCCACTGGCATAGGTGCTAGAACTAGGGGTGCTGGGGGTGCTGCCACATCCCCTGGCTTGAAGTAGTTTCCATTATATACCAGATTCACAGATTGGTTAAATGGCTCTCAGCTCCCCCATCATACAAATAGTTCCAGCACCCATCCACTGGATTGCTGCAATTTGCAATGCATTAGAAGACCAGGAGAAGTGAAAAATTGTTTCATTAAAGGTGTTTTTTAATTTGACAACGTAACCCTTCTGCCAGATGGTGTCAGCAGCAACAAGGGTCAGCTTCAGTATCCAGGGACTCGTCTTAAAACTACAAAACCAGTTCCAGAAATCTGGAAAAAACTAAATACTTCCCCTGGGCACCCATACAGTGCAATACATTCCCAAGCACTGAGTCTGTGTATAACAAAAAGAAAACTTGTATGAAGGGGAGAGGGAACACTGCATTAATTTGGAAAAACACCACAACAATAACTCAGAAGTATGCAAACAATAAGTAAAACAGCTTCCCCCACAGTAGCTTGGGCTCAGTTTTACCTTTACCTCAGTTTCCCACCCTGTGGAGTGCACACCGTATGGATGGATGTCCCTTTAACATGCCTCCACTGCACACCACTCACAGTTTGTTGCCCGAGGTCAGCAAAGTGACAGAGTCCAGGGATGCATTCAGGTGGGTTCACCTGCAGCTCCCAGGACGAGGTGGGCGAGTGTTGCTTCTGCTGCTACTCACTGCTGTTACTGCTGTCTCTGCCACTGCCCACCACTGTTGCTGCCATCTCTGCCGCTCTGCTGTGTCCTTAGTCCGGTCGGGTCCAGTTGGGTCTTACAGTGCCCACAATCACAGTTCTAGGATTTTCTGGGTAGGAGGTGCCTTGGATGCTGATGCTGATGCTGTATCCCTCACTATACTGCCTTTAGCCGTGATGCCATGTTCTGAAGTTCCACCACCTAGCCTGGTTTTTAGTGAGTTCACCTCTAGCGATTTCACTGGGTAGTGGGGAATCTCATTGCCACCATTCCGCTGTATGGTCTTTCACTGGACTATTGTCTCCACACCAGGTCTAAGGCTCAGCCCCTAGACTAATTTACTGGTGATCAATGAGAAGAGACAAGGACATTCAATTAAGTCTAATTAGTTTTGCCTTTAAACACTAGAGAGGGAGGATCAAATGGCAGCTAGGACTCTTTAAACAAAGTTCTCTCCACTAAGTAAGAACACCTGTCCCCACCCCATCTGACTTTTATTTGGATTTACTTCACTACCTCACACTTGGACCATGTCTACACTACAAAATGATGCTGACCTAAGTTACATCAGTTCAGTGCACCATGGGTAGCTATCCCACTGTGCAACTTGCCATGATCTAGCTCAGGGTCTTTTGGGAAGTTCTTGCAATGCCTGATGGGGCCGAAATGAGTCTGGGAGCATGGGATTAACCTCCCATAAGGCAGTGTTGTCCATCTCATAATTTCATCTGCATGCCATTATTTTTGTGCCTTCTTTTCAAAACCCACAAACCCATACAGTCCCTTCTCCTGTCCACCATCTCTGACAGAAGCATGGAGCCTGCACAGCTCTGCACTATTGCCATGAGCATTGCAAGCAATCCTGCAGTATTTGCAGAGTTGCAAGAGGAGCTGCAGGGAGCATAACAATTCCTTGGAGGCTAGATTACTGTGAGACATAAAAAGAAGCAATCCAAGGTTGTTGTTGGCATTCATGGAGCAGCTGCAGATGGTGGAGCGCCACTTCTGGCCCAAGAAACAATCACTGACTGGAGGGGGTCACATCGTAATGCAGGTTTGAGATGATGAGCAGTAACTGCGGGACTTTCAGATGTGCAAGGCCACACTCCTGGATCTGTGTGCTGAACTTGCCCCAGCCCTCTAGCACAGGGACACCAAAATGAGAACTGCAGTGACAGTTGAGAAGCAAGTGGTGATTGCACTGGGGAAACTTGCAACACCAGATTGCTACCAGTCAGTCAGGAATCAGTTTGGAGTTGGAAAAATCCACCACAGGGGCCATTGTCATGCAAGTATGCAGAGCCATTAATCACCTCCTGCTACACAGGACTGTGACTCTGGGAAATATGCAGTACATAGTGGATGGTTTTGCAGCTATGGGGTTCCTGAACTGTGGTGGGGTGATAGATGGCGTGCACATCCCTATTTTAGCACTAGACCACCTTGCCACTGAGTACATCAACAGAAAGGGCTACTTTTCTATGGTTATGCAAGCGCTGGTGGATCATCAGGGACACTTTACTGACATCAATGTAGGCTGGTCAGGGAAGGTGCAGGATGCTCATATCTTTAAGAACACAAAGTTGCAAGCAGAGACTTACTTCCCTGACCAGAAGATTACCATTGGGAATGTTGAAATGCTAATAGTGATCCTGGGCAACCCAGCCTACCCCTTGGTCTGCCGGCTCATGAAACTGTACACCGGCCACCTCGACAGCACCAAGGAGCACTGTAACACAGGCTCAGCAGGTGCAGGATGACAGCTGAATGTGCCTTTGGTTGTTTGAAAGGTCGCTGGCATTGTTTATTTACAAGATTGGTCCTCAGTGAGAAAAATATCCCAATGCTTATAACTGCCTTCTGTGTCCTGCATAATATCTGTGAAGCAAAGGGGGAAACGTTTCTTCAGGGGTGGAGGTGGAGCGGCTATCTGCTGAATTTGAACAGCCAGTTATAAGGGCTATAAGAAGAGCTCAGCATGGAACTGTATGGCTCAGGGAGGCTTTGAAAGACCATTTTAATAGTGAGCCAGAGTATGTGTATGAGCATTGCTCTAGCATGCTCTACCTGGCCTTGCTCTTCTGTAGCTCAGTATGAAACTTGTAGTGAGTGCTGGGTATGTAGGAATATAATGTTGTCAGTGCTGCTATTCATATCGTTTCTGAATGATGTTATGGGTTCTGTGACACAGTGCAGTAACAGAAAATTGGTCACTGTCAGACCTACTCACCATCAGCCAGCATATGTTGTGAACTAATAAAGATGAATTTTGTTCCAAAAAAATAGAATTTTATTCTGTAACATGAACCAGGTAATTGAAAATATATATATATTGTGATATAGCACGGCCAGAGGGCAGCAGGAGAGTGATAGATGGGAGATATGTAAGCCCCATGCTCATGAGAGCCTTATTCCCTCTAGAGGGAAGGGAGGCTGCTACAGATTAATTAGAGCACCTGAAACCAATTAAGCCAATTAGAGCACCTGAAGCCAGTCACCTGATAACCCCCCCCCTGCTTCAATCAAACAGTTGGAGGAGTTGAAGCAGAGTGGTTTGGTGTTGGAGCAGAGAGCCGTTTGGAGGAGTTGAAGCAGAGTGGTTTGGTGTTGGAGCAGAGAGCCGTTTGGAGGAGTTGAAGCAGAGTGGTTTGGTGTTGGAGCAGAGAGCAGTTTGGAGGAGTTGAAGCAGTGTGGTTTGGTGTTGGAGCAGAGAGCAGTTTGGAGAAGTGCTGTGGTGGGCCAGAAGACCAAGACCCTAAGTAAAGGGAAACCTGGCTTGTGCAGAGCAGAGGGATTCTACAGACACAAGGGGTTGGGAGAAACTTGGCCCAAGCAGAGAGAGGGCAGGAAGCCCCACAAGCTGAAGGGCCGGAGAGGGAAGTAGCCCAGGGGAAGGAATTGCTAGTTCAACTGGTTCACCGCTATCCCTAGGGGCCCTGGGATGGGACCTGGAGGAGAGGGTGGGCCCGGGTCCCTCCCTCTCCACTCCCCTTTTCTGGGACACTAGTGGGACAGTTGATACCCAGTTCAAGGGTGAGAAACAGTGCCCTGAACCTCCACAAGAGGAGAAAGCGTGGGACCCATCATAATAGTGCTGGCAATTTTTTATATATATATATATATATATAAATAAAACTTAATAAATTAAGACAACAGAACTTATGAAGGGGAAAGAAGAGTAATTTCCATTTCAGCTACACATACATCAGCTGTGGCTTTCACAGGTCAGGGCATGTGAAACTGTGATTGTCTTTAATGTCCCCCCAGGTGGTAAGGGCCATGCAGCAGCTGCTGGTGCCACGTAGAATGGTGAGGGGGGTATGAAGAGGTCCCAATATTGAGTTCTCTATGGGCTGCAGATGGAGGTGAGCACAGGATTGTTGAACCTGCAGGTCCACCAGAGTCTGCAGCATCCGTTTGTTGTCCGAGAAGCTCCTTGGAAGTATCCACGGTGCTCGGGGGGGAGTGTCTCTGCCAAGGATGGCATGCAGCTCTTTGTAAAAGTTGCAGGTCTTCTTCTTGGCACTAGATCGATTATTGGACTCCCTTGCCTTCTGGTATGCCTGCCACAGCTCCTTGGATTTCATGCAGTACTGCTGCTAGTCCCTGTGGTAGTCATTCTCCTGCATGCCCCAAGCCATCTGCTCCTAGATGTCCACATTTCTACAGCTGATTCGGAGCCGTGCCTGTACAGCCTCTTCTCCCCACAGGCTCAGGAGACCCAGTATCTCCTGCCTTCTCCAAGCAGAACCATGTCTGGAGTGTGTAGCTGGAATGATCAGAAGGGCAGTTACACTCAATAATGGAGAGCTGCTAGATGTGCTCACCAAGACAGGCAACCAGGAAAAGGAATTTTAAAAATTTGTGAAGCTTTAAAAGGGGGTGGGGGCTTCCTGACTACCTGACCCTTGGGCAGCAGAGTTCACAATGGTGACCAGAGCAGTCAGTTTGTGGCATTGTGGGCTGGCTGCTGGAGGTCAACATAAATAACTGTCTACACTCCTAACTACACCGACTGTGGCTATTCCTCTCAGGGAGGTGGTGTTATTAAATCAGCATAGCAGGTCATTTATGTCGGCGGGAGCCAAATTTAGGTGAAGTCACATCCACAGATAGGGGGGTGTAAGCTGCCTCGTGTCAACCTAGTTGTGTAGTGTAGAGCTGGTCTTAGTGACTGAGGTTCACATTAGGGTGGCCCCTCAATTAGGCCATATTAAGTAAAGTTCTGCTATAGTCATGCAATAAGAAAATGGCTTTGGCAGAGCACCTATGTCTCTTGATCACCTTGACAAATAAGTGTGTCTAAACAAATACGTTCTGCTCCTGAGGTCTTTTTCCCCACTTTTCCAATAGATGGCAGGAAAAAGCTCATTCAGACCACTGGCTTACACAAATATACACAATGCTAGCCCTCCCAGATGATGCTGAAGAAGTTGTCCTGCATCATCCTTATGAACTGATGACTGATCCACTCCAAGTCTCACTGCAGTCAAAGGGAGCTGGAGCAGGCCCTAGCTGCATGGGAGATGGCATGCCTGCTGCACATCATGCAAAGGGCTAAAGATGTCTGCATTGCCCAGTTGCACATAAGAAGTTAAAATAAACATCCTGAATATCTGCATATTTATCCGAATCGCTGCCCAAATTTCCACCTTTGGAGGTTCACCTAAAAACATCTTTGAATTTATTCCAGATGTTTTTGAAATATATTAAACATTTTAGAATTACATTTAATCTTATCTTTGAAGTGAGGACAATTCTTTTACAACAACTTTTTTGTCCTATTTCAGTGGACTGCTGACAAAATACCAATATATTGAGGAAGCTTTCACACATCTAAAACATAGGTTGAGCTCAGTTTTAATGTGTTTGATCAATTTTAATGGTTTCTACTTTATAAGTAAATTTCATAAAAGAACCATGGCTGCTTGATTTTCAGAGTCCTTAGGTTTTACTTCATCTCTGACACATTTCCATAGTGGAATTACATTAAAATATGGGGGATCCAGAAATGCCTTTTAAGTTCTCCAAGGTCAAAATGGTCCCAGTTTAGAGATTTAAGCATCTTTTGAGCTGATTTTTAAAGGTACTAAGCAGTCACAGCTCTTGCTGAAGCTATTGATTTCAATGGATGTGAGTGTCCAGCATATTTAAATATCAGATAATTTATTTCTTCAGTTGAATAGATTTCTGAAGAGTTTCAGGCTGACATTTCAACCTTATCTTCCCACTGAATAAAAATGTACTGGGCCCCCTGCTATGTATATGGAAGCAACTGTAACTACCATGCTATGGCCTTGTCTTCCTTAGGAAGAAAAGATCTGGTTTTACTTCATGTTGGCTAATATGCGGGAACTAACACAAAGTAAAATCCTAGTGAAGACAGGACAGTGTGCAATTGTAACATGAGTTAGCAAGTCAAGGTAAACCCTAGGATTCCCCCACAGTCTTTACTTCAACCTGCTAACAGGTGTGAAAACAACAAACTACTTTGTCTTCACTAGGATTTTACCTCATGTTACTTATCATGAACACACTTTTTTTTTCCTAGTGAAAACGCCCTCAGGGCTAAATCGTCACGGGCCAGAGTAGAGCTCAGTGCAGATGAGGGATAGGAAACAGCCCCTGGAGCACATTAGAGCTGCCCTAAGGATTCCTCTGAATAGCACCAGTTTATACCACCCCACCCTCTGGGCTATTATAGAAGCAGCATGAGCCAGACCACATTATATTCTGACCCCAACTCCTTGAAATATTCTTCTCCTACTCTTGATGTTGGGGGCTTGCACAGAGCCAGCTATGATGGCTTTAAGAACAATGGGGATATGTCTACACTGCAGTGAAAGCCCTGTCTCAGACTCAGGCTCAAGCCTTAACCCCCCCATCTGTCTACACACAAATCTCTTAGACTTGGGCTCAGATCCAAGGTCGCAAAACCCTACATGAGCCTGAGTCCAGCCAGGACCCAGGGTTCAAGCTGTATTGTTTTGCCGTGTGCACGCAGCCATGCCAGATTTAGACCCTGAGAGTCCATCTTCACTATCCCACAATCCCATGGGCCAGTGTTTTTTGTCCTCTTTATCCCACAAGTTGCCAGTCAACCTCCAGGAAACAGAAGCAACCCCCCCCCCCCCCGATTTTAGCACAGCAGCTTGGCATTTAACCCTTCAATTTTATTCTGACTGCTGAGCTGTAAACACACTTTCAGAGAACCTTCTGCATTTGGAATGGCCACCAATCAGAAATAGTCCTTTACAAAGAGCCCTGCCTAAGGGTCATGGGAGTATAGCCAGATTTTGGTTAATCTCCAGTGCCTAACCAGCAAAACAGTTAATTTCAGTAAGAGTATCAAGAATGACCATGCATACCAGCAAATAATGAAGAAGCTGGCACGGAACTTGCAGGAGAAATGGAAGAGACAGAAGCACCCCACAGCCTGGTAAGTTTCTGGCTCCATTTTTAGGTTTATTAACATAGGAATGCATTCTATGAAACAATGCAAAAGTTATTAGAAACCTTGGGTAGCAGCATGCATCTGGATGGCATGCCAGTGCTTTGGTGTTCCCTCACCCCACCAAAATGGAGACTGGGAAACACAAACAGTAAAAGAAGCATTTTAAAGAATTTTTTTTCTGGGAAGGTGCACATTTTTTTTCTACAACATTCCAGTTTGTTAAAAACAAGAACCTTACTGTGCCTTCCCTCTACATACACCACTCCATACCAACCCAACTGTGTAATGAGCCAAATGAAAACAGCGAATTGTGGCGGGGTTGGCGAGAAAAGGTTTTTCAAATGTAGTCCATTTCTGTTAAATGCAATGCATGCCGTCCATGGGTGATGACATCATGCATCCCAAATATGACAGGTTTTGAATTCAGTCCAGAAATATGCTGGGGAATGGTGGGGGGGGGAGACCAGGGGTGGGGAAGGGGGATGGCAGTGGAGTTCTGTGTGTTTGCGTGTAGGCATAACAGGCTGTACTGGAAGCTGCGGAAAGGCACTAAGCCATATGGATGTTAACGCAGCATCTTTTTTACTCCTTCATGAATTGTGACCCAATCCTGGATGCTGACAGCTTCAAACTTTCCCTTAGCAGGAACTCCAGACAGGTAGTCATATTTTGGGAAAGGGCATATTTTTCAGGTCCACCTCAGTCAGGGGCGGCTCTAGGTATTTTGCCGCCCCAAGCACGGCAGGCAGGCTGCCTTCGGCGGCTTGCCTGTGGGAGGTTCCCAGTCCTGCGGATTCGGCGGCAGCCTGCGGGAGGTCCGCCGAAGCTGCGGGACCAACGGACCCTCCGCAGGCAAGCCGCCGAAGGCAACCAGCCTGCCGCCCTCACGGCGAGCTGCAGAGCGCCCCCTGTGGCTTGCCGCCCCAGGCACGCGCTTGGCGTGCTGGTGCCTGGAGCCACCTCTGATCTCAGTAGCTGACCAGCACACTCCGTTTGTAAATGTGCTGTTTGGTCACCATACGCTTAAATATTTCAAGGACATGCACAGCTGGTTTCCCACTGGCAGCTTGGAATAACACCTCTGCCAATCAGGCACCACAAAATCCATTATGTCCTCCAAAATGTGGAATGCCTGAAACATCAGAGAAGGTTTATGTAGCATGTCTCAGCCACTGATCTCCCACCAAAGCCCAGGTCATCTGCAATTGTTAGGGAAAAAAAAGCAGTTATGATTTTTTTTAACTTACTATGTTCTCTGCACCTCTTTCACTGCGATAACCAGGCTGTGTCCAGGGAGTCTGTGGTCTGAGGCATCCCTCTTTCAATATATTGTAGTTCAGTATTACAAAATAACGTTTTAAGTTCTTGAAATTCCAAAACAGATTTTTTTTTCTGTGCTCCTGCACTGAGCAACTTGAGACAATAATTCACTGTGTCTTGTCCTATTCCAGGCCCATCAACCTCGACTGGCTGCAATACCTCCTCAGCTCACCCACACTGGAGCAGAAGCCTGAACCGCCATACCTTCCTGGATCATTCCAAGAGGAAGCGTTTCCATGTTGAATTTATGATTGAAATTCTGGTCAAGACCAACAACCAGGTCCAGTACGTAAGACAGAGGGACTTTTGGCAAGAGGAAAAACATGCTGAGAGGCAACAGGAAAGGCTCAGGCTGGCTTCACAGTTGGATCACAGAGTTGGAGCAGACACTTGTTTTGCAGTTCCTGGAACAGGAACAGTGGTTAAGGGAGGATGAGAAAGCTTAGCAGAAAGAACTGTTTGGGCAGATGCTATCTCTAATGTCCGCAAGACTGCAGGTTCCTGCTGCATCTGTCCCGTGGCTAGCATCACCTGTGCAATACCCTGTCCAGCAGTCCAGGAACAGCTTGGACAACTCCATGACTGAATGGTCCAACCAGGCCCTGTCAGTGGCTGCACAGGGCAAATGTGCCCCCATGAAGTCCTCCAGGCTGCACTCTTCCCCTCTGGACACCTTCACTCCCTTTCCCTGGCCCCTGTGGGTGGCAAACATGGAAGGAAGGACAAGGGGAATGGAGGGCCAGGGGACTCATAACAGTTGGGGGTTTCTGTCTTGTAAATGGTTTCACTTTTTGCACATGTACATGCACTTTGTTCCGGGGCATTTTTTTTTTAAGGTTTTGGTGTCAGTAGTGTGCTAACAGCAGCTGGCCTGTCTAGCAATGGTTAATATTGTACCTTTGCAACAAATATTTAAAAATAAAGGTTTTTATTTTATTTTAAAAAATGGTATTGCCATCACTGCATCACATCATCTAATGTGTGTTTCAAATAATAAAAGTGACATGTTCAGGGACAACTGGGAAGCTGTATGCAAAAAATAATTCTCAATACAGCTGTCTACATCAATGAATTATTTACATCAATCCATATTGTGAGTCCACCCGCCCCTCATCTCATAAGCTGCCATATCATTTATAAATACAATGCATGGCAATAAAACCCTCCCCCACAAGCAATGAAACCCACCATACACACATACATTCATAAAAGGTACTGTTCTCCCTCTTCCATGGGCACATGCATAATGTGGGAGCACAGAGCATCCTTGACTTCTGTTGCCCAGATTCATCCAGCTCAAGCTGGGTGTACTGGTTCAGCAGTCCATCACTGTGCCAGATCCATTCAGGGGGAAATGGCTCACCTCTGCTTTCACAAAAATTGTGAAGAGCACAGCAAGCCACAGTCATCCAGATAGTGCTGATTACACTGGAATCCAAACAGGTCTGTAGATATCACCACTGGGCTGTCAGTCTGCCAAATGCACATTCAACCATTCTACACCTGCTGAAAGTGTAATTAAACCTTCTTTGCCAGAGCCTCTGAGACCAGGATATAATTTCATAAGCCAAGGCAAAAGCGGGTACATGGGGTCTCCCAGAATAACAGTGAGGACAGCAACTCCACTTATGAAAATGTCATTTGGTGGGACTAGTGGCCCAGCCTATCCATGAATGTAGATTCCCAACTGTCGAAAACCTGGCATCATGACCTTTAGTAGTGCAGCCCACAGTGATGTTCATTAAACAGCCGCTGTAGTTTATGAGGGCCTGCATAACAATGGAGTAGTAGTAACCTTGGTGGTTTAATGTGCTCCTTGAGGAGGGCAATCTATGGGCACGTGAGTCGCATCAGTGGCCCCAGTGCAATGTGGAAACCCCATTCTCTCAAAGCCAGCAATTACTTCAGGAATATCTTTTATTCCTGTCACATTGAGGTAAACCACATGCCAGATTGCCTCAGAAACCTCTGTCACCACTTTATTCAGAGTTGCCTTTCCAACACCAAAGCAGCTGGCAACAGACTTGTAGCAGTCTGGGATAGCCAGCTTCCAGACGGTTGTAGCAACTCACTTCAGAACCAGTATGAGCGCTCTCCTTCACGTGTTGTGATCCAGGAGGGTTGGGGCAAGCTATTTAGAAATGAAGCTTTCTTCATGTGAAAGTTCTGGACCCACACTTGCAGGACGATGTGGCCTCTCCAGTCTGTGCTTGTGGCCCTGCTCCAGAAGCATCCATCTACCTAGGGGGCATCATCAGCTACATAGAGTGTCACAAGCAGCCTGAGCAAGTTGGAGTCCGCCATCAGGTCTGTGTCCTCACACCATCCTATCATTAGCTCTGTCAGATGCCTACAATGGGTCAGAAAACACTGCTGAAATGTCCACCACTGTCTCAAGGAAGCTCTGCCAATTTCCAGAAACAGGAATGAAAGCGCAAGTAAGAGAAGTTCTTCATATTGTGCCTCCTCCAAGTTGCTGTTTCTGATTGCTGGGAGCATGCAGATCAAACGGATGGCTCTGCAGGATGTGGTGGGCTGTTCAAACCTCCTGTAACGTGGGGTGGACAGTCGAGTTTTCCCACACTGCCATGAACAAAGGGCCAGAATGGCCACATTTTGGGAGAGTGGCAGGAAGTCTGAAGTACTCCAGTGAGGATGCTGGAGCCCCAGGTTTTGGCCTGGGTTAAAATATTCTTCATCTAGGGTCAGCAATTGGTGTAGATGCTCAGACCGTGGTTTCTCAAACTCAAGGTTAGCTGACTCAAGTTCCACTGACTCTGGGCTTCCACTGCAGTGCAGACATACTCTGGGAGACTTCTTGGCTACCTATTTATTATAACTTCAGTAGCACAAAGGGACCTTAGCACAAACCAGCATCTGGCCCTTGCATTTGAATTCTACTCATAGCATTTATGCTGATTGTTTTCTTTCATTCCTTTCCAATACTCTTAACTGTTCTTCTTTTGTCTTAATTAGCTCATCTAAAGGCCGTGTTGTAAATGATTATACTGAAGCCCAGCTGCAAGAGATTGTCAAAAAAATGAGGGCAAGGACATCAGCCTATAAAGAAAAACTGACTGACCCACTACTGTCCTCTCCTGAGGGCAGTCCTACAACTTGTAAGTTGCTTTAGTTCTCAAAAGATAACTATTTATTTGGTGGTTTAAAGATGAAATCCTATTCTGAGAGTTTAAAATGCTGGACGATAATATTTCAAGAATCATGGATCAAATATTCATTTGGGATAATTCAGCATATCTCTACTGAAATCAGTGGAGCTGTGTTATCAGCGGCTCTCAACCTTTCCAGACTACTGTGCCCCTTTCAGGAGTCTGATTTGTGTGACTTTGCGTATCCCCAAGTTTCACCTCACTTAAAAACTACTTGCTTACAAAATTAGACATAAAAATACAAACGTGTCATAGCACGTTACTGAAAAATTGCTTTCTTTCTCATTTTTTCCATGTAATTATAAAATAAATCAATTGGAATATAAATACTGTGCTTGCATTTCAGCGTATGGTATATAGAACAGTATAAACAAGTCATTGTATGAAATTTTAGTTTGTACTAACTTTCCTAGTGTTTTTATGTAGCCTGTTGTAAAACTAGGCAAATATTTAAATGAGTTGATCTACCCCCTTGAAGACCTCTAAGTACCCCCAGGGGTACGTATACTTCTGGTTGAGAACCCCTGTGTTAGCTTACAGCAGCTGAGAATGTGGCCTATTTAAACCCATTGAGGCACCTCATTAAATAGTTTTAATAGAGGTAAGTCTCCAACTATGACTGTTCAGGAGCACCATTTTCAAACTACTTTCTAGATTCATCTCGGTTATTTTATCTGTATTCCTAGGAATCAAAGATATATTCCTTATAGGAAGGCATATGTGGCAATATGCTACATGCGAGCACATAGGTGATACTGAGATGAGATATCTTTTGTAAAAGTAACCGAAGTTTAAGGTCTGGCGATAATCTTCCAGCATCATTAAGTATGCCAGGTATGTAGGTTAGAATGGGATAAGGCAGCACAAGGCAATACATCTCACCTGAAAATAATTAAACATAGTACTGATGTTGTTCCTCTTCAGAAAAAAAGCTTGTTTTCTTCCTTTGCACAAGAGGAGGAAGAATGTGTAGTCTTCATATTCTATATTTTTTTCGGAAGCTATTTATTGATCTCCTGAATTCTAATAAGTTGGAAAATATAGCATGTAGGATGAGTGTCTAAACTATTATAAACTTTGCCAGCTAAGAAAGAACTGGTCAGATTGTTTTTTTAACTACTTCTGTGTCGGTTAACCTATTACCCCTTTTTCTGGCACTTACATTACTTTATTTTTTTAAATTATAGATGGTCCAGTTTGCCAATTTACTACTCATACTCAGTTCTGTCTTACTCTGCAAGTTGCCCCACTGAAATCAAGTGACTACTTTTAGAGTAAGAAACTCAGCTCAAGTATGGCAGAACTGGTCCCAGAGCAATTCTATCCCATCCATGGCAAGTTTACAACAGTCGTGCAAGAATAAATGCCTGGGTACCTCCTGCCTTACCCCATCTCAAGCCTGCAAGTGTCTAATTGTACAAGCATTGACTGTCCAGGGAAAGACAGTGTAGTATCATATTTCCCCCTGTGACACCCAGCACTAAATATCCTGTTGGTGTTAGCAGGAGTGTGCCTGCCTATGTCAGTGTGAATTTATTCTCCAATCTGTTTTCTAACTGAAAACAGAACTGAAAATTGTAGCAGTAAACACTAAGGAGTCGATTGCATGGCCTTTAATATGTTGGGGCTCTCAAGATCTGTCACAACAGTGAGGAGTTGCATGCCATTGTTAAATGTTCCCTTCTGTGACATTCACATGCTTAGCTCCATCTAAAAAGAAGCCTCCGCCTCCACCCCCACCAAAAGAAGAGAAAAAAGACAAAGAAAAAAAAGAGGAAGGTGATGCCAAGCCAGAGGATCATTACTGCGACATGCTGTGCTGTAAATTCAAGAAACCACCATTGAAAGAATACCTGAAGAAGATGGAGCTACCAGACAGTATAGATGCATACACAGGTAAACCGAATGTAGTCACACAAAGGAAGGTGTCAATGGCAGGATAAAAAATTTTATTGCTTGGGTTAAAGTAGCACCTGGATGCCGTATCTGAGGTCAGAGCCCCACTGCACAAGTCTGTAGTGAGAGACAGTCCCTCCCTGAAGAGCTTTCAGCGTCAGTAGCCAAATGGTGAGAGTGAAAACAGAGGCACAAAGAGGCGAGGTGACTTGCCCAAGCTCACCAGCAGAGCCAGGAATACAAGTCAGGTCTCCTGATTCCCAGTCCAATGCGTGATCCCCTAAGGCCACTGCCCCTGCAGTGCTGAAATGTCTTGGAAGCCTAACAAAGAGTTGTCATGAAAATCCGACTCTACCCCAAACAGGACAAATTTTATAAGTACTCCCCCAAAAAACCATGCACAGGTATTTTTTGTTCAGTCTCTGACTTTTTCCCATTTTAAAGCCCTATTTTAAACATAAGTGAATCTAGCCCTCTTCCTTTAATAAATTCCATGTTTGACTCATAGCTCTTACCGGACTCCCTTTAACAGACCATGCTGTGTTATAAAAGGCAGAGGGTGACCTTCTCTGCTCCACAGAAATTGTTCTAGCTTAAATCCATCTAACAGGTTTGTTTCTGTTTTTAACTATAAGGGTTGGGATCTTTCAGAAAAGTATAAGTGTTCTGAAACCCACAAGTCAAAACAGTGAAATGAGTCAACTTCCACTCCTGAGTTTGAAGTGTTACCAGGTTTTTGTCTATAAATCACCAATTAAACTCAATGGTATTCTCATGTCTAAAATGCTGTGAAACATTCTGAAGACTCAGGGTACATCTACACTGCAATTAAGAACCTGTGGCTGGCCCATGCCAGCTGACTTGGGCTTGCGGGGCTCAGGCTAAGGGGCTATTTAACTTCCGTGTAGACATTCGGGCTTGGGCTGGAGCCCAGGTTCTAACGAAATGGGAAGATCCCAGAGCTCAGGCTGCAGCCGGAGCCTGAACATCTACACGGCAGTTAAACAGCCCCTTAGCCCAAACCCTGAGACCCCAAATCAGCTGGCATGGGCCAGCCACGGATGTCTAATTGCATGTAGATAGTTCCTTAGAGATCTGTGTTTACCTGGCGTGCACTGTGGCATGCTACTATAAGGAACCTTTACAATGAATAGTTACTATGAACTGGAATAATCCCTATTTCTTTCTGGATATCTGGGGAAAACAATTCTAATTCCATCTATAAGAGTCTGACAAACAAAGATGCTATAGGGTTATTTCTCTAGTATTGTCTAGTAGGCATGTAGACAGTACACTAGCTGAAACCTGGGGTACCACGAAGGAGAAAACAGGAGTGATTACTCCAGTAACATTAGAGAGCCTTTTTTTTTTAAGATCTCCTTCCATAGTAATATGTCATAAGTTTTCAGAAATATTATCTCACCTCAAACTACATAGTGTTCATACTGCCCCTCATACGTTCAAAGCACTGAACTGATATGAACAGATTCATCCTCACATCACTCCATGAGCGAGGTGAATCAGTATTACTATCATCAGCATCCCTGTTTGACAGATGGGGAAACGCAGAGAAGTGAAGTGCCTTACCCAAAGTTACACAGCAAGGGAATGGCTTAGTCACCATTAGAACTCAGGATTTCCTACCTCCCAGGCCAGTGTTTATTCCTCCAGATCACAATGTCTGGTACATTTGCAGATTGCTCTGCTTTCCTTGGAGGATGAGCCCTTTATTCCCAAACACAGAGAGAAATAAGAAGATGATGATTTCATACTGATTAAGTCACCAGCTCCTGTTTTCTTTTCCAGATCGACGCTATGTAGTGTGGCTTCTGATCGTTACCATTGCTTATAACTGGAACTGCTGGTTCATTCCACTGCGCTGTGTGTTCCCAGTACAAACACCAAGCAACATATTCTATTGGATCTTCGTAGACACCATTTGTGATATTTGCTATTTGTGTGATCTGTTGGTGTTCCAGCCCCGAATGCAATTTGTAAAAGGTGGAGATATAATAGTAAGTAATAGTGGGAAGTGGAATTTCCACATTTGCTATTGTACTTTGAACTACATTATTAGACATGAAGCAGAAACTTGTTTAACCTTAAATAGACTTTTTCTTGCAAGGCACACCTGGGCTTCCTTTTTAACCAAGTATATTTATGTGCTTCTGCACTGATCTTCAGCTCTTTTGCTTTGGAAAAGAGGCAACATACATTTCATACTGTACATGCTACACCAGTATTCTAATTACGCACAACAGCCATTGAAAAGGTAAAGGCAAACTCAGAAGTGTCACATGATAGCAGCAAGGTCAGATTTAAAGCTCTTACTCACCCAAATTACGCAGCTGGAAAAGAGCAACTCGATGCAGCTTCTCTGGCAGCTGAGACCACATGGAAATATAGCCAAAGAAATGTGTGTGAAATTTGCAACTCTCCACAGAGTCACTCATATAGTACAGACGTTGCAGATGAAAACGGAGGCTTTTCTACTAGCCCAATTTTCTATGCTTCAATTACATATGGGGAACATGGCAAAAGCATATACAGAGGTCACCTAAATAAAAGCTTTGGCCACCTTTTAACATGACAAACTTTTTCCTTACAATATCCTTTGGTAAAAGATTTACTATTCAATTTCCAGCCTCTTTACTGACATCAAAAGGCATCAAGTCTCAAAAAATCTGAAGTCAATGATGAAAAGAAGGAAACAAGTAGAGATTACTTAGCTATCAAAAACATGCATCTGAAGAAGTGGGTTTTTTACCCATGAAAGTTTATGCCCAAAAATCTGTTAGTCTTTAAGGTGCCACAGGCCAACTCGTTGTTTTTAAGCATCTGATAGTAAGTAGAGAGGGCACTGATATTGGCAAACACACTTCATCTAGAGTTGCATGAACAGAGTGGCTTAGGAAGGACTGGGATATGGCAATTTATTTGAGAGGAGCTAGAAAATTTACTGAGGAGAGATCCATAAAGCCTCTGCTGAGCTAAGGCTGGCAAAGAATATCTTGCAAAGTTGATGCAAGGCAATGACCCAGTCAGCTTCTGAGTAAACTAACCATTTGGCCTACTATGCTCAGGTTGCATTATTCTACCTGGGCTCTCCCTCAGTGTCATTTCAGCCTAAGGTAATTTTCAGTACAACAGTATAATACTGACTGATTCCATCACACTCACTTACTTCCTGACACAGCTGAAATTCAGCAAGCCAGATTCCCCAGAGGTTCTATGAGGGCAGAATGTAGGGCTCTCAGTGGTGGAAAAATTGCCAGAGAGAGAAAGGGTTTGCAGTGGTACAAGGCACCTGCCACCTCTCTGCCAGTGAGTAGGCTCACAAGTGACTAACACAGCCAAAAAATATCAGTGCTGCCAAGACATCTAGGGGATGCACTGACTCAGCACATTCTCTGAGCCTCCACTAGTGGGACTCCTGTGGAGACCCTGGCAATACTTAAAGGTAGGAAATGCTGCCTTCAGGTCTCCACTTAAAGGTAGGAAATGCTGCCTTCAATTTCTCTCTCTCTCTCTTTCTCTCTCACACACACACACACAAAAATCCCTTGTGGAGTGCAGTGATGCTCGCTGGCATGAAAAGATGTAGTTTGCACCATCTTATGGTTGCAGGGGTGTCTCTAAGCCACCATATCTGAAAGCGAACAGAACACAAGCAAACTTTGCTGTGCTCTGCCTCTCTAGAAATTTTGAATCTACTGAAGAGTTACTGCTGATTTTCCTGCACATGTTCCCAATCCCAGTCTTGGAGCATCACCTTCCAGTAAACATGGGACCTGCCTGCAAATTTCAGATTCAAATGTGGACTTTTCCCTTTTTCAGAGGCATTGGGATCTGAGATTTTGGTTGGGTCCTTCTCCCCCCTGCATGATTACTTTGTTTCAGTAGCAAGTTTAATAAACAAATGAAATTAACATGCAAAAATGAGTTTAGATGACATCAGATATCACAAGTGCACAGCAACAAGAAAATTCAAAACCAAGGGTATGTCTACATTGTAATTGGAAATGTAATTGCAGCTTGGATAGGCATCCACAAGCTAGTTTTAATCTAGCTAGTGCAGCTAAAAATAGCAGAAAAGACACAATGGCACAGACTCCGGCATAGACTAGGAACATGAGTACTTAGCGAGGGGTGTATATTGGTTTGTACAACCCCCGCTATCTCATTATCACTGTTATTTTTAGCCACACTAGATTAAACCAACTTGTGTATGCCCATACGAGTTGCAATCACACTTCCATTTGCAATGTAGACATACCCTCAGACTGGTGTTTCCACCTGTAACTTGGAACCAGCTTTAACTCAGTGTTTTTGTATATTACACTGCACCTTCTGTGCTATAGGCTATTACTTAAATTCTACTCTCAGGTCTCAAATAGACATAATGTGTGTCTATATTAACTGTAGTGCAAAGAAATATACTTTTCCATGCCAAGTTAGTCATTGACAACCCTTCTTAAATCCCAGTAAACTTGAGTTTTGTGAATAAGGTTAAAAGTGTAGCATAATGAAGACCACTTTTCTTTTACTTGAAGCTGTTTGTACAATTCATGGATTTTAAAACCAGAAGGGATCATTATGATCATCTAGTCTGAACTCCTGTATTTCTCTTAAAGGTGTAAAGTGATAATAAGGAAAGATAGAAAATAGGTCTGCCTTGGTATGGAAAAAACCCTTATATTTTAAAGTTATTTTAAAAAACACCTCTGATATAAATACAGTAAGTATAATAATAGATACAGTCCTTTAGAGACTTCTGATTAGCCTTTCCTAATAAGGTATTACCATCAGTTCCCATGGTGAGCAATTTGAAAATAAATGTCTAATCATTATTAATGAATTCAGTGTTGATTGTTCTAATGCTAACGATGGTGCATTTATTTAGCTTTCAAAGACCTGATCCCTCTCAGAGATACTCATAACTAGTCCCTGCACATGCCCTGAACCACTGAGCTTTGCCACTGACTGTAATGGGTGCGGGGTCAAACCCTGGCCTGAACATTCTCAGGAACAGGGCTTTGGCAGATTTTTCTTAACTATGCTTTTCCCCCCTTTCTTTATAATTTTAGACAGACAAAGTAGAAATGAAGAAACACTACCAGAAATCTCTGAGGTTTCGGGTGAGTAGGTTGCGTGCTACTTTAGAGTTGCTTCAATGCTTTAAATTTTAGCCTTGGAGTTCCACAAAGCTTTCCATGCTCCAATATTCCTTGTAGACCAAGGAATAATACTAAGGGTCACTGACTGACTGCCATTCTAGCTTCTCACCAATTAAATCAAATGCTATGCTCATAAATATTGTTTATCATTAATAAAATATTGCCTTTGGCTGTGTGACTCCCGTTGACTGCAATGGAAGATAACTCTGTGAATGCATTAGATTCCAAAACAATGGCTCAGTAGAGATTTGTTAAAGAAAGAAGCCTGTGCCCAGCTTAAAATCAAATGGTAACTTTAATTAAGAAACACTGGTACATACTTTTGATAGTAACACATGATCATAAATAGTAGATATCACTTTGGCTCCATGTAAGTAAATCTAAAACTCCTTCTAACTTTTAAAGCGCAGTGCCTTAGATAAAATCAAGGACGCATTTTATTTTAGGACAGTTATTTCACTTTATTCTGAAATGTAATTTTCTCAGCAAGACTGAAAAGACACCTCTGAAATTACAACCTACGGCCCTGCTCCTGCAAACACTTTTGTACATGCTCCACTTTAAGCACACAAGAAGTCTCATAATTCCAATGGCAGGACTTGAATGCCTCAAGTTAAGCGATGCAGAAGTCTTTGCAGGATCAGAGCCCAAACAGACCAAATACAGACAATGGAGCAGGGAAGGGATTCAACCTGAAAGCAAACTGATGGAGTGGGTATATAGGGCCTGTGTCTTAGGTTTGATCCTTGATTTTTACTAAAGTTAGTGGGAGTTGATGGTTCTCTTCAGCTCCCAGGCCTGGGTTACACTACATTTTGGAATTTTATCATTCAATTAAATACTAACTAATTGTCACTGCATATTAAAATGTATGTGGCTACATTTTGCCTTTCCTTCTGTGGGTGCATTAGAGGAGAGACAGTGGCCAGGGGACGCTCCTTCCCCAGTCAGTACTTTTTTTTCAGGAGTCAGGTACAATCTATCTCTCAGCAGTGGGAAGAAAAGTATGGAGTCAATAGCTAACGGCATTTCTCAGGGTGGAAGCATTTTTGGGGAGGTTGAAGACAGGGTTCTGACCTCCATGAGCCCCTTTTTCTCCCTCACCACAGCAGCAGCAGAGTAGGGTCTGAGCCAGAAGCCACTTCCAGGAGCGGCTCCTTTTAAGACACAGCACCTGGTCCAGGGGTCTCAAACTCCCAGCCCATGGGCCATCTGTGGCCTGCAATCTGCCCCAGTGTGGCCCACAGGGCTCCAGCAGTTTTGGGGCCGGGTCTCTCCCTTGGCCCCACCTGCCGTCCCCAGGTGCTCCCCCCTCAGGGGCCCCAGCAGCGCAGGGCTGTGCCTCCATACACTGCTCTCACCCCAAGAACCCCTGTGGCCAATGGGATGCTGCGGGGGTGGTGCTTGGGGGCAGAAGTGCATGGAGGCCCCCCGACCCACCCTGCCTTGGAGCCCCAGGTAAACGCCGCACCCCCAACCCCATCCCAGAGCCTGCACCTGGTCCCCACACCCCCTCCCGCTCCCAAGCTCCCTCCCAGAGCCTGTGCCCCATCCCCACACACCCCCAGCCCCTAAACTCCCTCCCAGAGCCTGTACCCCCTTCCCAAACACACCCCAGCCCCAAAACACCATCCCAAACACCATCCCCAGACCTCCTCCCCCACCCAAACTCCGTCCCAGAGCCTTAGGCAGGTGCGGGGTGGAGTTTTTTTGGGGGTGGGTTCTGGGCGGCATGACTGACATTGGCCTGCTAGGAGGATTTGAGGACTGGCACTGGCCCTAAGATAAATTGAGTTTGAGACCCCTGACCCCCCTGCTGGTTGGTACAGCTTCCTTTCTCTCCCCAAAGCAGAGTTTCCACTTGGAAAGAATCAGGAAGAGGGAACCACATGTGAAAAATACACTTAACGTACTGCTGGAAGGCACGCTGAAACTATGATCATTTGGGCAATAAAAGATCCTGAATGGGATAGAAGAGAATGGTTGCCTTGGAGGAAGTGTTGCCTACACCGGTTGTATAATTATAGCAGGGAGTGCCCTTCCTCGTGCTCCCCACAGGTCCCGGAGGTATTATGGTTTTGAAAATCATAATACTTCTCAGAAATGATTGTGAGGTGAGCCATCACCCCCTCTCCTAAGCCCTCAGCATCTTTCAAGTTCATCAGCACCATAACTGAGCCCACATCATTTAATTATTAAGAGCAATGTTAAATATCCAAGACATTGTTAATAATCCTCAGTAACTATATGAAAATCTGAGATGCGTGGAGCATAAGTAAGGGCGCAAGAAAGCTCCTGGTGTTTTCCTAGAGATGGTGTTGCTTGTCAGTTTCTCAGAGATAGATGGACACTGGATGTTGACTGTTCAACTTTCATATGCAATGATTATTAAATCTTGCCATGTTCACTACAGAATGTAAACAAGTTATAGTCATTGTCAAGTCTTAATTGAACTGTGCTCTTCAACAGCTTGATCTGGCATCAGTAATACCAGTTGATGTTTTATACTTCATCTTTGGGTTTAACCCAGTGTTTAGAGCAAACAAGTTGTTAAAGGTAAGACCAGAGAATTTATTATGACTGCTCATCCACTGGAAAATATGAAAAGTTAAAAACCTATTGAAGATTTAGTATGCATATTTGGGAGTCTTTAGTTTCTGATTTTGTGAATGCTTCCTCTTTCTAAGAATCTAAGCTACAGAATCAAACTACCACCAAATAAATAAGAAAAATATGTTGTTTTAATAATAGGATAATTGTTCTGGTTATTTTTCAGCTGATTTTACTTACATTTACTTTCTGACTTGTAAACAGTATTTCTGTGATCTAGACTAGTTTGTTTCTACTAGTTTAAATTGAAATTGTTTTAAATACCTTATTTAATTTGCCAAAAAAAAATTTAAAAAACAGTTAAGATTGCTAAATGAGAATAATGTACTTACTGCTTATCTATCACATTACTTACAAAATTCAACCACTTAAAAGCAAAGGAGTGGATGGTTAAGGACAACATATATCTTACACTGCCTATTTAATAAATATAAGCATATTTTTCTTCTCAAGTGCAAGAAATGTACAGCACCCAGTATGGATGGGCTGGGAAAGAGACAGATTATAACTCTGCCCCATCTCTACATCACCTTGCAGAACAGGTCAGCTGCATCATGGGAAGGTGCAGCCTGCACAGCCCCCCTGCATCAGCCCTTTTTTTTTTCCCCAAGCTGCCAATAGGGTAGTGGAACTCCACATACCCACCCACCTCCCACCCCAACTCAGGCTAGTGGCTAAATGCCACCCTTTGGCCCTGGCATTTTACTATTCCTGCTCTTGAAAAACTCCCTGCTGAATAAATCAATGTCAAAATCTCTCTCTTTGTTACATGTACAAAGCACTTATCACATTATCTAAGCACTGCACAATGGGAATGGCATCTGTTATACTGGCAAAACCCTTTCTGGAAGTCTATTTTATATGCAAACTTATGCTAAAGATTTACCTAAAGAAATATCTTCCCTTATCATATTTAGTAGCCCTATACTGACTAAGAAATTTGGGCTGATGAGAAGGGGTGTCATTGGTCTGATTGATTTTTTAATGTCCTGACTGGCAACATGGAACCAAAATGGTAAGGAAGAATGTAAAGCAAAACGCTATATAATATCAGGCAAGACAATTTGTGCTAGACAGAAAACAAAACCAGCAAAAAGTACCTGTTAATGTTAAAGGCGTACAGCAAAACTAAAGTAAAAATAGTTAATGTGGGAGAATTCAACACAGGAGCAGATTAACTAACCTTTAAAAATTCATCATGAGACCTCAAGTGATGTTACAGTCTGCGATACCCTCAGCTAACTAGGAAGTGACAGGGATTTCAAGAAGAGGGGAAAGGATTTTTTTAAATGATTAATTTACTTTGGCAAAATTATGTTCAGCCCAAGCAAGTACATTTTTAACCGAGGAAAAAGTCATTCATCAACATCATCAGTCATCACACTAAATGGCAAGCAGGCACGTCATTTGCTATGGGACAAAGGGGACAGTTGCCCCTCCCATACATTGGTTTGCCCCCACCCCCAGACTTTTCATAGGTCTGTATGCACCACTTTTTGCCTCCACCAACTTTATATGTGATTATATCCTGTAATGTTCTATATGCTGACATAACTTTGCCCTGCTCCATATTTTACTGAAATGACTCCCCTAATGACAAGACATCATCCATAACATAGCTAATAGGGACAAAGAACACCAAAATCTATGCTGAGCTCAATTTTCATCTTAGCTTTGCAGTTCACCTTTAAACTAGATGTTTTAGGAATGTCAGACAAGTGAAAAATACATTATTTTCAAAATATGTATGTGAACCAATGTCAGTCCCATTAGAAAAATATATGTTATAAGGACCATGGTTTGATTGCTTTTATTTGGTTTCCATCTAGCATATGGCCTTCTTTGAGTTCAACGACCGGTTGGAAGCTATCCTGGATAAAGCATACATCTACAGGTACGTGAGCAGCAGACTTACAGTATGCAAAGGTTGGCACCGAATTTCAATCATTGTCCTGAACATGCGGGAAGGAAGACAAGATGCCAGGCATGAATTTTCCCAGTCCCAAAAAAAAGCAACTAATGCAATGCCTACAACAGACCAAAAAGGGGAGAGAAGAGCTGTTAGTCCAGGCATAAAAGGGGGTTCAGGCTTGAAGGACAGGGTATCCTCCCTCGGGTGTGCAGGGGTTAATGGCTTACTTGAGTCCCACCAGCCCATCCACTGGTTCAGATGATGCCTTTTCTCCACTGGTCACCCCAACTCCCAACCCCAAGGGTGGGGGGACCCTTAAAGGAGACAAAGCCTTTTTGGTTGTGGGGGTTGCATTCTGTCTCCCAGGTTGTCAGTCAAGCACAGTGTTGAATATGATAAACCCCAAACGACTCCTCTCGGTTATTTTTTAACTGTCTCTCTTCATTATAGGCCCTGACCCTACAAACACTAATGTACATGGGTAATTTTATTCACACAAGTAATCCCATTCCGTTCCGTTTGATTACATATGTGAGTAAAGTTACTCTCATTCATAAGTGTTTACAGGATATGGGGCACATGTCACCACACCAGACAGAATCTAAAGACCCATAAAGGGTTTATTTAATGGGATCATTAATGGAGACTTCTTTTGCTTATGGCTGAAGTGAGATTCTGTGTGGTAGTTTTCTAGCACATAGCAGCAGTCATGATGCCAAGGTTGTTTGAATGTTTTTCTTTGTGCACTGCTTTCACCTTACCTTTGCTATGTACAGAATCTTCCCCCAATCACTGTCTTAGCTGAACATGGGGTGAGAATCAATGCAGCATAGACCTTGGAGAGTGAAAGCATGGGTGACTTTACATGACTGTTGTGCCTTCTTTATTACAGGCTGCTCTAGGAAGCAAAACAGCTCCTAAATAACAGCACTACCCTATGGGCTGCACTGTGGCTAAGAATGCCCATAATGCTGCTCCCAACTTAATCAGCCCCACCCCCTCACCCCCAATCATGCAATGCCATTTGCCTTATACCAAGTCTTGTGGAGGGTGGCTTGTAGAGCAGCACAGGTTGCCGTATGTAATGGCCGCAGCCGGAAACATTTCCTTCACACAGCTCGGGGGCTTATATGGTTCTTGTATGCTGCTGCAGTGGGAGCAAGAATCCCTTCCATGACACCTTGTTATATTTCAGACAATTACATTTAAATGATAGACTTGGGATTCTTGCATTACAAACCAAATATTTTATGAGATTTAGGCACAGAAGTTACATTCAAAAGGAAGGGAGAATATTATCTATGTATTACAACCTATTATCTGCTAAGCAAAACAGAGACGGATGTCTTGGAACTTCATCTTATGTTTTTAGCTTAATCTTAAGTATTTCTTAGGTGCTTATCATGGTATCTAGATGCCATTTGAAATTAAGATTCATAGGCCCATTCACTGTGCTTGATCAGTGTGCATGACTCCCTTGCATTTCAAAATCCAGTTCAAAAATACCTTCCTTACCTGAAACCTTTTAAGAATTGCTGTAGCTAATTTCACAGACCTTGTCTTTCCCTCTTCCCCACCCTCTTCACTCATTTAGCGCCAGATTCCTCTCTGTTCTGTTAGCACAAGGGCCTTCTCCTATGCAGCGCCTACCAGATGAAGCAATCTTGTTACAGCTCTCTGTATGGACTCTCCATCTCATCTCATTTCCAGTCTCATCTTAAAATTTATTCTCTCTTACCTTGTCTATACCTTTTAATTTTTTTTCCTCTTTAGGATTTACTATTTTAACTCTGTAACTATATTTATAAATGATATGAGGTGTATGGTATAATAATCTTCAACACTTACGTGGTGCCATCCATACAGATGGTTCACAAACATTAATTGATTCACAAGTCTCCAGTGAGAGAGGTAGGATAAATATTATCCCCATTTTCCAGATAGAGAAATTGAGGCACAGAGAAAGTAAGTAGACTTGCCCAGGGTCACATAGTGAGTGTGAGAGCTAGAATTAGAAACGACAGCTCCTGAGGTAGCCACTAAACTACATTAACCTCTTTGCTGAAGGACTTAGGATATAGTTTATATAAAAGACAATATTCAAATCAAAATTGTGTTGCATGCTCAATGAGGGCACCATATTTTCCTTTTTAAAAAATTGGGTGAATTAGGTGCTCAAGAGACTGAGGAACCAAAAGTACTGGCAGGAACGGGCATTTTGCAAGCTTCCTCATGCAGCTGTCAATACACATAATTTCTGACCTGAAACACCTACTGCTCCAGCCCTGAGCCTGTCTTCAACAGAGTCTACAGTACATTGATTCATACCCTACAATCCCATTAATACAGTTTCACCTTTCTATAAACATTTATAACCAGTTAAACCAATGGTTTATGAAGTCCTAAGAGAAACATAATTTAGGAATGACCCTGCATCAACTATTCTATGAAGGTGATTCATTTGGCCTTTGGAGGAAGGCAGAGGCAGGAGATGGCACAGTGGAAAAACAGCTGGCAAATACCGGTCAAGGTGCTGTATTGTGGCAAGTAATAGCCGGTATTAATACGGCTATTGATCAAAATCAGGGAGTTCCATATTAAAGGGAAAATAAAAACAAGCTGTTTTCCAGGAATTATATCAGCTGTGATGTGCAATATGTTGTCCTTTACAGAGTCATTCGAACAACTGGATACCTGCTGTTTATCTTGCACATTAATGCATGTATTTATTACTGGGCCTCAGATTTTGAAGGAATTGGCAGCACCAGATGGGTGTATGATGGCAAAGGAAATATGTAAGTCCTTCTTTTGCAAAAGATTTTTGTTGATTTTTTCCCAGCTTTGCTTGCAAGGTCTGCCCTTATTTTTATAACTGCTTGGATAGCTAACTTTTAGCACCATTACTGCTGATTGTGGGTAATGAATGGTGCTAATTATTTGGAGGGCAGGTGCAGTGAATAATTACTTTACCACTTTCCATTTTTATGGGTTTATGAGTCAGTTCTAACCACTAACTTAATTAAACATTTAAAATGCAACGCGGGTCATAAATTAAACTTACTTTTAGGTATGCACCTGGGAAGTGTTACAATCATTTGAAAGGGTCTGGGGAGTGGAATTGGGACAGACTATACTTCAAGGGAGCATCATGTAATTTAATATAACATTTTACCCTCTCTAGACTCCATGGTTATTGGTCTGAAAGAGGTCCCACAGGGTTTCTGTCATTTTCGACAAAGGTCATGCTTAAGCATGTGGTAAAAAAAATCTCCAGTGGGAAGGCGTAGATATTGGCATACTCTGCCAATGGCTGCTCACAGTAACTGTGGAACTGGTGCCAAGGAATAGCTGTTAATTACGATGAAGGAGAGAAAGAAGGGACAATAGCAAAGTTATACAATATATATTACAGGTATAGATGTATAAAAGCATTTGAATTTCTTTCAAGGACAGTGATAAATTTAAAGCCTAAATTTAAAGACCTAAATTTGTCCATTCATTACCTACTTTGAAAAAGAACAGGAAACTGGCAATGTAAGTAAGTCTTAATCCAGCTGTAGCCATTATCTTTAATAATGTGCAAACATGGGGCATTAGCTTGTGATTTTATCAGACCTGATGAGCAATGCAAAATTAAGCAGGGGATCAGTATTTTGATGGGAGATCTGCAAAAGAAACCCAGATGCGGCAGAAAGTGGAGTAGGCATATCTGGGGATGGAAGATCATATGGAAGGCAGTATTATTAATCAATGATTATTAGTAGTAATTAGGTTATTTCTAAGAAAAAATAAGCTTCAGTATATGCCTTAAGTTTCCATATCCCACTAGAGTCCTGGGCTCTGGTCCTGCAAACAGATAGTCCTTCTGAACACACTAGGCATATTCATAAAATTAAAGCTAAACCTGTGTGTAATTGATAAAATCAGAGCATCAGATTGCCATGATTCTGACAAGAATGAGTAAGAGTGAATTTCAAGTATAGATGTTTAAGTCAGTATCATTCTTGATTTACTTGCCTCGTAATTAAGGAGGGACCTAGACAACCAGCTCCTGCCTCATACTGATTCTGGACAACATAATGAGGGCTCTGTCAGTAGAGAACTTACTTTATCCTTTAAAATTCTAGTTTCTTCTGGAATGGCCAAGAAGACAAAAGCAGAAGGTCTTCACATTTTTTGTGGACAGAAATATTTTACATTTACGTTTAGGAGACCTAATAGTTCTTCTTTGAGTGGTTGCAGATACGTAGTTCACCCAAGTATATGCGTGCCTAGTACATCAAAGCCAGAGAACTGTGCTTAGCAATACCCATCAGGGTGGTGCTTGCACTCTCTGGCCCTAGAAGCCCCTCTGTGGCTATATAAGGCTGGTGCTTCCCTAACCTACTTCAGTTTCTTCTCACTGCCTGCAGCTTGAATCAGAGCATTCAGTGTGGTGTTCACCTCACATTTGTTATCACAGTGTTTCAGTGGTTTTTTTTTCTGGAAATAGTTAGTTTAGTAGTACCTTAAGTGTCATGTAGGTATTAGAGTTTAGTCCAGGGTAATGCCTTCTCTGGGTTTCAAACATTCTGCACTGTGTGGGGTGGCTATATTTACTAGTGACCCCCACTCGATGTTTACTGTGCCTTGGGGAAGAGCACATTAAGGAAAGGTGCTCTATTTGCTTGTCCTTTAAGAAGAGACCGTAGGTGGCAAGGGACTTGGTTTGAAGAAGCGCCTCATGGAGGAGGCCCTGAGGCCCACTTCAGCTCCAAGGACTGCCACAGATCCTCAGGTTCCTTCAGAGAGCTCCTGAGCCAGTATGGACTTGGGGTCCATGTCCGGACTCATTCACCCAGGAGGAAGAGGGATCATTCCCCTTTCTCCGGTTCCCCAAAGAAGAGAACGCACAAAACGAATCTGAAGCTGCTCCAGTATCTGAAGATACTTCTTCCTCCCCATCTAGGAGGAATGCAGACCGGCACGTGAGTCTCCCAGTAAGTGGGAAAGAGCCAGGTCGGCAACCGACTCTGTACCGTCAACTCCAGTACTGCTCCAAAGTTGTCCGTTGAGTCCGGTACCGATGACAGTGATGTCAGCACCAACAGTGTCCACATTGCCAATGTACCAGGAAGCAGTGGACTTGCTGGGCTTGCCTGTTCCTGACTCACTACTCATTCAAGAGCATTTGACTATGGTGGTCTTGCCTTCGGTGTTGTTGGCACCCTCAGCACCAGTGACCGATTTATCAGTGTCAGCACTATCATCTACACTACCTCAGAGCAGGGCCCTGGGTTTCAGTCAGCTTCCAGTTTGATACTGAGGAGACTGCCAGTGCAGATGCTATCTTCAGTACCAATGACAATTCCAGTGCAATCTACATCTGGGGGCCTGGTACCAACTTCATTTCAGTATGCCATAAGTCTGGATGAAGCATGCGCTGCATCCAGAGCTGACTGTAACAATGTTTTGGTCCCTACACAGCTTTCTGCAATAATGATGGAGTCTATATTCTTCCGTAAATTGCACTCAAGATGAGTGAGATCTCCGTATGTTAGAGGTGAAGCAGTGCTTGGTGTTCTATCTGGAAAGGACTAAACCATTTTGTTCATTACCTTGGATTTTGTCTCCTGTGTGGATTGAATGAATGATCCACCATTCTCCATAAAGATGATTTCCTGCATTATCATGGCTTTTGAAGTAGCTCAGGCTACATTCCCACAGTCAATATAGGCTCATTCCACAAGAGCCCAAGCGATACCCATTGCATTTCTTAGGGCAGGTCTACAGTACGGGATCGATGCTCTGAGATTGATCCACTGGCAGTCGATTAAACGGGTCTAGTAAAGACCCACCAAATTGACTGCAGATTGCTGTCCAGTCGATCTCTGTATTCTACCCCTGACGAGAAGAGTAAGGTAAGTCAACGGGAGATTTTCTCCCATCGACCCCCCTGCAGTGTAGACCCCATGGTAACTCGACATAAGGTATGCCGACTCCAACTACATTATTCACGTAGCTGGAGTTGCGTAGTGTAGGTCAACTTACCGCGGTAGTGAGACATAGCCTTAGTGATGTTTCAATACTGGTCATCTGCAGGCCTGCTACATGGTCTTCCATATGCACTTTTGCCAAACATTATGCATACACCATGGCATCTAGGTTGGACGCAAACTTTGGGAAGGCAGTTCTGCAGTCATTGTTTAAGTGGACTCTGATTCCCACCTCCTGAGAGTACTGCTTGTGAGTGACCTGAGGAGAATGCACATCTGCATCCACTCGAAGAAGAAAGGAGGGTTACTTACTGTATTGTAACTGTTGTTCTTCAAAGTGTGGGTGCAGACGTATATTCCACCACCCACCCTCCCTCTACTCTGCAGATGACCTTTTACAACACCAACATATCATCTTACCGCTATTTCCATGTAGCACTGTACTTATAAAGAAGGAATCAGATGTAATCAGCAATTTATTTCATCTGTGCTTGGAATGCACCAAAGTGTATTTTTCAAATACAGCTGATTCAAAAGTATTGCACTGCACTGAACATTTCAACACCTAACTTCTAGGCAACTAGCCAACCAATGGAAGCCACAAGTGCTGGGTTAGAAACCTAGGCTCCCTCTGTAATGCAAGGGGAGAGAGAGTCACTCGAGAATGGGATCTATAAAAGACAGCACACTAGGTGGAGAGCTACCTAAGTGAGACAATACCAGATGACAAGGAGAGGGATGGGTTCTAAGCCCCAGCACCCTCTCAGAGTTAGTGGCCCAAGTCTAGGCTGGAGAAAGATACCTATCTCTGCTTGGGATCCACAGATGGAGTCTTTCCTGGAATCATGTGCCTAAGCTGTTTCTTGCAAGAACAGAGGCAGCATGTGCCTAACTCCAGACCAAGCGGCTGGGTGCTGGGAGGAGGAGGAGAGATGGGAAATCTCTGTTTAAATCCCTTCTCATCAGGCAAAGGGGGGAATTAAACTGGAGGGCTCCCACATCCCAGGTGAGTTCCCTAACCACTGGCTAAAAGTTATAAGGGAAGCCACTGTGCCCTCCTTCCCCAGCTATTTTGTGTGGAGCTAAGTGGGGATCCTGCCCGGCAGGTGGGAGGTGGGGGCAACATCTATCTTCACCAGTGTAACTCACTGCTAGTCTAGTCACCACTACGAGCTCTCTCGTGGGCAGGCATCGCGCCAGGATAGTGCCCCCTTTTGGCAGTTGCTTCAGCACTGTGGTGTTTTCTCTGTCAGGTAACTCGGTCCTCCAGTGGAGTCACCATCTTTAGTCTACCCCTTCCAGGTCCCAATTGTCCAAAATGTCAGAACAAAGTTTCTGCCCTCTCTGGGGATCTACTTCAGAGAGTCCTCAATTCTGTCTGCAAGCTGCGTGCTGAGCTCAATTATCCTTCTGAAAGGCTTGTAACTCCCTCCATGGGGCCAGTGGGGGATCCCAGGCTCACCCCTAACTCTGGGTTCCAGCCCAGGCCCTATGATGCACAGCTAGGTCACAACCCTCTACTCACATAGCAGTTTTCCCTAGGCCAGTGCCTACCTGGCTCTTTCCTCCCTTCTGGGTCTCCCAGTCTCATCCTCAGTTATTCAGGGTATCTCCCAGGTCTCCCTGCTGACTCCAGGACCTATAGGTGCCTTCTGGCTCCCTGCAGTCTTTTCCATCCAGCCTTTCTCCAGCTTTTATCAGTTTTCTTCTCCAGCTTTCATCCAGTCCTCTCAGCACTTAAATCTGACTTCTCTTATACAGAAGTCAGCTGATTCCTTTCAGGTTTTCCAGTCAATAGGGCAAGCCACCCTGTTACAACCTGGTTTGAGGATTGTGCTTGAGCTTAGGCATGATAAAGGTTTATGGGCTTGTGCCCGAGGCAGCAGTGCTCATGCCCAGAGGCAGAAACATAGGCACCTAGGGGACTTTTGCAATGAGAATTTAGGCATCAAAAAGTTTAGGCGGCAGCTGAGCAAGGATTTGGGAAATACAGTGGTGCCTAAATCTTAGGCACCTAAGTCCCTTTATGGATCTGGGCCTGAGTCAATACTGAAGCAGTGCTCCAATGTTGGAGGATACCATGCTAATGGAGGACATGTAAAGCTAAGGTCCTGATCTCCTGTCATTAAAAATGCTGTATCATTTCTAGTAAAGAGTAGGGATAATTTAGCCCAAGTATCCTGGCTTATTCCTATTGGGTAATTGCATTTTGCTTACATACAATTTCCCCTGGGGATATGGCTTTCTTCACTTTGTTCATAAAATTATATAATATTGATATATAAACTTCAAAGTCAGCCCATAGGTGAATGCACTTTGGTACTGAATTAAATGATTCTTCTTATTCTTATCTCACACTTATATTACAGTAGCACTTAGGGGTCCATATACAACCCAATCTTAATAAGTGCTGAGGGTTACCTGCAAATAGATATCCTGTAAATGGGTGTATTCCTCTTGCAAGGGGCTGACAAGCAATCGGCAACTTACAGGATTGGGCCTGTGATGTTAGCTGATTGTTGAATATTTAGGGCTCTTTTGATTAGAGGCATTATGTGAACATCAGTTATTATTGCAGATTTACTGTGAATTTAAACATGCCAGACAGTTCTTGGAACATTTGCCTCCTTAGAAAGCAGAAACCAAGAGCAACCTAGAAAAATAATTAGAAAAACAGCCAGCCTCACAGCATGTGTTATTAGGCTCTGAGCCTAGTAATGCATATATTTCCTTTCATGTACCAATCAGACTTGCCAGCATTTTAGGAAGGAAAATATTTCAGTGGTCTCAGACCTACAGAGTGATAACAGACTGATTAAAATGGAGTTCTCGCTCACAGTCAAGATAAGCCAAACAAAGTTTTGTAGTTAGTTAAAAAGACACCAGTCAGCATTTCAACTAATACTGGACACAGCACAATTTTTAGTGGTCTCACATTACACTGACCCAAAGCAAATGAGTTAGCACTAATTTAATGGCCTGAATGTTTTATGTACACTTCCTGGTATGTACATAAAACATTGTCACTTATGGGCAAGCTTCTAAGTGGTCAAATAAAGTCGGCACTCCTGGAGTTGGTTATTTCTTTGTTGGAATAGAAACAAGTAGACATGGACAAGAGTTTTCTTAGTCTAGTTAACGGACATGTACATTTCTGAAAAGGAATATTAAACAGTAAAAGCAAATGTCAACTTAAAGCTCACACATGTAGCACCACATTCAGACCACCGGCAAAACAATCCAAAGAGCTCTCTTTTCAAGTCCCAGCCTGCTGTCTGTCCCTCCAACTTGTGTTAAGACTTTGCAGTGTCTCCACTAACCTCTCCCCAAACCTATCAAAATCTTCGGGGTTGAGGCTTTCAGTCAAAGTCCTTGCTCACTGCCACAGACTAGGTGTCAGTCAAAATTTCCCTCCCCCGTAACCCTCACAATAGTGTCCACAACACAGCTCCACAAGAGGTAATCAAATCAAAAGTTGTGGTGATGAGCATAGCATAAGAACGTAGATAGATTACATCTAAGCTTTCCTGACATGAGAATATGGAACTATTTGCACCTATGACATTTGCCAAGTTAAGTGGCTTATGTACAGTCTCTAACCCAACATGCTAGTATGTTGCATGGGTCTCCAGTAACTTCTCCTAAGTACAACTGAGTGAATAATTGACAATAACTGTATTCAGTGTGTTTCACCTTTTCTTTTATTTCTTTTATTTGAAAATTATCCACAAAGAGATTGCAAAAGTCTCAAAATGTATTTTTTATTCAAAATTGTCATTGGTATTGAAATAGTGCGTGATGATCCTGATCAGGATGAGGGCCCCATCATGCCAAGCACTATAAAAACAACACATTCCCTGCCCCAAAGAGCTCAGTTCCTGGCCCTCAGATTAACTGAGCAAATATTACAATTGAAAGTACAGTTTTCTCTAATGTCTGCAACTAAATTATGGCACATCTTTAATTAACGTAGCTACATGAATTTTGAATTGTCTGTCTGACTGTGGGGCAGTCATAATCTTCTCAGTAGGCTTGGCTGGACAAGTTGAGGTGGGGGGTTGTCTAGTTGTAGCATGAGATAACAGAGAGCTAAGTCAAGTTAAAGGCTAATGTGACTGTAAATGTGAATGTCAATTCTGCACAACCATTTGTTCCAGGACACAAACTTTTGTTCCTGGTTGTGGTTCAACCTTGGGCTCGGTCTAGGCTAAACCATGACAAGGAACAAAGATTTGTGTTATGGAACAACAGTTTGTGGATGGTCTATGTTAGCATTTGCAATCAGGTTAGTTAGAGTGTTGTTTGGCACACAGCTTAGATTTTCCAGCCTATTAAGTCAAATGTGACCAGGTTTTTTTTCCTTCTTGTGGGTGTTGCCCTCATAGCTGCTTGTAGTAGGATAGTCCTGTTGCATTATTGCAACTCTTATGTCCTCTAGCTAGTTCAGCTTTGTCCTTCAGTCTGAGAACTTGACCTTCATGGGCATTCTGCTTTTTCCCTTTTTATTTAAATGTGTATATCACCCCTGTTTAGTGGCTGAGGTCAGCAAGCTATTGCTCAACAGACAATAAGCAACTTAAGGGAAAGAAGCTTCAGGATTGGAGACATTAAGGCCAGAACTTACCCACCACTTTACTATACTTGCTCTGTCTGGGTTGTATTTTTGGAGGACTCTAATATGGAAGACCTAAGTCTTCTTGAATGAAATGGATGCACAAATACCAGTTTAAAACTTGAAGACCATTTTCAGTTATGCTATCCTTCATACACATCAAAGTTTGACTATTTTAACCAAAGCCATGTGAACGATTTGTTGTAGTCTGAAACGAATTTTTATGAAAGAGAAATATTCCCATTTGAATAGAGTTATCTTGTTTGCATTGTTTATGAATGTTTTTATTTGTGTTCCTTATTTTAGGGAAAAATCTGATGGTTTGATTGCCTGAGGGCTAAACATACTGTCTATATTATGTAAAGGGAAAATCCCACTCTTGTCTCTACTTTGTTTTAAGATTAATTTTTCAGCTATCCAGTTTGCTGTATGGCAAGCAGTGATGATTTCAAGATTTAATTAGCTAGCAGGAAGCAGAGCTGCTAATACCATAGCATTTGGAATCTCTCTCTTCTGGCTCCTTGTTTTTACAATTTCTTCTTCTTTTTTCTTCTTTTTTTTCTTGGCAGAGTGACTTTATATTTCTGAACTCTTAGTTCAGATTAAAGGAAAAACAATAAACTGAATAAATGGGGAAAATATAAAACCTGCATCTGACATATAGTGAGCAGCATATGACTCATGCTGTAAAAAGTATCTGTGTGACCTGAGACTACAGAAGTCCTGTATGCACTGCACTAAACATATCACCAGTAATGAACAGATTTTTTTTTTTAAAACATACACTTGCTTTTCAGGTAGATACATACACAGTATTAGACCAACCCCTGAAGTTCCTCAGGCTGCTATCTGTATAGCACTCACACTGTATCATCTGTTTTCCAGACATCCTCAGAGACGTAGCCCAGAATCAGTGTTATAATCTCTATCATGCTGAAGTCACTGGGGCTACCACCAAAAGCCAATGCTACATCTTACTCACTCTGAATTTCCAAGGCCACTTGTTCAGAAGTAGCACTGTTTCCTTTATTACTTTTAAGTTCTTAAGGCTGTAGCTCAAGCCCAGCACAGTATTCTCAGTTATGTCCAGTGAATACAGGATAACCTACTCCTTATGGCGTTCCAAACGAGCTCGGAACGTGCTTTCACCCTAAAAGCTGTGATACTTGCAAAACAGAAACATAACCTTTCCTCGCCATTTACATTTACCTGATCACAGAACCATGGGAAACAGAGCTACTGTTGTGCAGATGTAACACCAACAGACCCCAGTCACCAGCATCAAACCGGGGATCTCTGGAGCTTAGTGCATGAGCTAAAAGCCAACTGGCTGTTAGCTAAGGCTGTAGAGCAGACTCATTTTATCTCTCTCTCTAAGTGGTTTCAGTGCCACTAGATGGGACAGAACACCACACCCAGAAGGTGTGTGGGTTACATATCTCCTCTAGCTGAGGAAGTGCATCCAGAGATTCAGAGACTTCCCAGTTGAAATCCTGGATGAGCCCCCATTTTAACACTGACAGACTCTGGTTGTTGGTGGGATTGAACCAGGGACCCCTGGAGCTTAGTGCATGAGCATCTACCGCATGAGCTAAAAGCCAACTGGCTGTTAGCTAAGGCTGTAGAGCAGATTCATTTTATCTCTCTCTCTAAGTGGTCTTGGTGCCACTAGATGTGGATTACACAGACTTTGCTGGAAGGATGCTGAATCTGTGGAACTCTGTGAACAATACAGGGGTTTAATCTAGATGTCCATGTTATAACTACAATATTGAGGAGGGGAGACAAGGGACCGGATTAGTTTCCAGTGTTAACAGATCTGCAGTGCATTTTCAGTGTCAGAATTATTAATGAAAAATGACAATTCTAGCTGTTAAAGTCTGCAAGTGGATAATTGTGGTAAAAGTGATAATTACTAAATCTCATTATAGTGAAGCCAGCGTAACATGACCACCCAAGGGATCAGCAAAAAATCAATTGCTTATCACAGATTGGCCTTTAACTAAAAGGTCAAATAAAAGCATATTGAAAACTTTAGGTATATCAAGTGGTTTAAAACAGGGAATTTCCTGTTGGAAGTAGCCCTTCATTCAGCTGTCACAGAATTTATATAAAACTGCCACTTCATAGGTCTAAAATTGAACGGTCATCTATACACTGTATTAATGGCATTACCCCTCTAAGGATATATGTGATAAGAGTAAATTAAAACTTAGGTCGCAATCTGGACTCAAGGCAGACAGAAAGGATATGCACTGGAGTATCTATTTTCAGGATTGAGACCTCAAGTTATTTGTATTGCCTATTAAGTTTCTTTCTAAATTTAATAAAATGTTGTTAAATCTAAAAAAGTGTGTAAAATGCAATCATACGTAAAATTGAAGAGTTTATTGTACAGTTAGGGAAAATGAACAACTCTAATAATCTGAAAAGGATCTAAAATTTGATTGTCAAGACACTCAGAATGCTCTATTATAAATATTAATTAGTGATTTGACTAGAGATGAAAAGTATTTTTGAAAGACTCAATTACCTTTTTTAAAAATACCTTAGCTCATAAAAGCAAGGAACACTATCACTTTCACTAAAACGATAAACTGGTTTAAAAAACTAATTAATCCCCTTTTAGTATTAGGATGATGTAGTGCTATTTGCAGTGCCATCTTTCAAATGTAATTTAAAACAGAGTTAATGTTCTGCTGTGATTCTTAAAGATCCCAATGCACTTTTGGCAAAAGTGAGGGAGTTGGCACTGGTGTTTTAGCTAATTTCTAATCTCAGGCCAGGTCTATACTTCAAACTTTTGCTGACATAGCTATGTCAGCCAGGCTGTGATGAGGTGCAATTTATCACTGACATAATACTAGCAAAACTGCACTTTTGCTGGTTGTGACCGAACACACCCCTGTATTCACACCCTACCACTATTGTAATAATCTTTGTGCAAAATATGCCTTGTGAGATATCATTTGAGAACAAATAACTCATGGGTCTTCCTTAATAGAAAAGAATCAAAAAATACCTTATCAATCTCTGGAGAGAATTTTCTCAGTAAAAGCAATATCAGCAAACAGGAATAAAGCATTTCCTTTAGCAAACACACAATTCATAAGACTATATTAATTAGTAGAAACTACTCCAGGAGAACTTGGAGACATGACTGTCCTCTGTTAGATCCAAAAACAGTTCTCACCCAGACAAAGGCTTCCCTCCACAGAGATTTGAAAAAATCTTATCTCTGATTGGTCCTCTGGTCAGGTGGTCACCAGGTACTACATGTTAACCCTTTACAGGTAAAACAGACCTTAACCCTTAACTATCTGTTTATGACAGTCTATAATATGGTTAAATGTGTGTAGCCACATTATATATAATGATTAGAACATAAACTGAAATTATGACTGAAATGTGTTTATCAGACAAGTCAGGGGAGGGCTAAACCTGTTTCTCAAAGACAAAAGACAAGCTGACACCTCTAGCCAGGTGTCATCAAAGTTGATTGACTGGTCAAGTGGCCATTCTTTGGCAACAAAGTGGGGCAGGAACAGATTGCGCTGCATTTTAGCAAATGACAACATGGAACTTTTCACCACAAGACTCCTTGTCTCCATTCTCACAAAGGAAGGAACTTTATCTAAGGGTAACCTCAGAAAAATACATTTCAAAGGGAGATAGAACTATAAAAGTGAGGGGCAAAAACTCCCCCATTTCTCTTTCTTTCTCTCTCTCTCTCACCTAAGAAGACAAAGGAACCAGCCCTTTGAATTCGGTGGCACATGTTGACTTGAGAATTTGGTCAGCAATGTTGCAGAGAACATGTGGTAAGGATTTTAGCTTGAACCAAGTCAAGTTGTAACTACTAGAAAGTGTTTTATCTTCAGTTTACCTTTAACTATTTCTGACTTTAATACCTTATACCTACTCACTTAAAATCCCTCTTTGTAGTTATATAAACCTGTTTTATTTTTAAATCAAAACTAATCCAGTGTTGTGTTTAAACTGAACTGTTTGGGTACTCCAGCTGAAATAGCAAACTGTTGAATATTGACCCCTTACAGGGGCAATGGGCCTTTAATATCAGAACTGCCCAGAAGAGGGCTGGACAGTGCAGAACATATGTTTTGTAGAAAATTCAGGACTGGGAGTGTGTTGGGGCCACCCTGCAAGTGGTAACCGAGGCTGGTGGAAGCCAGAGGGTGACTGGAGTGCTGCTAGAAGGCTACAGCAATACACAGATCCTCAGGGGCTGACTTGCATACTGTTTGGCTGTTTGTGAGAGGTCCAAGGTGCAACGCAGTTGGTGACACAGCTCCAGGGCCACCTGGCAGGGGGGGCAAGTGGGGCAATTTGCTCCAGGCCACGGGTCCCGCAGGGGCCCCGCGAGCCCTGGTCCGGCAGTGGTCCGGGTCTTCGGCGGCATTTCGGCAGTGGGGGCCCTTCAGTGCTGCCAAAGACGCGGAAGCGACTGAAGGGCCCCCCGCTGCCAAAAATGCCCCACAAGCCCTGGCCTGGTGGTGGTCCAGATCTTCGGCAGCATTTCAGCAGCGGTGGGACCTTCAGTCACTCCAGGTCTTCGGGGGCAATTTGGTGGCGGGGGGGGGGCCTTCAGTGCTGCTGAAGACATGGAGCGACTGAAGAGCCCCCCACCGCCGAAATGCCACTGAAGACCCATACCGCCGCTGCCTCCCCGCGTTGCCCCAGGTCCCCTGAATCCTCTGGGCAGCCCTGCACAGCTCTCCAGTGGTCTGGATTGCACATCGGAATGTGACACTGATATAACTTATTTCACTCAGAGGGAGGAAAGCTAAAATAAACCGGGCCAGCAAAAGTGCAGTTTTGCTGGTATAAGCTGCACCCACAGAAGGGGTGCTTTGCCAGTTTAGTTTACCAGTGTAATTATACATGCAAAGTGCTGCTAGTGTAGACCTGACTTCAATCTATTTAGCAAGGTTTTAATCGTGCCCTTATCACCATGGTATTTACATCAAGGATAACTGCATTCTGCCTGCCTAAAATCCTCCCTGGCAGTTTCAAGTAGCTATTGTCCTAAACTGTCAGAGAATTACTGGGCACTGGTAAGTAGCTGCTGTATTTTCTGTGTGCACCTAATTTGGGGCTTTATTGGTCTGCTCCCATTATTAAGGGCTTGCAGGACTGGGCAATCATTTGTGAAGCCTTAGAGAGCTTTTAATCTGAAAGGCGTCACAGGGCTTGTTTCTGGAAGGTGCTGAACCCCCTGGACTTAAGACAGCAAAACACATGCATAACTTTAAATATGTGAATAGTCCCATTGAAGTCAATAAAACATTTGCTGTGTGTATCCCCAGGTATCTGAGGTGTTACTACTGGGCAGTGCGCACTTTAATTACCATTGGTGGCCTTGCTGAACCGCAAACCCTCTTTGAGATAATCTTTCAGCTACTGAATTTTTTCACGGGTGTCTTTGTGTTCTCCAGCTTAATTGGTCAGGTAAACAAATGAATTAATCGCTAGATTTACAGTTGTGTAAATTACTGCCGTGTAAAGACAATGTACTCTTTATGGTCCCATTCATATACATAATACAGAAAACTTTGAAGCAGAAGATCAAAAAAGTTCAAGGACTCTTTTGAGTCTCCACTGTATATTTTTTCTGACATATGTATTTATCTATGGTTGTAGTTCCATGTATGGCCCTTTGTAATTTACAGTAGACCCCAATTTTCGAGGCCATAGCTTCAATCCTGCAGTTGGACCTGTCTGGTGGAACTCTACAGGGAGGCCTGCCCATATGGCTCAGATTACAGTATCGGAGCTCAGAAATTTATGCAACTGGCTTATGTGAAATGCCTTGGTCCATGCTGGTCCTGGAAGAGTAATCTCTGTTAGGTCACCCAGCACTGCTACACTATAATTTTAATATCAGATTTTGGATTTATCTTTAGACATTAATGAATTGCACTTGCTGTTAAACTTCTAACATGGCTATGTTAAGTTGTCAATGTCAATGTCCCTCTACAAAAAAAAAAGGTAAAAACACAACTATTTAATGCAACTTAGTTTAAATCCATTCATTACCACTAACACATATTGACAAAGCAAAGTGTTTGTGTTTGCAGAATGACTAATCACTTAAAAACTGAGACTGTTACCACTGAAAAGTGTTCGTAGTAATAACTGATATTTGCAGATGCGGGATGTAATTGGAGCAGCTACAGCAGGACAGAATTACTACCGTGCCAGCATGGATAACACTGTCTCTTACATGAACACCTATACAATTCCAAAAGTAGTTCAGAATCGTGTTCGAAGGTGGTACGAATACACATGGGACTCTCAAGGAATGCTGGGTAAGATGACTCTCAAACTATACCATATCTGCTCACACACTGATTCACAGCAGAAATGTTCTGTTTAGATCCAAGGAATTGGATTGGTCCTGCTTTGAGCAGGGGGTTGGACTAGATGACCTCCTGAGGTCCCTTCCAACCCTGATATTCTATGATTCTATGAATACATGGATCTCATTTGATCTCTTCTGAATGGTCTAGGGGTGGGTGAGAGAGACACACACTAGTTAACTAGCGCCAAAAAAGCCAACCCAGCGTGCTGTTTTGTAGGGCCTTCAGAAACACAAATATTATTAAGAGAAAAACCCGTACTGGTGTTGGTGGATTTAAGTGTTTTCTAAGAGGTTTTGAATTATTACATATTGTACTTTCATGCAGCAAAAGTGTAGTGTCTAAAGACGGATCACTAACCTGAACTTCTAGCAGCTCAGCAAGTCTTCATTTATGGTAGTCTTCATATGCAGTTCCAAGGCTACCTTGAATATTTGGAAATAAAGTTACACCCAGGATTAGCACCTGTTGTAATACAATACCTACAGTTTGGGAATTCTCCTTTCTATATATAAAATATCTGGAATCTAAAAATAACCAAGGGGTTTTCACATGTTTAGCCATCTGTAATATGTTCTGCTTAGAGTTCTGAAGAAGTGGTTTAATTGCACAATTTGTTAGTCTGAAAGAATATTCCTCTGTTCGATCTCATGTATGTTAGATTTAACTCTATTAGGATATTCTTCTGTACAAGGGAAAGGTTCATTTTGATTTTTTAAAAATTCTCTTGCTGCTGCTCCTTTTCCTTCTTCCTTTGCATTTCCACTTTGTAATTAGGAATTTTGGGGTCTTTTTTTCTCTCTTGCAGATGAATCAGAATTACTGGAGCAGATGCCAACCAAAATGCAGTTAGCCATTGCAATTGATGTGAACTTTGCCATTGTCAATAAAGTTGACTTATTCAAAGCAAGTAGTTTTAAAGGAGAATGGAGCAACATGTTGTTTTGTGAGCTATACAATCTAGTTTTGCACATGTTGCAGTATTTAGGACCTTTTTTTCATTAGTTATATTAAAGGCAAAATAAGGTCAAGAGGTTGCCAAGTGAATGGAAGCTCATGGTTGGATTGAGCCAAGTGCCTGTTTCTTCATCCAATGCAGAAGCTGAAAAAGTTTGAGTGATACTGTGTTGTTATTTTAGTGCAGTTACACTGGCATTATCCGCCAGATTCAGAGGTGGCAAATGGTGGTGTAGTCTCCATGTCAGTTTGGGGGTATAAGTAAGCCAAGGGGGCAGAAGGATGAGGTATCAGGAAAAATAACCTTCTCTAGGATATGTCATTTGCCCACTTGTACCCAGAGGTGAGAGGTCACAGTGAGAGGTCACAGTTCTTACCTGTTCTAGGTATAGGTAAATAACTGGATATTGCTGTTTGATAACTGTGTGCAAATGGACTTTCTAATGATTATTAATATAAGTAGTTATAGTTGTCTCAGGGACATATGTGATAAATGATCGTTAAGGTTGGGTCTTTGCTATGGGATTAATAAAAATGTTATACTTTGCCAAGGCGAAGAATGCACAAGTCATTTTACTTAAAAAATAATAAGGAAAAGTCACGACACACAATAGTTTTAGTCTTAATTCATTCGTCATGGGAAATTATGAGACGTTAAATAGATCAGGCCAGATCCTTTGCTGGTACAAATCTCTGTAGCTGATGTCAGAATATTCCTGTAGCTTCTGAAGACCCTAGAACACTAGAGGTTTGTACCAATAGGGGAATCTGACCCAGTGCTTCCCTCTCACCCATAAACATTGTTTAAAGCCACTCAGTAACATCGTACTCATTGTTTGAAATCTATTGTATCGGACAAGGAGCTATGTTTGCTTAAAAACAACCATATGGTGGCGCCTTTTTATACCACCTGAGCAATAATGCACCAGAGAATCTGGCCCACAGCTTTAACCATAGTATTGAACGCATTTAATTAGACCAGCACAAGAGTCACATACATAGACAAACATCTCACAGTTAGAAAGACTATTCTTTCAAAAAACAGAGAATTAGAGGTTGAGGCACTCAGATAATAAGGGCCTTAAAGGTACCCAAAGAGTTCCTCCAGCATTCTCTCTACCCTCCAGAAATTGACCTTTATGATGCTTTAAATCCACACTCAGTACCTGAAGCATTAGCTCAATACACTCCTGTATTGCTATCTCTTGCTTCCTAGTATAAACCTCTTGGTAATCATTTCAAGTACTGCACAAGTATAGCAAAATTCTAATTATTTTTAACAGGGGTGTGATATTCAAATGATTTACGACATGCTGTTGAGACTGAAATCCATTGTGTATTTACCTGGTGACTTTGTCTGCAAAAAGGTGAGCTTGACTATTTGTTTTTCAAATGTAAAAATAATGAACATACTAGCACAAAAGTTCAGCTATAGGTCAAGGGTATACTTTAAAGAAAATTAATCCTGGGGGAATTACATATCTTAAAAATAATTATGTTATACTGAGTAATAATAATAATGTGCTCTCAGGTTTCAAGCTAGAACAAGACAATATGGATTTTATTACTTATATTATCAAACATAAAATGTTGGTAGCCTGGAAAACGGCTTTGTATAAATACAAGTTATCTGTTGACACACATCATTAAGTTTGAATATTTAAAATGTATATAGCGAGTTGCAGAAGTTAGAAGTTCAAAACCTTTGCACGTATGCACACGCAAACAGACTACAGATCTTCATCTGAGATGTTGCAAGTGCTCAAATTATACGTTGCATGTGTTTTACCAGTTGTGATTATTTAGCACTTATATGGCAGTAGTGCTCTGAAACTCCAGTTAGACTCAGGCCCCATTGTGCTAGGTGCTGTACATACCCATAGGAAGACACAGTCCTTGCCCCAAAGAACTTACAATTTAAGCTCCAGATGCTGCAAAGATGTAAAGTCATGATTAACTCTCTGCATTGTGTGCAGCCCTGTTGATTCAGCGTCTGTGGAGAGACCTTAAGGGGGCGGGGCTGGGCACATGCCTGTGTGTGAACCTGCAAGAGATACTCACTCTCTCCCCATGGTGTTGGGATGTCCCCAGCTTGGAGGGGTAGGGCTGTGTGAGGCAGGCTCTGTTGCTAAGGCAGAACAGTAACAACTAAGCAGGCAGGCTGCTAATGTTCCCATTGTCAGTGAATTGTTACGATTCTTAGTCAATTCCCGCAGGAGCCTAAAAAACGTGTAAAAGTTTTAAGGCTCCTTTACATTGCCAGAGTGGTATAAAGGACTCTTATTGTGACAGTAAGGGAATCCTCAGCTAGGAAGATCTATGTGCTTTCTGGCTTTTTTTCCTGTGCCAGGGTGGCACAGTAGGGTTAGATTACAGCTCAGGATCTATTTTACTTACCCATTTAAAAAAAATGCAGGACAATAACTGCATCTGACAAACAGGGTCTGTTAAGAGGCATTTGTCAGACTATTCCACTCAAAGTGTGATGTTTCTGCATCCAGGGAGAGATTGGCAGAGAGATGTACATCATCAAGCAGGGAGAAGTTCAAGTTCTTGGAGGCCCAGATGGCACAAAAGTCCTGGTTACCCTGAGAGCAGGAGCTGTATTTGGAGAGATAAGGTAATCCAGTAACTGTTTATAATGTTGTTTTATAGAGCTGCTCAAATACTCAACAACAACAAAAATCAACCAACAAATAATTCTATGAAATTTGCCATCTTTCAACAAGTACTGCATCTGATTAATAGTATTTTTCTCCATTTGGCTTTTTCATGTAACAAAGCACACTAGGTGCCCTTTGGGGCTGGAAGGAGGCAACGCCCCCAAAAGAATGGCTGACTTAATGAGCGAGCCACAATATGAAACACGTTTACAATCAATGGGTTAGGACAGTCCAAGAGAAGATACCTAGTAAGGGGATGAAGATGTACAAAATTAAATTTAATCTCAACATCAGGGGGAAATTCCCTAGCACTGAGATCTCTGAGCCTGTGGAACAGTGACTAATGTGTAATGAGCATTTTCAAATTAGACTGGGTAAAGTATTTAGGAATATACTAAGGGAATTCTCCTCCTGAGTTTAGATGGTTTAACACATCTTCCAGCTCCAGTTTCTACATTTCGGTGTGACCACATTTGTTTTATTGCTTGCACAATGTCACTAGGCATGTTTAGGCAGCAGATATTGAAAATCAATTATCCTTTTTACTAGAGAAAAAAAGCTACAATGAAAAACTATTTAGGGGCCTAAACATGGATTTAAAAGCTAGGCACTCAGGTTTGAAAATATAAGCAGTATTTATTTAAGGGTATGTATCTACTTAACAGTAAAGTATACCAGAAAATATTTTTCTGAATGGTCCTTTTAGAAGGGATAATTCTTTTAAGATTCCAATGTACAATATCCTTATTTTCTAATTAGTTGCAATGCAAATATCTATCAACTCTTCTATGTCACATTTACTCTTTGGCCAAGCCCAAGACTGGCTGTACCTCCTGTTGAGGTCTGCATGAAGAGTAGTAACAGAATATAGGAGCTGCTGCATGTGATAAAATGGAATCTTGATTTCTTCCAGCTGCCACCCTGTTATTGTTAATCCTCTTGCCGGAAACTTTAATCTGCTTTTGAAAATTGGTAAACAGCTCTATGCCAAGTTTAAATTTATCCTCTACTTAATTTATCTCTTGTGGTAGTGGAAACATGCCAATTTAGTTAATGATGTGCATACAGTACTTGCCAATGCTCAGATCTGCAAATAGCAAACACCTGATTGAAAGTTTCCCATAGATACAGGGCCCTCTTTTATATAAATGGAAAATAAACCTATACCAGCTGTTTGAGAGGATGTCTATTTTTTCAACTGAGTCTTCTTTGTGACAATATAAGATGTGAGCAAAGCCGAAAATCAAAATGCTCCATTATGAGAGAGTGTGTGTGCGTGTGGAGAGAGATGGGAAGTGTGACGGGTTAGATCACAGAAACTCCTTGGGAGCTGCCTCCTGATGTGCCAAGACTACTTCTATCCCTGCCTTCCCTGCCAGCTCAGGACCCCAGCACCCTGTCTTGGAGCAGACGGAAGTGTCTGGCTCAGCAACAGAGACCCAGGGTCTGAATTACTTGCCCCAAAGCTGCAGGTTTTTTACCTGAAAGCAGCTAACAGAAGTGTTCCTGTCTTTAACACTCAGATGCCCAACTCCCAATGGGGTCTAAACCCAAATAAAGCTTATGCAGGGTAAACTCAAAAATTGTTCGCCCTCTATTACACTGATGGAGAGATATGCACAGTTGTTTGCTCCCCCAGGTATTAATACATACTCTGAGTTAATTAATAAGTAAAAAGTGATTTTATTAAATACAGAAAGTAGGATTTAAGTGGTTCCAAGTAGTAACAGACAGAACAAGGTAAGTCACCAAGCAAAATAAAATAAAATGTGCAAATCTATGTCTAATCAAACTGAATACAGATAATCTCACCCTTCAGTAAGCTTTTTCCTCAGACTGGACACCTTCCAGGCCTGGGCACAATTCTTTCCCCTGGTACAGCTCTTGTTCCAGCTCAGATGGTAGCTAGGGGATTCTTCATGACGGCTCCTTTTCTCTTTGTTCTGTTCCACCCCTTTATATATATCTTTTGCATAAGGCGGGAATCCTTTGTCTCTCTCTGGGTTCCCACCTCCTCCTCCTCAATGGAAAGACACCAGGTTAAAGATGGATTCCAGTTCAGGTGACATGATGACATGTCACTGCAAGACTTCATTGCCCACTTGCCAGCACACACACGTATACAGGAAGACTTACAGGTAAAACAGCCGTCTGCAGTCAATTGTCCTGGTTAATGGGAGTCATCAAGATTCCAAACCACCATTAATGGCCCACACTACGCATAATTACAATAGGCCCTCAGAGTTATATTTCATATTTCTAGTTTCAAATACAAGAGTGGTACATTTATACAAATAGGATAATCATACTCAGTAGATTATAAGCTTTGTAATGATTATAAGCTTTGTAATAACCTTACAAGAGACCTTTTGCGTGAAGCATATTCCAGTTACATTATATTCACTCATTAGCATATTTTTATAAAACCATGTAGACTGCAACGTTACAGGAAGCTGTCATTTTTCAGAAACACTTGGGTACCAAAAAAACAAATAAACAAAACTAGACACACAGTCTAGAAAAATGTGTTCAGGAATGGACATCACTCTTGCTTCTACTGCAGAATTTTTCTTCAGCTGGAAAAATCTAAAATGTCATAGAGCAATAACATCTTCACTCACCTGCCACCAGCTTTTGGATCAGCCAATTAGACACCAGATGAATAGTAATTCATTCCTATACAAGAAATAATTGTTAAGAGTTAAGGAAACCTCTAGACCTATCTAGTCCTGCTGTAACTCAGTGGAGTTACACCAGGGAAGTATTTGGCCAGATAAATTTGTCTACTAGGTTGGGGCACTTTTCCAACTTTTGAACCAATAAAGATGTCTTGAGCAAGCAGATGTTTCCACTTGAGGCACACACAATGACCAAGGTCATTTTCCCAGCAAATATTTACTCTTCCTGAAATGATCGTTTATGGTAGATGAAATCCCCATCACTATACTCCTGGAGACAGCATACGATCCTTAGAGGAATATGAATACAGGCACGAGGTACTCCGGACTTAAACAGCAGGCAGTGGGTGGGCCTGAGAAGGAGGAAATACTCAGCAGCTGGCAGATGTTCCTAAATTTGGAGGAAAGCAAACAGCTGAATCACTCAGTGCATCACTGGGGAATCATCATCATCATCCGTGTGGCAGCGTGTTAGAAATAATGGGTTTATATAGGGCCCTCTGTCAAGGTGCTCTGAGTGTTTTACAGCAGGAAAAATAAAATACCTTCCTTAATGGAGCCGATCAACTGAAATGCTGTTATTGCATAGCTGTTGTGTTTACCTCTTTGTCTGGCTATTCACAACACTCTTGTCACCATGGTATCAGAGTGCCTTGCTCACCTTGTGATCTCTGCCTCAGGACTTGTTTGCAAAAACATATCAACCCTTCCCCTTCTTGTTAACTTGTTTAATAGAATGGTATGCAAGATACCTGCAGTTTATTCATATTTTTGTTCAAATTGCATATAAATTAGCTTTTAAAAAAATCTCTCACTGGGAAGAAAAAATAGTTACTGGAGGAAACCAAACATTTCAGTTCATTTTGAGGCACTAGAAATGTTTAAAATGTGTCCATGTTTTTGCTGAACTGTACCACAGAGCCCAATTTAAGTCTCGTGTTCAAGTTGGTCCTTTTACTGCCTGTTTTATTTGTAAGAAAACTAAGGACAGAGACTGGAAGCTGTCTTCAATTTAATGTTTCACTACAATGGCAATATAACTTTTGGGGGTGGCTGGCAGAAACTTTTAGAGGTACAAATGGGAAATAGGCACCAATGCCCATTGTCTTTCAAGAGGAGTTAGGTGCATAATTGTCCTTTGTCTCCAAAATTTTCCCCCTTCATGATAATGGTGTTAAAATCCACAATGTGCTACGTACTTCCCATACATAGAAAGACAGACCCTTCCCCAAAGAACTTCCCATCTAAAAAGTGGTGGTGGGGGGGGAGATGAGCAAATATACCATGATTTTTTTAAACTAGAAATTAGTATCCTCAATTGCCCTGTACCTTGCTGATATTAGGTGGGTAATATCTCATAGGTCATCATCATCATGTTCCTATTACACCTTTGGCATTTAGGGCAGTGACAGAGCTCCTGCACTCCTGTCTGTTTCTGGCAAGTCTTTCAATGGCTCCCCAGGCAAATTGTATGGGATGAAGACAGTTTGGAAATGTCATACTTTCTCATTCCCTAGCATTCTGCACTATAAATTAGTGTTGAAAGTATGCAGCTCCGTATTTTGATGATTTATCAGAGCTGCATACTTTTAACACTACTTTCTCATAGGTGCATAGGCGCCGACTTCCTCTCCTTCCCGTGGGTACTTGGCCCTGCCCCTGCCCCACCTCTTCCCACCCCTTCCCTGCCCCCTTTCAAATCCCTTCCCCAAATCCCTGCCCCAGCCTCGCCTCTTCCCCACCTCCTCCCCTGAGTGTGCCACGTTCCTGCTCCCCCCCCCCTTCCCAGAGCGTGCTAATGCTGCTAAACAGCTGTTTGGCAGCGGCTAAGCAGGAAACGCTGGGAGGTAGGCGGAAGAGCAGGGGCGCAGCGTGCTCAGGGTGGGGGAAGAGGTGGGGTGGGGCAGAGCACACACAAATTTCTCCCCATGGGTGCACCAGCCCCAGAGCACCCACAGTGTTGGTGCTAATGCATAGGTGTCACCAGAAAAATCAGTTGATGTGGGATTTAGAGGAGGAGAAGGTAGTAGTGGCCTTACAGATTACTTCAGTGGGAGAAGAGCAGCATAGAAATAAGTAGACACATTTGTAGGGTAGGTGAAATAATTAGACAAAATTATTCCAATAAATCCTAGTCCTTTCTCTGCTTTTAAATAGAAATTAGGAATAATGTATTTAAATGTAAATGAAAACTGTGATGCAATATAAAAAGTAATCTAATCTAAAGACAGTCTAAGCATTACAGGCTAAATCCTGCACAGAACAATAGCAGAAGCAAATTAAGGAGTCCAGGCAAATGTGTTCCTGCAATAGTGGGAGCCTTGTTGCACAGCCATCCAGTTACTCCGTCGGAGAAGCGGGGGGTTTTCCAAGAAGGGAGAGCATAGCTAAGGACCTCATTATCACAAGGAAGATCATGTATTAAGCTGTATCAGCTCACACACCCATTTACTGCCTATGCTCTCTCCATTTCTTATCCTGTGCATGTCAGTAAGGGAGTGGGTGGGCAGCAGAGTTAGTCAAAAAACTCTCCAGTGGACCAGTTTTCCATCAGAAAATATTGCTTTAACAAAACCAAAAAGTGTTGCTGGAATAGATCAATTACATTGAAATTTTCAATGAAAAAAATATCTAAATGTTTCATTTCACCTTTATTGTTTTGGCTTTTATATTATTTATAACATAAAACCCAAAATGTTTCAACCTTAACAAAACGTTTTGATATGGTCAGAATGAAATATTTCATTGCACCACACATTCTGAGATTGATTGTTGACCAAATTCAGGACTATCTCAAATCTTGGCACATCTCATGGGATGGAAATTCTGTTTTTCAACCAGCTTCAGCATGCAGGGTGCTAGCGGACTTCCTGCTCAGTGTTAAGAACTAGGCCTCCCCCCTTTTTTGGGCCCCTCTATGTGCACTTGTGCTAGAGTACAACTATGCTGCTGGGCAACACAACAGCAGTTTCAGGCTCAATCTGATATCTTATTCCCAGGAAGGGTAACACTGTATGACGGTCTATGATAAGAGGCAAATTGAGAAATGGGGAGGCACGAGGATGGCAATTTGATGCTTCTAAACCCTTATAAAAATTGCTACATATCCAAAATACAGCATCTCACATTAATGATAAATTACATCATTTTGGGGTGATTACTGTGGAAGAGCAGATTTTCTTTGTAAGGAAAGTAAAGCAGAAAAGATAAGGTTCCCCATTCGGGAGCACTGGAAGTTAGATCATCTAAAGCTGTGTAAGGCAAGTTGCATCATTTAAAAAAGCTCAGTTAACCCAACACTACGATAACTCTTAGTCCACTAGCTAAAAGGGGCCCCGTCATGCCCTCTGTGCTCCCATCCCTAAGCAAAGCTGAATTTGTCTGAGCAAGGACTGTCTAACCAAGTCACATATACTTACCAGTATTTATAAAACTCGCTGCACATCAGGGTCTGGTTTCCCATGCTTGCTAATAGGAAAGCTGATTTCTTCAACCCTAGTTTGTATCGTTACAGAGCCCCCTGCTTGGGAAATGTCAGAATGATGGTTCCAGCTGAGTCGATGTTGTTCACAGAACAGCAATACCAAAACTCAGACAGTGATTTCAGAACTGCCATGGAAATGTATTTGATATCCATTTGTAGTTAGTAAATACATGTTTATCTATATGAGACCTCATACAGAACCATTGCATTTTTCCTTTACAGGAAAAGACCGGGAAGTACTAGATTCTAATTTGAAGTCAGATACTGGCTGACTGTGTGACCTTGATACAAGTCACCTCACCTCCTGCAACCTCTCTCCCGCTAGCAGAGCTGGGAGATTGAAACTGGCACTAAAACTGCATCTCCTCAATGAGCTGTTGCAGTGTTAGTTACTTTGCCTCTTATTTAATGTAAAGCACTGAACTCTACTGCTCACAAGCACTATATACAAGCGAGGCATTTTTGTTTATTTAAATGTTTTCATGATTTTTCTGTGGTATAGAGAGGGAGGGCTGTTGCAAGCAACTCAGCTAAGGAGCAAAGATTTTTTTTTAATGCTTCTTTGCTCTTTCAAAGGTCATTACCCTCCCTATCCATCTGTGATGATTTGGGGTGCTGTCTGTACCACTTCTGAATAGTGGATTTTTTTTAAATTGTACCATGAAATGACTGTGAAACGGAAAGCCTGTATGTATGAGTTAGCACGGTTGTGTCACATCTCTGCCAGGTTGGATACCATGGTGGGTGATCAGTACTCTACAATTGTCTATTCAGAGTAAATCACCTTGGGACAATGGGTTTGCTCTAGCAGGGAGAAGAAACTTCCTCCCCTGGCTGAAGGGAGGCAGGTCTGGGAGTGGAAAGTTACCAAAGGGCAGAATAGAAGCAGGTGACCATAGCAAGAATCTGTAAAGGGACTCATGGGGGGAACTGGAAGAGAGAGACATTTTACACTGCATTATGATGAAGGAAGCTGCCACAGGGACAGGGAAGGCAAAATGGGGGAGGATTCTGCCTGCCTGACAGAACACAGATGATCCTCCAAGGATTCCCAAGAGAAGGGTGAGCTAGTGTGGGACATTGTGTTTAGGATGTGTACTGACATCTTTGACTGAGGGTCATTGGCTTACTGGCTTGGGACAGAGCAACAGATGTGATACATCTTGATTTTAGTAAGGTTTTTGACACTGTCCACGACATCCTCATACGCAAACTAAGGAAATGTGATCTAGGTGAAATTACTCTAAGGGGGGTGCACAACTGGTTAAAAATCTGTACTTCTAGAGCAGTTATCTAAGGGTTGTTGTCAAACAGTGGTGGGGGAGAGGCAAATCAATAGGACGAGTGCAAAGTACCACATTACACTGGAAAAATCAAATGCACAACTACAAAATGAGGAATTACTGGCTAGGCGACAGTACTGCTGAAAAGGATCTGGGTTTATAGTGGATCACAAATCAAGTGAGTCAAAAATGAGTAAAAAATGTGATGCAGTTGCAAAAAAATGGGGGGAAGGCTAATATTCTGGGGTGTATAAACAGGAGTATTGTCTGTATGTCATGGGAGGTATTTGTCTCGCTCTAAGCAGCCCTGGCGAGGCCCCATCAGGAGCAATGTGCCCAATTCTGGGCATCACACTTTAGGAAATACGTGGATAAATTGTGGAGAGAAAAAAAAAGATTTAGAAGGTTTAGTAAACCTGAGGAAGGGTTAAAAGAACTGGGCGTTTTTAGTTGAGAAAAGAAGATGGAGGGGGGACCTGGTAACTATCTTCGGATATGTTAATGGCTGTTCTAAAGAGGATGGTGATCAATTGTTCTCCGGGCCCAGTGAAGGTAGAACAAGAAGTAAGGGGGTTAATCGGCAGCAAGAGAGGTTTAGGTTAGACATGAGGAGAAACTTTCTAACTATAAGGGCAGTTAAGCTCTGGAATAGGCTTGCAAGTGAGGTTGTGGCTCCCCATCATTGGAGGTTTTTAAGAACAGGTTGGACAAACACCTGTCAGGAACGGTTTAGGTTTGCTCGGTCCTCCCTCAGTGCAAGGGGCTGGACTTCATGACTTCTAGAGGTCCCTTCCAGGCTTTCCTTCTAAGGCCAGGTCTACATTTACTGGTGATTGACGCTGCTGTGATCAATGCAGCGGTGAGGTCGATTTAGCAGGTCTGGTGAAAACCCGCTAAATCCATGGCAGAGTGCTCTCCGGTATTCCATTGGAATGAGAAGAGTAAGGTAAGTCGATGGGAGAGTGTCTCCTGTCGATGCAGCGCAGTGGACACACCATGGTAAGTCAACCTCAACTACATCGACTCCACTTACATTATTCACGTAGCTGGAGTAGCATAATATTGGTTGACTTACCACGATAGTGTAGACAAGGCCTCAGATTACAGATCGTTAAGAAAACTATGTACTTTGTCTGTTAAGTAAAGAGCAATGGTGCTACAGTTGGTGCAAAGCCAGTCTACCAGTATGTGTTAAGCATCCGCAAATACCATGTTGCCCCTGAGAGAGTTAAACTGTAACCAGCAGCTTCACACCTCTTGGGTGGTGTGCTGGGAGTGGTGTGTTAGAGTTCCAGGGAGTCTGAAGGGTCAGCATCGCACTGAGAGTTTCACCACTCAGAGGGGAGTGCTAGGTAGAAGGTCTGTTCTCTGAGTGTGTGCATAGGGGCCCCAAGATTGGGGCAATGGCTCCGTTCAGGCTCCAGAAGCTTATGGCATCCCAAGGGAAGCAGAGCATAGATTTAGACTCCACTCACAGCAGTCTTAGTGGGTGGCCAGGAAGGGGCACTTGCTAAGATCTGTGACCCCATCTCCTTATACACCCCCTTTCCTTATTATTAAACCTTTCCCTTTCCAGTGCCAGGTGTGATCTTTCATCTGCTCGTGGAGTTATCACTGTGCATCCCATCACACCAGCTTTCACAACATTTAGGATACATCTGTGCTACAATAAAAGACATGCAGCACAACAACAGCTAGCCTGGGTCAGCTGACTTGGACTCACGGGCCTAAAAAGAGCAGTGTCGATGTTTGGGCTCAGGCTGGAGCCTGGGCTCTGAAACCCCACGAGGGGGAGTGGGTCTCAGAGCCTGGGCCCTAGGCTGAGCCCAAACATCAACACTAATTTTTACCCTGCAGCCCGAGCCCTGTGAGCCTGAGTCAGTTGACCCGAGTTCTGAGACTCCATGCATAGGGGTTTTATTGCAGTGGACACGTACCCTTATGGGCCATCAGGGCATTATTTCCTTAAAATAAAATCAGAGCATTTTGAGTTCCTAATGCAGTTAGGCATCAGAGATTTGAGTGTCGGGATTTTAAAATGTACAGATTTGGTTTGTCAAGACTATGCCCTGCTTGATCCAGTCTCACTGTTAGCCTAGAACAATGAACACACATGCTTTCCTCCTTCCTAGCTGTATACTCCAAGGATGAACTCCTGGCCTCAATGAGCTCAATGGCAAAACTCACATTGACTTCAATAGGACCAGGATTTCAAAGCAAGCCTCAAATTGCCCACATATGAGTAAACAGAGCTTGATCCAGGCTACAAACATTTGTTCTTTGTCCAAGGCTACTACCATATTTTTTTTTAATCATAGGCAAACATGTAGGGAGTTTTCACCTAGCCTTTATAAAACGTTTTCAGTAACTGGGTTAATTGACAATCAATGGAGGTACAAAAGTCTAGTGCAGATGTACTCTTTCATACTCATGATAGGAGATTTTCAGCATTCATATCAAGACATGGAATACACTGTATTGTGTTGCTTACTTAGATTGTTGCCCTGGATGGGACAGTGAAGTGAAGTCTGTTGAATCCAAGATCAACAGTTCAGATTTGTATTTGTACAGGTGTCTAAACTTTTACTTGTGTACCGTACTTCTCATGCCAGACTGCTGTTTGTAAAGCTAATCTCTTTCATCACTTTCAAAACAAACTCCCCTCACCTTCAGACAGGCAATTTACAATCTGTCAGGCAGAGACCTTCTATATCCATACCACTCAACTTGCCAGGGTCCAGGTGTGGGATGCAATGTGTGACGGACTCACAGTCAGGGTCACAAAAGTGATTCATGCAGTAAAGCTGCAGGAGTAATTCATTTAGAGCAAATATTTTTTTCTATAATGTCAGTGCCATGCTTCTTTATTTCTGATATCACTAGTTTCCAACCAGAATAGTGAGGAAATGCCAAATTTATGCAGAATGTAGGGAACTTTTAGAAATGAGTGACAGCCTTGAAGTGAGGCTCATCTGAGAGGCATGTTTCTATCCAGCAAGATTTCTTACATTCCTAGTACAGTAAAAGCTGTGTTATTCAGCACTTTATCAACCAGAAAGCTCTATTAACTGGCATTTCTGATATCTCCCAATACAAATCTTCAATCTAGTAACTGGGTCTAGTATACTGCCCAGGAAGTTACGCAATTGCACATTCTGCACTCTACTTTTATGCAAAAGAGGCAGAAGACAAGTAAGCAAGCGGATATCAGGGATTTATTTAAAAAAACATTTCCAGTGTGTGTCATAGGGTTATTACAAATTCAGCCCAATCTCCTACACCTTCTATATCTACAATAATTGATGTTGATAATGATGACCTTGAGGCACTGCAAGATCCTGAAGTGCCTTCTGAATCAAAGAATGATTAAATTATGTTCAGTATAGTTTTAGTGTTAAGTAGAGAGAAGCACTGAAGTACCTCAGATAATGGTGGGGTAAATGTGAACTTTTTAATGATTGCTGAATTAAATGAAGAAAACACCAAACACCTGGAAAGAGACTCATAACATATGCAAGTTCTACCCTACTTTCTTGTATTTTTTCCATTGCAGCCTATTAGCGGCAAGTGGAGGAAATCGGCGGACCGCTAACGTGGTGGCACATGGATTTGCCAATCTCTTTATTCTAGACAAGAAAACTCTCAATGAAATCTTGGTGCATTATCCAGACTCGGAAAAGCTCCTGATGAAGAAGGCTAAGTATGGCCTCCGCAGTGTTGGTTTAGATACAGAATTAAGAATTTTGATTGATAAATAATTACATTTGTTTCTTAGAAAAACTAGTTCTTGGTGCTTGTTGTGGAATTATCATGGTAACTTTTGGTAGATTTCATGATGTCATGGCAGGGATGGCAGTAGTCAGGGAAGGGTGGTAAAGATAAAGTTATGAACCAAGTCTCAACTCTCCTTTCCACAAAGGATGACAAACACATAAGTGTTTAGAAGCAAACAGGACCCCTCAGGTGCCCAACCAGTTCCTCACCTTGGCCTGCATTTCCTGTGCAGGAATACTGCAAGATAGTGCTCAACTTAGGACCACATTTTCAACGGTGCAGTTGTGTGGATACAACTGAGCCTGTAGGCACATACTTTTCTGTATCCACAAGTTGATGGACTATAGGAACTCGAGGTCCCTTCCTACCTTTCTATGATTTCAAAGAGCCCTAAGGGTGTGCATGCAGCTTTTAAATTAGGCCTAACAGAAGCATGTCCAAGGTCTATGTTTAGCTGGGTGTGGGTCAGTGCACAGATTTGTATGTATCAACTTCCTTTTCTCCCCACTTTGGCTGTATCTCTACAGATCTCCTCTTTGCCCTTGGTCCTGTTTAGACCTGTGATCAGCTAACGTGTCACTCTGCCACTCCCAGCGCTGCTGGAATATACTATAAATAAAGGTCAACGTCTGTTTTAAATCAATACAACTTAGCTAATCAAATTAAAAACTCCAACTATGAACAAAAAACTGGAAAACAAGTCTCTCCAAAAGACTTAAAAAAAATAGGTCAAACAACGTAGCACTGGCAAAACGGTTAATATTTAAACTATGCTTAAACCACTAACTGTGTGCGCTTGATTGTGGCTTGAGGTTGGTGTTAAGCACCAAAACAGCTGGAGAAGCTTCTCCTAGCTTCCTGAACGTTGCAAGAGAAAACAGAAGCATATTAGTGATTTTTTCAGATTACAGTGAAGATACCAATTTACAGTTGTATTCACTACAATAAGCTCCCTCCAACATTCAGATGAATGAGAATGCCCATTCACCCTGCTATGGTGCATCAGCGCCACCACTGTCCCACTCCTCAATCCCTATCCCCAGAACTTCAAGGTGCAACACTGGGAAGTGGTGACAGCAGCATAGGTCATATTGCATTTTGGGGTAAAAAATTCAGTAAAGCTTTGCACAGAGGTTTGCTCACAAGCTGTGTAATCCTTGAACAGAAATAAAAGCATGCTAATCTGCTTGTACCTGCTGTCCTGTATTTCTAGTCTATATCTGCATAGTTTACTGTCACAAGTAAGTTCATGCTCTTGTTCGTGCCTGCAAAATCAAAACAGTTTTGGAAGAGTGAGGTCCAGCCTAGTTTGCCATGCGCATCATCAACAAAACTACCCACAAAAATGTGATTCCATTATCTTTGTTGGTGGTAATCAGGCATAGCACAGAATGGGAAGTCCATGGATTGTTTTCCAGATGTCACAGTACTGGCTGTTAGAAAGCTTTTGGTTCTATACAGTGATTTTTTTAAAAATAATTGGAAATATACCTATTGCCTAGAACTGGAAGGGACCTTGAAAGGTCATTGAGTCTAGCTCCCTCCATTCACTAGCAGGACCAAGTACTGATTTTGCCCCAGATCCCTAAGTGGCCCCCTCAAGGATTGAGCTCACAACCCTGGGGTTAGCAGGCCAATGCTCAAACCACTGAGCTATCCCTCCCCTCTCTTTTACTGAAGGAGTCTGACAGAGAGATACAGCAACCTGCCAACTTTCTGAGTCTAAGCACCAAACAGTGATTCACACTGCAGGTCACTTCAGTGCAAAATCCACTAGCAGAGGGAATGCTCAATGTGCAAAGACCCATCTGCAGTGCAGGCCAGAAAGGAGAAATTTTCCCCACGTGCACATCCCGTGGCAGTAATGGAGTGTGTTCTCTTTTATGCCTGTTTCTGACCTTACCCTATACAATCCTCCTTTGATGTGACCTTGTTTGGAGCATGCATTTGTTTTACCTGCAGCCTGCAGAGGAAGAAATAGATTTCAAAATATGAACAGCAGCAGTTTGCCATAGATCCATACTCTGGTGAATGGTACCTTCCTGCCCTTTTCCTTTTCCACTAAGTTTGGGATGAAAAATGACCTTGAAAAAAGTTATACATATTTCATGCTTTGATTTGGAGTTTTAGTAATATCTTAGCATAAGATTTATCAGTTCTCACTGCGGTGTGTTATCTTTCATCTTATCTACAGGGTGCTGCTCAAGGAGAAGGGTAAGCCCACTGAAGGGCCACCAGTGCAAACAAAAGGCTTGACCAGTCTCTTTGCAACAAAACCAGAAACTCCCAAACTATTCAAAGCAATGTTTGGAGGGACAGGAAAAGGAGGCCTTGCTATGCTGCTCAAGATGAAGAGACAGCAAGCTGTTCAGGTAACCCACAACAAATACAAAAGACTGTTCAGAATGCTCCAGGGGTAAGCAGGGGAAAAAACCCAAGAGAGGAACTTACCAGGTTTGAGCAAACATATTGCATGAAATCCTGGCCCTACTGAAATGACAAAATTCCTACTTACTTCAACAGGGCAAGAGGTAACCCATAGTGCCTAATCTCAAACATCACGGGTTCAAAAGTTTGACTCAAACGTTACTGGATTCCTGTTCTGCCTAGGACAAAGTGAGCAAAAGCAAAAAGGCAGCGGAGAGAAAAAAGGTCAAGGGAAATGGGAATAAGAACTGCTTTTATATGGGCCTTGGGGGGCAACTGAGCCATTTTCCCCCCTAACAAAACCATGATGCCCCTTGAAAGCGTTATCCTACCACCAGCAACAGAATCCAGCTGATGGCAAAGCACTGCTTAGCTTATTGGCTATTCAAACTCCCAGCTTTTCCCTACTGCTTTGCAAATCATGGAGACAAATTTAAGATTAACACATTTAGCCAAAACTGAGTAAATCCAAACAACTTCTATATATAATAGTCACATTTATGAGCAAGTAGCAAGCCATTAAATGTGTGGGAATTACTTTATTACAATAACCTACTTTAGGGAATATGCAAATTGATAATAATCCTGTTCTGTTCTACTTATCCACTAGTAGGTGGCAGTAGTAAAATTCTGTCTCCATTCCAATATTCATACCCATACCTTATGACTCCACACTCTGAGTAGAATATGGGTTCTTGGATTTTGTCTGCAGCACTAAGAAATGCATAACTTTTCATTACAGGAAAAAACTGAAGAAAAGAAACCTGAGCCAGCAACAGAACCCACAGCCCCACCTAAACCATCTGTGCAAAAGGAAGAGCCAGATGCAAATTTTCAACCTCCACCTAAACCAGTTCTGCTCAGAGGAACCACTAACAAGTCTCTTATCATCAGCATGGCTCCTTCCCCCATAGCAGGAGAAGGAGAGGTTCTCACTGTTGAGGTCAAAGAAAAGAGACAGGAGTAGGTGGTGAACTGAGTTGTGGTCAGAAGGTATGGTGTGGCTTTGCATCAGAGTGCAGAACTATTTTCTCTTCCCTCATCCCAGGGAGAGAATGTACTTGGTCTCCAGACCTTGATTGTGGGGTATAACATTTTGTGTAGCAAAGTAATTAGAGCACAGATTGCAACCGTAGGCCTATTTATTTCTTGCTTCCTCCATGTTCTTACTCATCTCTTACTCCTTGCTCCTACTTCTCCTTATCCCTTTCCTCCTAGTTCTCTCTTTCTTATTACTCTTCCTCCTGGTTTTCCTCTTGATTGGTTTGATCTTTGTTTTCATGTGTCTTTTTTCTATTTTCTATTCTGGTTTCCTATCATAATCCTTTACCTTGTTACTGCATTAATATTGCTGAAGTTGTTAATATTTGCCCTTATTTTTCTCTCTCATTTTATATTTCTAACAAGTGACTTGCTTTTGTAACCAACATGGGCTCAATTTAACTACAGTTCATGGTTTCAGTGCTTTCAGTTTTGGTCTCCAGAGGGCAGAAGACCACACTGCAAAACCATCATCAATAAAAGTCAGTCAATCACCAAAAAGACAAAGGGGATAATGATCCTGCAGATCTCAGTGTCACCTCGAAACTGTTGAAAGTAGGAGCCTTCAGTTCAGTAAAAGGTAGCTGAATATACGGAATAAAAAACTAAAGCAATGTTTTTCAAAAGTGGCCTTTAATTTTGGGTGCTCTACTTCATATAAATCATAGCCTGACTTTCATAGCTGCTGAGCAACCCAACTCTACCTGAAGTCCATGGGAACTGCAGGTGGCTCACCACCTCTGAAAAGAAAGGCCTCAGTATCTGAAGTTGAACACACAATTAAAAGCTGTTTTTGAAAAATGTGGACCGTTACATCTTATAGCTACTGCTATAAAAGACTGCTGATCTTTTCGTCAGTCAGTCACAGACCATCAGTTCCTGCAGTCATGATTCAGTTTCCCACCCAGCTCGAAATTTTGCCTATTTTGCCATTCTACATTCGGACAAACCCAAGACCTTTCAAAGAGAAATGAGAGCGCCACCCCTCAGAACAGCTAATAGTCTTGTGATTAGGGTATGTGCCTGGCAGACCTGGGTTCAAGTCCCTGATCCAAATCAGGCAGAACAACAACTTCATACCAGGCCTCCAATATCCCAGGTGAGTGCCCTAACCACTGGGATATTGGCTCTTCTTGGTGTGTGTCTGGCCAGATAGTCTAGCCTCAACCCTGAGAAATTATTCTGAGGGAAGTTCATCAAAACTGGTTTTGTTGAAAAATTCCTACCCAGGGGGTTCCAAAAAGGATGGAGCTCGGCTGTTCTCAGTGGTGGCAGATGACAGAACAAGAAGCAATGGTCTCAAGTTGCAGTGGGGGAGGTCTAGGTTGGATATTAGGAAACATTATTTCACTAGGAGGGTGGTGAAGCACTGGAATGGGTTACCTAGGGAGGTGGTGGAATCTCCATCCTTAGAGGTTTTTAAGGCCTGACTTGACAAAGCCCTGGCTGGGATGATTTAGTCTGGGAATGGTCCTGCTTTGAGCAGGGGGTTGGACTAGATGACCTCATGAGGTGTCTTCCAACCCTAATCTTCTATGATTCTAACTGAAATCAGTGGAAGCTTTGCCTGACTAAAGACTGCAGTACTGAACCTTATATAGTCAAGAAACTCTACACTTTCTCTTGGAAGATCAAGGAACATGTCAGGCAAGTGTCTTAGAGTCTTCATACCTAAGATGAAGATTCCTGCCACCCTAACAACATACCAAGAATAACTGCTACAAGGCAAGAATCAGCCCATAAGAAAAAAGTGCCTCCCACAGATGGGAGGAATAAAGCCAGACTGGAGAGTGGATATAGAGTAATTCAACGAATGCACACCCAGTAGCACATTGGTGCCCAAACATTTCCTGTCACTGCCCTTTTACTAGTAATGGAATCTGTCCGTGTCCCCCCTCCATTACTAAACAGTGAATTCAGCAGAGGAGCTTGGGCTGAAGGCAGAGCTGGGACCAGAGCAGGGGTCAGCAACCTTTCAGAAGTGGTGTGCCGAGTGTTCATTTATTCACTCTGATTTAAGGTTTTGCATACTGGTAATACATTCTAATGTTTTTAGAAGGTCTCTTTCTATAAATCTATATTATATAACTAAACTATTGTTGTATGTAAAGTAAACAAGGTTTTCAAAATGTTTAAGCAGCTTAATTTAAAGTTAAATTAAAATGCTGATCTTACGCCGCCAGCCTGCTCAGCTCACTGCCAGCCTGGGGTTCTGTTCACCTAGGCCGGCAGCGGGCTGAGCAGGGCCTGCGGCCGGGGTCCCAGACCTGGTGAGAGGGTTAAGGGGTCAGGGCAGAGGGCTGGGGGGGGGGTGCAGGGCAGAAGGCTGGGTGTGTATTGGGGTGAGGGGGAGGGCTAGAGGGTATGTGGGGGGGTTCAAGGATCAGGGCAGAGGGCTGGGGGTGTGGGGCCTGCAGGGCAGAAAGCTGGGGGGGGGGGTCAGGGCAGAGGGCTGGGATGCTCGGCTCGTAGGGGTGCTCCCAGCCCCCTGCCCTGAGCGGCTCAGGGCAGGGGGCTGGAAGGGATATGCCCTGTTCCACCCCCTTCCCCAGGGTTCCGTCCCTACCTCTCTCTGTGTCCTCTACGGAGCTGCATGCAGGCTGCCGATCCTCCCCCTCCCCCTCTCAAGGGCCATCAGCTGATTGGTGCAGGGAAGGAGAGGGACAGGAAAGCATCATGCTGGGGGAAGAAGCGGGAGAAGAGGGAAGTTTGGCTGCTGCAGGACCAAGCTTCTGCCTCCTGCCCCTGCAAGGGAGAGTGGTGGGCGGGGGGGCTGAGTGGGGCTGGGACCACAGCAGGCAGCTGCGTGCCACTCAAAATCGGCTTGCGTGCCATATTTGGCACATGTTCCGTAGTTTGCCGACCCCTGGGCTAGAAGCAAAGCTGGCCTGGTATGGAAAGGGAATAAGGGCAGAGCTGCACTGGGGGCAAATGGAGCTGTGGCTGGGACCAGAGATGGGCTTGGCATGGAGCGGAGTTGTGCCTGGGGCTGGTGCGGAACTGGGTGGTGCTCTCTCCCTACCCCACCATGCACTACCCCCAAACATTCCTCCACACCCCACTAGGGGAGTGCGCTCCACAGTTTGGGGACCACTGCAGTAGCATCTCAGCATGATTTCACACTTAAATACACCACACAACTCTTGCTTTGCACATGAAGCCTTCTGTGTGTAGTAAAGATACAATCACTCATGATACTGGGTTTCGTATAGCTTTGAGGTAAAGTGCATCACCGGGGTGGTGTAACAGATTATGGAAAGGAAGGAAAATATATCAAAAACACATTTTAAAATTGTGATAGTGATAGGCTAAGCCATTATTGCAACAGAGATCTGACCCACTTCTGCAAATACAAGTAACATCAATAAACCTTTTCACTGTTGGCACCTCAGAATGAAGTTTATCAATCACTTTAACATGGTAAGGGCTGAATTGCAGCAGCAGCAGCAGCATTTTCTTGCAACACCTGTGCACTCCCCATTATCCATTGGAATGTTAGTTTGTAAGTGTTCAGGTTAAATTAGTAATGTACCTTGAAGTTCTGCAGCATATGTTGTTCAAGTAGTGCTACTTAACTAAATGTCAAACCCCCTGGGTATCAAATATATTTAATCATTTCTTGCAAAGCAGCAAGAAAAGTGTGATACAAGTTTTTTTAAAATGTTTTTGATGTGGTTGAACACAAAAAACCTGTTCCCAATATATAAATTCCAAAAGATACATTGCACACGGTTTAAGTTATCATAATTCTCTATAGAATACCAGAAATGATGTAATTCTGAATTTCCAAAGGACACTGAAAGTCACTGCTAACCTTTATACCTGGCTGTTTGACTGCATAATATCTTGTTTTTGGCCAATCTCTTTACACTTTGCTTCTATGAACAAAGGAGTGGTGTTAATTTATAAAAATACCTGGCAGTTCAAATATGTTAGAAAATAACTTTTTGCTCACTGTTTTATGAACTGCATGTATAAACTAGAGCAGGAAACCTGGAAAGCCTATTACAGCTTCTACAAAGGCAGTGCTCTCTGTGTTTGATAGGGAAAGTTGAAAAGAAAATACACCAAAACAGTAGTATATCGAAGTTTGCAGTTTTAATGAATTTGGTCATATGGCATCAAAATCTACTTGTTCCATCAATTAGATTTATCACAAATATATAAGGAAATTACTTTTTCTTTGAAGTCTGGTCATAAAGATATTTCTCTACCATACACATGCATATACAGTATTAGCAAACAAAGCAGAAAAAGCACATCTACCTTCTTAGATTATGAAGACTGCTATACAAAACGTTTACCACAAGGTGGTGCTAGCAAGCTGCAAGCATGTTTCTACTGAAGAGCAGAAAATTAAAGTACAGCTATAGTTAGATTTGTCAACATTAGTCCAAGGCATTTGTTACATTTAAAATTAGAAAAACTGATGATGCATTTCCCCCCTTGGAACATTACTTCACTTTAACACCTTCAGTTCTACACTACCTTCTTTTTCTGGCAGAAAAGGCCACATGTAGTTATGTTTGGATTTTTTTTTTAAATATATGAATAAGGAAAAAAAGAAAAGGACAATTAAGTTATCTCAGGAACCAGAGGGTGGCCTGTCTTGCAACACCAAGAAAAAGACACATAGCAGAGATATATACTGAAGTCCTGAGAGAAGGAAGTTGGGGTTGTGTGCAAATCCAGCATACCTCTTTCAAATACAGTCTGATATTAAGTGTCATTGGTACATTCTCTAACATGAAGAGGCCAGAGGGCAGGAGGGCTTGCCAAATAAAATACTATGCGTTCTCTATTGCAGAAAGTATGAAAGTGCATATGTGTAGTCTTAACTGTTCTTATGTTCTATTGGATGTATTCCATATATAAACAGAGGTTATCTAAAAATCAGTTACCTATATGTAATAGTACCCTGTAACATTCTTAAATGCTACTGCATACTACCACCAAAGTTCAGAAGAATCCACTTCATAATCATTCTGGTAGACAGTGGAGAGGATTGCCAAAAGGATCCCATTCATGAGCATACGTTTCAGTTATTCTAGATAAATTAATGCAACACCTTGTTCTCTCTTTTTAAAATGGCACATTTGGAATTACAGTAGTTTACTGCTGTGAATAAGTCTGCTATCAATTTGAAGCTGACACACCCTTGGTTCCCTGCTCTCAATATTAAATTCTTTGTGTCTGAGACACAGCTATTAATGATTGTACTGAACTTATAAAGTGAGAACACTTGCACTTCTCTGGTGTAAAGAATGATTCTGTATCTAATTTCTTCATCTGTAAACAAAAAAATCAAATTAGAATAAAATAGAAAGTTAGAACTTGACTTGATATGAATTATTTCAATTATTTAAGCTATTTGGGAACATCTGAGGGGGAAAAAAAAACCAAGAGTCATATGGCTTCAATTATATTAACTAACATTTTACTTGACTATCTACAACGCATAAACAGCATCATAGGGCTATCACGATAGTCCATCTAAGTCAGCAATACAAACAGATTTTTGATGCTATCTGCATATGGCAGAGAATGTAGCCAAAACCTAGAGGCTTCAGCACATAATGAATGCATATATGTACACTAATCTACTACAACTGAGTGTTCTACTGAGTGCACAGAATGGCTAATGCTTTGGAAATTCATTCCAGCCCATATAGTTCTAGTTTATCATGATTATACAACTTAGAATCCTTGTCAGCCAATCAGCTTGTTTCCCAATCTAATCCACTTCGAATGCAAAATTACAGAATTAAAATGTTCAGCAGTCACATTTAGGAAATGGGCAAAAAGTAGGATCAGAAGGAGTTGCTGTGCCAGTGACCCAGGACATAAGTGGAATGTGGGAAAAGAAGGGAAGATAACAGTTCAAGGAAGAGGGCAAGAGCTAGAGCCTGGAAAGTTTGAGCTGCCCACTAGAGACAGAATTTCCAGCTTCTTTAAATTCTGCAAGGCAAATGCCAGTGAGAAAGATCCAACCGAAAAAGAGAGAGGACTCAAGAACAGCAATAAAACTTAACAGGATTTTGTGCTGGATGGGGAGTCTTCCCTAAGGTACATTATTTAAAAAAAATAAAAGTTCTTCAGGGGGAAAATCCCTATCAGCAGCTGCACTGGCCTAGGTGTGACACTGTAGTGCGGTAGGATTCAGCAAGCTAGGAGTTGAGCACATAGTTGAGTGTGAGAGATAGATCTGCACTGGTGAATACAGTAAGCACAAAGAAAGAATTCCAAATTCAGTGTCTGATTCTGCAGTGACCTTGCACATAGGACTCCTATGGAAGTCAATGGGAGTGATGCACTTGAGTAGTTGCAGAACAGCATCCATAAAAATGATCTGCAAGGGAAACAGCCTTGTGCCTTTTTTGCTTGTCTGAGTTGTACCTACAGGCCTGAAAGGGTTTTGTTTAAAAAGTTCCTTTCTAGTGTCTGACCTTAGAAATTCTAGTTCTTTGCCCTATTGCAATTGGAGAACTAATAAAATTAACACAAGAGAATGAAATCTGAGTAAGTGTGAGTCAAGATTAATAGTTAGTTTAAAACTTGTCAGTGTTTGTTAACACCGATGCCTAATTGATGCTTGAAAAGAATGGGAGGATATTAATAATTCAAATCCCCACCCCTTCTACTCCAATGAGAGGTCACAATATACAGAGACCTCCCAGTAGTCCTCTAGTAAAACCAAGACAGACCAGGCTTGATATCCATGATGTAAAGATTTTAAAAAGGCAAGCAGAGAAGTTTTTTTTCAGCCTTCTACGTATACCATGAGCAAACAAAAAAGGCACAAAGCAAATTTTTTCAAAAAATTAATTGCAGGTCACCACTAATACAATGTAGCTGAGAGAGTACTGCCATCAAAATAAAAGATCACTCACTTCAAAGCTAACTAGGGGGCATCTAAAGACCTGCACAAAACAAGTTAAAATGGCACATTCTGTAGTCCTTTCAAAAGCTCTTTGCATATGAGAAGATACAATTACAAAAAATATATATAAAGCAACTTAAAAATTAGAGTGAAAAGTTTTGTTTTCCTCTTTAGCAATGGAATTTGTACTATTAACCACCAAGGTCAATTAATAGTCACATGTGATAGCTTTGCATAAAGTGATTTGCATTTGCAGTTTTCCAGCACAGTATATTGTCATATAAATCTTAAAACTCTTTACAGCATCTGCACTGAAGGCCAATACCCTTCTCTGTAGGCCAGAGGTGGGCAAACTACAGCCCTTGACTGTCCTGCCCAGCCCTTGAGCTCCCGGACAGGGAGGCTAGCCCCCGGCCCCGCCCCTGCTGTCCCCCCTCCCCCGCTGCTACGCTGCCACTTGGGCAGTGCTCTGGATGGTGGAATGGCATGCTCCTACCGAGCAGAGCGTCAGTGAGTCTAGCTCCAGCCGGGCGGCACGGCTGCCAGACATGCTGCTCTGAGCGGCATGGTAAGGGGGCCGGGAGGTTGGATAAGGGGCGGAGGGTTCCAGGGGGAGGACAGGGAGCAGGGGGCGGTTGGATGGGGGCAGAAGTTCTGGGGCAGTCAGGGGCCGGGGAACAGGGGTAGTTGGATAAGCGTGGGAGTCCCGGGGGGCCTGTCAGAGGGTGGAGGTGTGGATAGGGGTCGGGGGGGGTTGGATAAGTGTGGGAGTCCTGGGGGGGCCTGTTAGGGGCGGGGGTGTAGATAGGGGTCGGGGCAGTCAGGGGACAAGGAGCAGGGGGAGTTGGATGGGTCAGGGGTTCTGAGAGGGGGGCAGGAAGTGGGAGGGGGCAGATAGGGGGTGGCAGCCAGGCTGTTTGGGGAGGCACAGCTTTCCCTACCCAGCCCTCCATACAGTTTTGCAACCCCAATATGGCCCTCGGGATACATCTTTGTGTCAAGTAAAAAAAACTGGCAAAGTACGTTTCCATGCAAAAGCAAACGGACATTAACATGTATGAATCAATGTACAAAAAAAAGTCTCAAGACCCAAATCCATTGACATGCGGGAGTTGCAGGAATCCCAACTGGGTTAGCCTCACTCGCCTCTCCCACTCAGTGCTCTCTCACTTTGCGGCAGGATTCTTGGGAGGCTGCAGTTTGTATGTGCTGAAGTAGTTTACCACTTGCTGAGGCACTTCTGCCAGGACACACTGAGACAGAGCTTCTTTGGGAGCCTTATTAAAAAAAGAATATCAACCTTCAGTCTTAACTGGTCAGAGGAGACCTTAAAAGTTTAGGTGTCATCTGTTAAATTTGTCCAAACAGAGAATCTACAGCATTTCTCACAGGAATTTGCTACAGTGCCTTTGGAAAAAAAGCTTCCCCGCCCATCTTTACCTTTCCAGTCCTACTAAGCAGCAGCATGCTGCGAAGCAGCTGATTACCTCCCTCCTCTGCAGTGGAGGTTGCCTGTGTGTGGCATATGCAGTTTATAAAGTCTTTTGGGATCCACCAGGATAAAATACACTGGAGTAAATTTTTAGCCATGTCAATAAAATCTCTGCTATGCAAAGTTAAAGTGACAGAAGTTAAGCAGCTGAGGTTGGTTAAGTGAGTTTTCATCCTCATCCTATTGTCCCAACCCTCATCTGCAGTAAATGCATTTCTTGTTCTGCAGTGCAATTCCTCTTAGGTATAGTTAGTTTGTATTTCAAGATCAAACCTGTGATACTAGAAAAAGGAAAGTTTGTGTAACTGAAAACCAGATTTGAGTACATCAGTTCTATACCTGAGTAATCGTGACTGCACTGCACTAATTGGCAAATTAATTTACAACTTTCTTCTAGTCTCAATCCGATATATTCAGGGTTGGCTTTTTGAGTCCTTCTTTTCCATTCTAGTCTGTCTTCAAGCAGTTCCCTGGAAACTCTACAGCTAATCAAATACTTTCATATAACATCCAGCCATCTAGTTTGGATCTTCTAAATGCTTCTCTTACGCTCTACTAAGAGTAACACAGTTTCCTAGATATTCTTCCAATCTTTTTTTCACATGCCCAAACCATCTAAACCTGGATTCCTTCAGCTTTTGTATAAACTAGTACCACCTTCTCATTTCCCATAATTTGCTCATTCTGAATATGGTCCAACCATATAACTCAGATGCATCTATCTGAACATTTTCATTTCCATTCAAGACGTGCTCGTGTCTCTCTCTCTCAGTGCCCAGCATTCACACCATACAAAAGTGCAGGGCTAATTACTGTCTTGTAGATCTTGCTTTTCAAGTTAATAGGCATCCTCCTATTGCAGGCAACTCCACTTACTTCCTTCCATTTAGTCCATGCCTTCCCTGTTCTGCTTATAAGTTAGTCATGGAGTTTACCATTATCCTGTACTATCTCGCCTAAATAATTAACTTCTATACCTTTGGTAGTGACTGGTCCCCAAGACTTACGTTTCAGGAAGATGACGAGACTATCAGCGAATCTACAGACCATATACTGTTTTATTTCTGCTCATTTTCATGTAATTTCTTTCAAGTATGCATCACTCTAAATCTTCGTCATTTTTGCTCTGCCCTACGAACATGACATGACCTGCACAAAGCACACGCTACTCTTTGGCTATTTTCTTAAAGTGCATCGAGCACCAATGTGAACAAAAGGCCTTGATGTACTTTGACTTTTATTAGAAATTGTTCAGTTTCTTTGACTGGCCTTCTAACTGCGGTAACAGCACCAGTGTACATGTCCTAGAGGAGTTTGATATGGTCTTCACATATCTGTTTCATTCTCATACACCATCAGATGACTTCTTTCGGAAGGCAAGCCTTCTCAAGAACAATGAACACTACGTAAAGGGTTTCTCTCCTCTTTTCTCTGCATTAAGATTGCTTGTGGAAAACATATAAAGACAGCATTGTTGACTTGCCTGGTATGAATCCAAACTGATTGTCACTGACTTATTTCTCGTCAGTCTTACGAATAACAGTGTCTCAGACCTTCATGGTGTGGCTCATGGAGTTTAATGCTGCAGTTACCACAGTCTTGTGTGTCTCCTTTTTCCTTAAATATTGGTAACAATGTGCTCTTTCTCCAGACATCAGCTGAGTCCTCTTAATGAAATTAAGCAATTGTATCAATATGTTCATGCCTCCCTGCCCCAGGCACTTCCATATTTCTCCTGGTATGCCATTGGGGCTGAGAGCTCTCTTATTTTTTATGTTGCTCAATAATTCTTCAACTTCTTCTTGGATTGGTACCACCAGAACCTTGTTTGGTTTTATCATATGGCATGGTTCTCTTGGATGCTCTTCAATCATAAATCTTTAACAGTAATTCTGCCATTCCTTAATCTGGTCTCATTGGTTAACATATTTCCACTTCCATCTTTAAGTACTTTGACCGCACCAATGTCTTTAGTTCTCTTATCACTGGTCTTTTCCAGTCTATATATTTTTCTCTCTCGCCTTTCTTCATTTCAAGACAGGTATATAACCCTTCCAGGGCTTTAGCCTTAGCAGCTACCACCACCACTTTTTTGTTTTTTAGCTTTTTTATATTCCTGAAAATCCTGCTGTTAGAGTGTTGCTTGCCAAAATTTAACACACTTTTTAGTCTCCAACTAAGGATGGCACTTTAAGTAATCTTTGCAGATTACTACCTTCCCCCACATCAGTATGCCCAAACAAATAGTGGAAATCAAGGAAAACTGGTGTGTTATTTTAATATGAGCTTTTTACCAGGAGGGGCCGGGGGCAATAGAACAGAGCATAAAATGTACAAAACAAGAACTAGGAAGTGAGCACCTTTGAAGCTGAGATGTTTTATCTGCCAGTTTTACTTTCCCCAAATTATTTATTTGTATATATCTTTGCAAAGGCTATATGACCCAATGTCAACAGTATTTGTATGCTGGATTCCATCTATTGGGTTGCACACTAAATAGAGCTTCCCCACCATTTTGTTTGTCTCTCTGCAAAGAGGGTTTTATTTGCTTTAATAAAACTACCTCAGCAGGGGCACTATATATCAGAAAATGACTCCCTCACCTTCACACACAAAGATTTGTTTATCAACTGATCCAGTGCATGCACACAGGGCTCAATTCTAATCTTAATCCAGATTTACACAGCCAGGCAACTCCACTGACTCAAATGGAAATAATCTTAGGTGAAGTCAGAAACATGCTCATTTTCTCCTCCGACAGGACACCAGCATTGGTTTAATTATGCTGAACTGCATATCAATTCTGAAGTAGATTTATAAATGACATGTCCTGAAAAGACTGGTTAGAGAGAGAGAGAGAGAGAGGATTGCTAAACCAGGAACAGGTCACCTTTTTTGATCAAAATGATTTACTGGCAGTTCCACAGATGAGCTGGTAGGCTTTCATCTCTTCCTAGCAGCTGATACGAAAGCCATACCTCACTGCTAGCTGAGAGAGTGTTTTCAGGAGGCTTTAGACCTCATTCCAGGGCCAGTCCATGTATAAACCCACAGTGGAAATAGGACCACAAGTATTTACAAGTTATGAAATCTAGTGTATTTCCCTGGTACGTATTCAATAAGGAATGATACTTACACTTTGGAACTGCCTAAATGGCACAAACTGTACAATGTCTCTGATAGCTGGCTCTCCAGTTGGGGACCTGAGACTTCCATTGTCACCATCAAGAAACTCCATGGCACTGAAATCAGCTCCTCCAACGCCAACAATGATAATGGACATGGGAAGCTTTGCGGCATTAACTATGGCAGATCTGGTTGCATCAAGGTCTGTTATCACACCATCCGTGATGATTAGGAGCACAAAATATTGCTGTCAAATCAATATGCACTTTGTTACAATTGAGAACAGCAGAAGAAAAAATATTGCATACATGCATGCAACAGGTTTACAGGGCATAGAATGATAACTTTTCAATATGTGAAGCTTATTCTTTGCAATCAAGCATCTAAACTTGATTCTGGTCTCTTCTGCCTGGTCCAAAAACCCCAACCCTAACTCTCCCTCCCCACAAAGCAAAACACACATTCACTGCAAAGCATAGAAGGCCCTTATGTCCAGCTGGCAGCAATCTAAAGCAGCCACGTTGAAAAGCTATCCTCAGATCTCAACTACAATGTCACTCAAACATAGGACACAGATTTTGTTGGGCAGGAGCTGAATGCAAGTTTAACTGAATATTTTCCTTTACGATCTATTTTGAAGTAACATCTTTGAAAAATGTAAATATAAAACCTTGCCCAACACAGCCACAGACGCCCCAACACATAAGCCAGAGTACCAAGAAAAAAAAAGGAAGAAACCCTCCTGTATGTACTGTAGTTAGGACTTCACAAAATACTGATCAAAACAGTCTTTGTCCTGAGTGCTGAAAAAACCAGACAATATGCCTGATTTTTTTAGGGCAACAAATGCTATAGCAGCACTGCTGCAGATACACTTTTGTAGCACTGTACTGTAAACACTTATTACAGCAATGGAAGGGGTTTTTCTTGTCACTACTTGAGCAGCAGTAGCTAAACTGACAGAAGAATTCTGTCAATGTAGCTGCATCTATAATTGGGGATGAAGGTGACCTAACTACGTTGCACAGGAAGTAAAATTTTTCACAGCCTCGAGTGATGCAACTAGATCAACCTAAGTTTAGGTGTAGACCAGGCCTTAATATCATACCATCACAGCCAGTCAGCGGTTGAAAGGGGTTCTTCTAACATAAGTGTCTAATATGAAGAGTTCACCTAGCACCAGTTCTATACTTCAAGGAAGTTTCAGATTTCTAAAGAAAAATTACATGAGATACTGGGTTGGATTATTAGAAAACAGGTGGATTCTTTTAAATACATATACTCCCTTCGTTGCTTCAAATTCCTACACAAATTTCCTCTACTATACCTGCATGCCAGCTGTTTTCTAGGATTAACTGGCAAAATCTGCAATCTGTTTTTGGTGTTTTATGTAAGTGAGCTAAATTTCAAATGGGAGCCAATAGCCTACAGTACATATCTAGAACAGATAACCAGGTTTTGACTTCAAATCTGTTTGGCTGTACAGTGACAAAAACAGATATTTGTAATAAGCAAACTTAGTGCTCTTCAACAGAAAAACCTTGAGTACTGAGTTCCAGTAGAGGGTTACAAGTTTGTCAGCTCAAATTTGCAAGTATGGAGGGTATCAACAGGGAAAGGCTTTCAGAAAGTGTTCAAGGTACAAACCTAGCAAGGATACCCAATTCTCCATTTGTCCCCAGATATCAATATTAAGTCAATTATGACACAGTTGTGAGCTGAAGAATATTCTTGGTAACAGCATGCAAATAAGTAACATCCTCCTCACTGTGCTTTTAGAATCTGTATCTACTATTGCTACAATCAATAGTTTATAAAACCTGGATTAAGTCAGGTTTCTGTATTATGTTGTTTGACAAATCTTAAATGGAAGGCTCACATCTCCATTGTTACAATTAAACTCCATTCAAGTTTCTTTTTGGTGGGTTGCCACCATCTCGCCACCCCACTTGCTCTGGGCGGGGATTCAGTTCCAGGGACAAACCACCACAACTAAATTGAGACCTGCATAAATTTGCTAAACTTCGATTTTCACACTTTTATCTAGTTTATTTTAGGAACTTCAGGCTTAAACTATATTTATAGACTTAAACTATAATTAATCTTCTGATTGCTTTTACCAAGATATGCTCTTCAGTAGCTCCCCCTTGGCTCCCTCCATATCTCTTCTCTACCTTGTCTCATTGTTCTCTCTCTCTTCACACTACTACTTGTTCCCCACCACTTTGTCCTTCCCCCTCTATAGCTCCCTCCAGCTCTACTTTCTCCACATCTGCCATGATGTCTACAAAACCCAGCCTGCTGATCATGACTGGACAGTTGATAAGCTGTGCTCATTCCTCTTCCTCCCCATCTCTTTTCCTAATCCTTCTAACCTCAATTAAAAACAAAAACACAAACCAAACACTTTTACAATACATGTAACTAATGAAGCTGGGCCAATTCTTCATCAGGCTCATTTGCCTATATGTTGTATCCACATCCTCAGCTTATCCATTTGTTTGTCTCATTAGATTGGAGGCACTTCAGAGCAGAGAGAGTGTCTTTTCCAAGACAGAAAAATGCCCAACACACTAGGGCCCTATTACTATTACAAGATGTCCAATTTATACGGTTGCCAACCCTCCAGGACTGTCCTGGAATCTCCAGGAATTAAAGATTACACTTTCATTAAACATTATGTCATGTGATGAAACCTCCAGGAATATGTCCAACCAGAATCGGCAACCCTATGTCCAAAGTACAGTGTCATGGTTAGTGTGCTCATTTGCATATGAATACTGAGTTCTTTTCCAGGATCCAGCTAACTCACAGCAGTGCTGCCATCTGAGCTCTGGGAACAAAGTGGAAAAGTTTAGAGCAGTGGTTCTTAAGCAGAGGTATGCATACCCCTGGGGGTATGAAGAGGTCTTCAAGGGGGTCATCAACTCATCTAGAGTTTTACAACAGGCTACATAAAAAGCACTAGCAAAGTCAGTACAAACTAAAATTTCATACAGACAATGACTTGTTTATACTGGTCTATATGCTATATACTGAAATGCAAGTACAATATTTATATTCCAATTGATTTATTTTAGAATTCTATGGTAAAAATGAGAAGGTAAGCAACTTTTCAGTAATTTGCTGTGACACTTTTGTATTTTTAGGTCTGATTTTGTAAGCTAGTAGTTTTTAAGTGAGGTGAAATTTGGGGGTAAGACAGACAAATCAGACTCCTGAAAGGAGTAGAGTAATCTGGAAAGGTTGAGAGCCACTGGTTTAGAAGACTGGAGTTCATTCTATGTGTTACTTGCTGCTTTGGACTGTAGGTCATAACAAGGGACAAAGAGATAAGCATGTTGCTGTTTGCGACAGCCAAACCACAGCCAGACAGTCAGTTTTAGTCTTACATGACTCTTGTGCAATCCTGTCTTGGTCACGTTAAGTAACGTGTGTCTCAGTTTATCCTCTGTAAAATGAGGATTACACTTGCCTCTCACTTGAGGCGAAATGCTGCCCTAAAATGTGTGTGTATTCCAGAATTCACACTAGATTCTTAACGTTTGTAAAGTGCTCTGAATGTCATGGATGAAAAGTATTTTTTTTTAAATTGACATTCCTATCAGAGAATAAGCTTCATCTGGATTCTTGTTATGCACAATCCGTGAGGAAGCTGTGGCATCCATAAAGCTTAATGGTACCAAATGTAACTTCACAGGGTAAGTGGATAACAAATAAGATTGGCACACTTCCAAGCACAAAGAGGGGATATGAGTAGTGTATTGCATGGAAAGAAAGAATAAAGGAGGGGAACATGTACACTAAGATAAAGTACTTACTGATGCTGTCTGTTGCTGTGCAGCTGCACCAGCAAATTTAGCCACATGGTTTATTATTGGAGAAAAATTGGTTGGCCCATATAATTTTATTTGAGGAAGGCAGGCCCGGTATGCATCAATAATGCCTTGGATTCCTTAAGAAAACAAATGGTTAAGTCTTAATATTTCATGTTAATGTTGCATTGCTATTCTGAGGCACTCAACTGTCCTGACACCTCCTTAGGTGCCAGACATCTAGGGTAGCACAAAGTTATTTAAAATTAAGATAATGATAAAGGAAGTTGTATGTTTTAGGTGAACAGAGGCCTTTTATCAGGCCATAGCCTTAAAGTCAAGATTAGCTCTTGTGAATGTCAAGGTTAAAAAGGTTGTTTAGGTGGTCAAATATCACAATCCTGAAATCTGACTACCTAGTTTATAACAGTTCTGCTCAGTTTAGAACATGTCCTTATTAGCAGTCTAAGCAGAGAGGCAAAGACTAAATGGTCAGAGAATGAACCACCTTCTCACTCCTAGGGGCGGTCCCCTCCACACCAGCAATGAGGTACCTTGGCCTACTGGTATGGGAGAAGCCTACACTGCTGCTACCCCAAGGTAGGTGTGCTGTGAAATTTCAAAGAAGAAAAAGAACCAAAGGCTACTTCACACAAGTAAGGATATGTAGCAGGAAATTCTAGCCTGGTTACTGATTGAAGTTCCTTGTCTATTTAACTAAGCCAGCCTGCTTAATCAGAAGCCTCACAAATGCTCTGATTAGCAAAGAGCATCTCCTTCCTTCCCATCTCTTCACGGATTTTGAAGACCATATTCTGAATAGGTCACACATTTCTTCTAATCAGAGACTTTTCTATACAAATTAACATCTACTGCCACAACCTTTACTGCTGTTGTATTAATGGTGCCAGATTAAACATACTACCATGAGGCGGTTAAGCAGTACCTAGCAGAAACAAGACTCTTGATACTTTCTAAGACTTACCAGTGCAGAATGGATTTGATGGGTTAAAGTTTAACGGAAACTCATGAGATACCTGTCAATACATGGAAGAGATGTTCAGGTTTTACACATGCACATGTCATCATTGAGTAAGTTGTTTTAGATTAGGAAGCAAATTTACACATTTGGTTACCTGAAAGGAAGGTGGAATCTGTGCACCAAATCCAAAGGCTGGAAACATTTTATCTCTGAAAAAGCAATTTAAGAGCAAATGAAGTAGTTGTTTCCCTTTAGACTCTGTTCACAATTCAAAACAATTTAACTAATCCTAGTCATAATTTTAAAGCTGTTTATTAGAAATCAACAGGCAGAGTTAAGTGGAAATTTCCCCTGTGTAAAGGCCAAATCAGGTCAGCAGGGAGAATTTCTTTAATGTCCAAGTCAGCAGGGCACCTAGGAAATTAGCATTTAAAAATCTTACTATGAAAATGTGTTATGGCTGCAAATGCTCTGCTGGCTTTTGTTTAGCATTTGTCATGAGATAATCTGAGCCATGAAAACCGTAGCAGCTACTACCTACCACAGACTATCAAGTGCGCAGACCATTGAGTTTGGAGATACTGCTCCTGGGGGGAATTCTGCACCACTGCACATATGCAGACTTCATGTCCCCCACAGATTTCTTTGCTTCCCTGCAGAAAAATGACTTTCTGACAGGGAAGTAAAGGGAAGCCATAAGAGCAGTCATGCGACCGTCCCCAGCAGTATGTTTTGGGTGCCAGGGCAGCCGTCACAGAGGTAAATCACTGTGGGGCAGGGGATGGGACTAGGAAAGACTCGGCTGGTGGCTCCCACCTTGTGCTGGGCTGAGCTGCTAGTCCCAGCTCGGCTGGGGAGGACAGGACTTCCTCTTCCGCTGCACTGCATCCACCCACCCCACTGAGCCCCGAACAGCTGCACCTGGATCCCCACCCCACTGAGCTCCACTCCTCCAGCATCTGGACCCCGCTCCCGACCCTCCACACCCAGACCCCCCTACCAAGCTCTATCTCCCACACACCCAGAACCCTACCCCCCCGCTGAGCCCCAACCACCTTCACCTGGACCCCCCTGCAGAGCCTGCTGCACCCATAACCTCCCCAACAAGCCCCTGTGCATCCAGATTCCTTTGGCACCTGGATCCCCCACTGAGCCATCCACACCCAGATTGCTCCCACAGAATTCTCTCAACCCACACTAGGATCCCCCACACTAAGCCCCTCTACACTTGGATCCCGCTCAGCTGAGCCTGCTTGCCCACACCTGGTGCACTTGGCATGGCAGGGCAGGGTCCTGGTGTGTGTCAGGGTTGGGTGCAGCCTCACTGCTGAGTCCATGTCGGGGGGGGGGGGGGAGGGCGGAAGGGAGGAGGAGGGGAGAAGGGAGAGGAGGAGGAATCTGCAGAGTAATCTCCAACTTCTGTGCAGCCACTGGCCTGTGCTCACCAATGCCATGCTGGAGCTCCCACATTTATTTCACAAATAAAATTTGCAGAATTTTAAAATTGTGTGCAGAATTTTTAATTTTTTGGCGTAGAATGCCCCTAAGGGTAAGATACTGACTGAGGAACGGATTGTACTAAGTTTGGTGAATTCTGGGCCCTCTCAAGGGAATATCATCCTAGATCAACGAGGAGTTACTATTGGACACATCTCCCAGTCCTAGGCCCCCATCTCATCATTCAAATTCCTTCTATCATTAATACTGACTTTCCATGATGCCCACAAACTGTACTCATGAAAATCCTCCATGTCACGTTAGAAGAGAGATTCAAGATTAAAAACAAACCATAAACCCCTACACTTGTTCTCTGGGTCTCCCAGTGTGACCGCTCAACTGCATCCCAGACTGTAAGCTCCATGGAGAACAGACTGTCTTCATATCTGTGTCACAGAATCAGAGTTGGAAGGGACCTCAGGAGGTCATCTAGTCCAACCCCCTGCTCAAAGCAGGACCAATCCCCAGACAGATTTTTACCCCAGTTGCCTAAATGGTGCCCCTCAAGGATTGAACTCACAACCCTAGGTTTAGCAGGCCAATGCTCAAATCACTGAGCTACCCCTTCCCGCGTATCCTGAACACACTGTTGGTATTTAAGCAGATAATATCTGCACTGCCACTTCCTGGCTCTGCCAAGGAATCTCAGAGATAGCTAAATTGACAGATTTGCACCTCCATCCACTTAGAGAAAATGTCACTCAGGTACCTGTAGTATGCCTTGACCACCTTATGCAGAGTCACGTGGAATGTAGCTACACACAAGCCAAAATAGACTGTACCCTTTCTCCCCAGTCGCCCTGGGCAAAGGGTGAGAGTTCATTCAAAGAGGAGAGGATAAAATGGAAGAGAAAATATGAAAGGATTTTTATTCATGCTCTTTTATTTCCAGTACTTTCAGCTCTACAGCTTCTATTATGAGCTGTTTAGGGGGGTCTGCAATACTTACACGCCCAGATTCTACAACACACATTTGAAAATGAGATAAGTTAAAACTTACGCATCATAGTCCTGAATGACCATTCCTACAGACCAAATGGCTGTCAGGTATTCATTAACCCCATTAGGGCTGATGAAATGTAGAGAGTCTGGTGAGCGAGGGTCTCCATTGGAGCCAGTAAAATCTATCCCCACCTGTCAAATGTAGCATTTGTATCAGTTAGCAGTGAGGGGAAACTGGGTTCCTAATCTCAGGCAAAATTAAACTGACAAAAAAAATAAGAACTGGTACATGTAATCATTTGTCAGCTGCCATATTTATACCATATTATTGAACATTAGAACCTTGTTTAAGGAATGTACCCTACTCAAACATCATGAAGCTGTGGTTCCTCATGGGGACTGGTTGGCTTTCCGCCTATCAGCTGCTGTCTTATATAGGTCTTAAATGAAAGCATTCACCATCTTCTCCATGGTTGTGAAATGGTCTCAGCCTCCTTCCAAGTGGAAGCTACTCAAGGAATACCACAACAGTTAAAAATTCACAGATACCCTTGCTGAAAGACCAGCCAGACACTGATCTTCTCTGGGTGAGGGCTGAGGAACATTGCCAGGGTGCAAAGAGCTTACATTGCTACTGTCTGTGTCGTACCAGTTTTGTGAATTAAACCATTTAAGGGTCTGATCCCATGTTAAGGCCTATGTATGTTGCTCAGACTGTGCATAGGGGCCTTGAAGCCATCCTATATAGGCAGCTGAAGATTATTCTGGCATGGGGAAATCCTTGGCAGATGTAGACCTACCACAACAAGCTCTACGTGACCACCTCCAGGTGTAATGGATGTGTTAGGAGTGAACAGAACTACAGACATTCCCAGATTAGATCAGCTTAATGGCTGCCAAGCAAACTACATTTGTGATGAGATGGTGTAAGACAAACCCAAGCAACACAGTTATATCCAGCACTGACTGGGCACATCTGAAGATTCAGAACTCATGTCTGATGTTAGGAGTCTATCATATTTCAGAACTTTCCAGGTAACCGTTAACGAAACAGGCCAGAGGGCCTCTGGAAATATGGGCTTACGCTTCATCTGCTACAAAAATAAACATGCGATTAAGAAAATCCATAACACATTACAGCTTACGCTGAAAAATAAAGCAATTTTGTACACATAAAGTACTTACAGTGAAATTCAGCTGACATCCTCCCATGATGTAATCAAGGAATGTGCATTCCACTATAATCTAAAAGGAAACACATTGGTTTCAGCAAAACCCAAAAGACTGACGCAACTTCTTAATTTCCTGAAGGCCTAGTTTTGCTTCCCATACTGATATAAAGCAGTAACTTTACTCCACAAGTAGTGCTTCTAGATTTCACTGAGAGTATTCAATAAATAAGGTACTATGCACTCTGCGTGCCAGTACTGGGCCCCTTATAACTACATTTAAACAGGATCTGGGTACATGGAGAAAATTCATATCAGGGAAATATTTCTTACATTAACTAGTGTTCAGCTAGTAAGGAAATCGATACTATGGTACCTATTAATTAATTGCTAGGAAGTTTAGTGCTTTTTGTGTTTAAGACAATGCAAATCACCACTTCCCTCATCATTCCATGATACATGCAAATAGAATTTCAGAAGGCTGTTTTATTATTTAGGACCTGAACACCCCCACTTCCCACCTTAAGATGATACTAGATGAGGAATTCCTTTACTTAACTAGTAAGATCATCCTGCTGAAAATAAGGTTATGGAGGTTTGATATTTAAAATGTCTATTTCTAAACCAAAAGATCTTGTATAAAACAGTAACTTTCACTTGCTTGCAATCTCCTGTATAGAAAACTAAGTCAAACTCTCTATAGAAAAATACAGTAGTAATATTAACTGTATTCTGAGTCTATGTAAAGCAATAATATTTTACTTTGTCCCGGTACTGCTTCTACAACATTCAAAGCAATACTATCATCTTATAGACTCAAATCTTTCTGCAGTTTTCATACATTTTACTGTTACTTACACTTGGGGTGGTTGAGGCATGTTAGATCAGAGATGTTGTACCTGGACATTTGTAAATAAAGAAAACTCAATAGAGTTAAAAAATAAAAACCTTGAGTACCGACCTCACAGTGTTTCACACTCACGACACCAGAATTTTTGTAGCTTTTCTTCTTTTGTCTCTTCTTCTCATTGACGCATTCAAATTCAGCCTAAGGGAATGGAAAAAACAAGATTACAATCAGTACAATTTATGCAAAACATTTAAGTAATATCTATCCAGAGCTTTAAATACCTTTGCTTTACATTGAAAGTGCAGTCATTGGCTGTAAAACAAAAGCAAACCCATCCTCCTCAGAACTAGAAAAGAAAAACCCTACAGGGCAGGCACAAGTATCAGCCCTCTTTGTACCTTCTCTCCCATAAAGCTTCGGAAGAGAAAGGCTTTGTGCAGCTCTTGGGGATCACAGGGAGGGAGTGAATTCAAAAGTTCTGGACCATTGTCAGGTACTAGGCTGGATTAAGGCATAGCCCGAAGTAAAGCACATTGCAACTATTTTGAAGGCAAGAGGGGCATGGAACATGGTAGCAGCATCTGAGAAGAATGGTTGCATCTTCCTTGCCAAACAGATGAAAGAGCCACCGAGTTCTCTTCTGCTACAGGGTTGCTCAAAAGCAGCTGAGGATTCAACAGTAACCCAAGACTGCAAGCTCCAGTAACAAATGGCAGGAGCACACACTCTCCTATAAAGCAGCTCACTGATGCTTCCGTCTTCCCAACATCGCTTCCATTTTATGGAAATTGGATTTCAGCCAGCTAGTCCTCATTCTTTACTTGTATCTAGCAAACACCGAGTCGGGTATTCAATAGCACTGGTCATAAGTGTGTGTTTCTTCCATACGTTAAGCGTTCAAACTGATTTCTTAAGTCGTTTGGGGCTCCATTGCTTCCTAAGCCACAGGACAATGTTTTCATTCAACCAGTGAGGTTAAACCCAACAAGTGGTTGAGTTAAAAAAAAAAATCTTTGCAAAAACAAGCCTCTTGTACATTCTCAAGTCAGTCAGGAAACACCTGAGCTCCAAATCCTTCAAAATGCTAAGCCCCCTAAGCTTCCCCAGTGAGAAAAAGGGGAGCTCAGTCCCATTCAGGATTAGGCACATAAAAAATATTCCCTCCACTGGAATCAGTGGAGATATGTTGAGGGTAACAATCTGCAAACAGTTTCTGTAATGCAACAAGACATTAAATATTGCAATATTTTATTCTATTAGATTATTTCCTGTTTGTTGGTGGTTTACAGCATGGATAGAACATAACGGTAAGATATAATTAGAACTGAAACAAATTGTGGTACTTTATCACAGAGGCTAATCTAAACAGCCAGGTAATTTCCTGATTAAATTTTCCATATTTAACTCTGTCTTAAAATTAAAAAGAAGTCGTCTGTGAAAATGTATTAACTCCAACCACCATGTGGATTTTTGTTAAATCTTATAATTTTCATCAGCATGTCCTTCCACCACCATCCCAATCAAGCAGGCTCTCGCCAGAGAATTCTCTCAGCCTTTTCTTAATTTGTGGAGCACAGTCTGCATCTTATTTAAGACCAGATTCTTTTCAGTTACACTGGTGTTAAGATCAAGTAAATACAATGACTTCATTGAAATCATTCCAGGATTAACATGGGCATAACTAAGGGTATGGCTACACTTACAAATCTGCAGCGCTGGTAGTTGCAGCACTGGTCGTCCAGCTGTGCAGGGCCAGCGCTGGTGTGTGGCCACACTCACAGCTACCAGCGCTGGTGTGTGGCCACATTTGCAGTATTTGCAGCGCTGTTGGGAGTGATGCATTATGGGCAGCTATCCCAGCATTCAAGTGGCAGCAACGGTGCTTTTCAAAAGAGGGGGGTGGGGTGGGGTGGGGCGTAGTGTGACAGGGAGCGGGGGGGGGGGGAAGAGAGAGAGAGTGGATTTTTGGAGCCAACACTGTGTGTTAGCTTCCTGACTTGAAAAATCAGAACATGTTCCCGATCCCTTACCCTTAACTCTTAACTGCAAACAGCCTCCAGCCAACACGACTCCCTTTCTCCCCTCTGCCCCTGCTGTTTCTGTCAAGCAAACACTCACTCCCTGCCTGCCTCATTATCTCATTTGATTGTTCACAGATTGATCACAGCAAACAGGAGCTGTGTTTGTAGATAAACAGCTCCGGGATCAACGTATCAACGTTGATAGCTCCGGAGTTCACAACAAAACAAAGAGGCTGCATAACAAAACAAAGAGTAATTTATAAAAGCATTCTGGGATACATCCTTATACCCTGGAGGCCAATCACAGCGCTGGTGTGTGGCCACACTTGATGACCAGCACTGCAGCACCAGCGCTGGAATCCTTATTCCCCATGCTGAGTGAGGTGTACGGCCAGCGCTGCAGCCAGGGAGTTGCAGCGCTGGAAGTGCCCTGCAGGTGTGACCACTTACTAATTGCAGCGCTGGTGGAGGCTTTCCAGCGCTGCAACTCGCCAGTGTAGCCATACCCTAAGATGAGAATTGGGGTCTTACTAAATTCCACCTTACAGGACCTACCACCCAGCTTTATTCACACAGGAAATGCTTAATGTCAGACATGGTCCTAGTGGAGCCACTAAGTAAAGTTTTGCAGGATTGAGTCCCAGTTCTTTTTAAGCAAGAGATTTCTGGAGCTCAGTATTTCCTCGGTGTTGTTTTGTAGCTTTAATTCTCCGCCAGTCTCATTCTGGCACACGGATGGCTCTCTTTGACTGCATACAGCCAATGTGTGGTCAAGAAAATACACGTAAGGAAGAGCTTTCTTGAAGCATTTTCAAAAGAAGCATATGCAGATTACATCTTAACATCACACATTTTTTTAAAAAGCAGAAGATAGCAGCCTAGGTTATCAGAGGACAGATTAGGATGGAGCATTTTGATTCACATCAAATCAATTATACAGTGTGCTTCGGTGGCACAAAAGGGAGCTCACTATCTCACAGGATTAGGATCTTACAGAGAGCGTGGGCGCACTTAAAAAAAGCCACGCAGAAGTATGCTTCAGTTTTTTTTTTCAGTTTTGGCCCTAATGCAATAATTGGTTCAGTAAAATGGTACCATATTTTATTTAAATAATTAACTTACGAAACAGAAAAATCTTCATATGCTATAGCAAAAGAGTGGACTAAACAGTTTCATCCTTGCCCTTCAGTATTTGTTTGTGTAGTTTAATTACTATAGCAAGATGCACACTACTTTGCTTGTGGGGAAAAGCTGTATAAATGCCAGCCTGCTTCCGAGAATCTAGCAAGATGAGAAAAAGCACTAGAAATCGCCTGGAAGCAGATTACTTATGAGCAAATCACTTGCTGAAAATATTTACCAGTCCTGTAAAAGGAAGTGTTAGATTGTCCTCTGCTCAGTTTCGGGAAGTCTTCAGAAACAACTATTGGGGGAGCAACATGGCAGGAGCCGTGATTATAAAATATAAACACATTAGAAGTTAAATATTTATAATTAGTAGCTTTGAAGAGTTCAGTACACATACAATACTTCAGGATGCTTTTAGGTTCGATACCTGCATGCAGTGTACCTGATCACTGAACTATTTTTCAACTTATGTGCAATTAAAGAAAAATATGGTAGAATATTGCTTGGGACACAAGTCAATAAAAATAAAGAGATTCTAAGCTAAGGTAGCTGAGTGGCCTTTAAATGAAATTTATGAGGATGCAACCTGCCATGTTACAAGGTTTACAGCACTGTTAACGTTTCATAGCAAAATATATGGGATAGTGTGGTTTGAGTTTTTTTAAGAAAGGAAATAAAGAGCCAAACAAATGAAAACACTAGGTTGATTTCTGTGCACTAGTAGCTAAATCTTATAGTCTTATTTCAGATTTATTCAATTACTTACTAAAGTGAGCAAGAACCAAACCTGAAAATTAAGGATAAAGTAAAATATGAAAACAATAATTCAGGCTTTGGCCTTTTAACAGCAGTGATGGCAGATTGTAATCTGCATTTTGATGATTAGGGATTGGTGAAATTAATTTGGCCCGACAATTTTGATTTTCAGACACATGCCGTTACAAAAAACAACGAAGATATTAAAGACTGTAAAAGTGGATTTATAATGGAAATGCCAACTCAATCTGAACTGAATTGATGCTACAGGGACTGCCATAAGGCAGTTAAATATTCACAAAGATACTTTGTAGTCTTTGCTCAAAACGAATAAAGCAATTTCATAAAAATGCTCAAGAAACCTAGAGGCTTTGGACTTACCGGTGAGGATCGAGACGCTTCCTTCAGTTTTGACATTGTGGTTAGAAAACTCCCAATGAGATCATGAGACCCATCACTGTCATAATCATAGCACTCTACCTAAAATGAAGCATTATCCAGGATTAGCAATAGCCAATGCTCTACTGAAGTGATGTTGCAATGACACTTCTATAACCATGTATAAAAAAAACCTGCCTTTTTTCCCTGTTAGGATTTCAAGCGGGGCAGATGTTTGCCCCGTGCCATAGATTTAAATTAGTGGGGCACACATACAAGTGTCTAAGGCTAGGCTTTACCAACTGCAGAAAGGTAAGTGAGTCTCACCTCCTACTGGACCAAATCCTCCAAGCTGCTGAGCATCCTCATCTTCCACAGAAGTCAATGAGCATCAAGAGTTCAGCATTTTACAGGATCAGGTCCAATATGATTAGTTAGGGCTAATGCTACTATTTTATTCTGATCATTTTTAGGAAAAGTCACTCCATGGTGCCTAGTGTGTGCACCCTTCTGCCATTATAGAACGGAGACCTGATTTTCAGAGATACTGACATTCAACTCTTATTGATTTCAGTGGGAGATGTGGATAGTCAGTACTTCAAGGTCAGGCTCTGGGTGGTTAGCAGAAGAGCAAAAGCAAGTAGACTGCATTACTGATCCATAGAGAGGCTCAGAGACAGAGTTCAGTACCTTTCACTGCTGATAATAGCAGCTAGACTTGAGAGTTCTCTCAAGACCAGCAGTCTTTATCTGTAAATCCATAACTTCCTCAGAAATACTATGTTGGCTAAAATCCCTCTTTACCTGTATTTATAGCTCAGTGGTAAGACTTTACTGATCAAATCAATTCAACTTTAACCTTAATGCCTTTCCTTTCTCGGGTTATTCTTTTTGATTAACAGGGTGGGATGGCAGACTGTCAGTTATTTAGCCCAGTGGAAAAATAGAGCTGTTATTTTAACTTTTGTGAAGAACCTGCTTACATACATAAAAAAAAAGTAATAAAAATGAACAGGCTATGAATGTTCTCCAGAATGTCCTAATTATAATTCTGAATTAAGTTTGTATATTTAAACTGACATTGCACTAACCACCTCTGTCTATGAATGATTTTTTGCTCTGATTATAGGTAAGACAACTTACTAAAATAACAGCTTCCTAGTTCCAAAATTTCCATTGAAGCACCTTTTCATTATTTAGGATAAATATACAGACCCTGGACAAAAATTTTCCTAAACAGATTCAATCTAAGCCATACTGCTGTTCTCCATGCCCTTCGTTCCTACTCCCCATTAAGACAAAAAGTATTATACTGTACACTAGCACATTAACGTTATGTTTTCTTTAACATTTCATTACTGACCGAACAAAAAAAAAAAATTAACTACCTAATAAAACCTTGGGCTTCGAGAGAAAACAACTGCCTGCATAACACATTGGATAACACATTTCATATTTCTACATTACTGCCTTTTAGATTGCAAGCTCTACAGTGCAGAGACTGTGCCACCTTCTGTTGGCACAGCTCCTAGATATGTTTTGGCTACCACTGTAATAAAATACGTAATACATGCACATGCATTGAACACCAATTCATTGTGCATACAAGCAACAACAGTATCACAGATGGAGAAACAAATTTCATACACAGGCAGATGTGATGCAGATTCTTTAGGCTCTCTTATGTTGAGCCAATCAGATGTTCACCTACTCAAGCAATTGGTGGAATCCTTAATACTGAAGATATTTTTTCATTCAATGGTAATAGCAGCTTGTTCCAGGGTTATCATAATTGTCTTTTTTTTTTTTTAAAAGACAGAAAACATTTCTGGGAGTTTGATATATTAAATACATCTAGCCTGATGTTTCTTTTGAAATCAGAAGGTTGACTGCTCATGCAACAATCTTGGTGGCTCCCTGTAGCAACACAAACATTGTCCATGTTTCCCCTCTTCCCTCCTCAGAGCTGATGAATTCAGGCATGCTAGTTCCAAATGAGAGAGGCTCACATTTGTGGTACAGAAAGATATCACTGACTCACTGCAACACACACACACAATTTAGAAATAAATTAATGAGATAGTGTAGCAAGTTGGTTTGTGCATTACTGCTGAATACACAAACTGAGCGACTCAGTGTGTGGAGAGGCATTCATACTGAGGAAAGCTAAAAAAGTCATTTTTACTTACTATAATAAGATAGCCTGTTATGCATGCCACTGTGTGTATAAAAGTGTTAAAGCATTGTTTAATTCTTCTTCAAAACAACATTACCACAATTTTACTGTCTCATCTGAAAGTAATTTAAAATCCATAAACTACAATTTCAAAATAAAATGCTGCAGAGATTAGAATCTATCCTGTTTTATTTTTGTAAATCTGGAGCAACTCCATGGAAACCAAATTGCTCTGAATATACACCCATGTAACTGAGATCAGAAACTTCACAGCAGGTTTTATTATACACCTACACACATTTTGGATAGTGCTGAGCTGAAAACAACCCTACCTTAAAGGATTTATTTGGTCAAGGAACTACAGTTTTAGTGGGGCCATTAAATGGAAATGAAAAAATGCATCCATGACATGTGGAGAAGAGCTACCACTAGCTCTTTCCTTTTCCCCCCCTCTGGTTGTCAGATTCTGGGCTTATTATAAATAAATAAATAAATAATTATTCTGCTTTATCACTGTTTTATTCTGTGCAGGTTTATACCCATAGTAGCTAAGTACTGTATGTCCCAGTTGTGCATTAAGCAATGCACCTAATGTCTGTCGCATGTGATTTATTCTCTTGCATCCTCTCCCCAGGATGGGAATAAGTGCTATGGTGTATCTTGTTTTGGTAGGATTTTGTCTAAATGTACACATTGCTGTGACAGATTGGGGAATATGTCTGTGTCAATTTATGAATTCCATTTTGATTTTGTGAATGCCATACTATACTTCAACTGCCACTTTGAATGCATGTTTACCCAGAAACACTCAGGAAAGTTAAACTGAATTAAATGAAAGCATGAATTTAAAATGCATTCCTTCACAATAAGGCCACTTTACTTCCTAATGAGACTATCCATTCAAGGGTTTAACGTGATTTAACCATTGCTGTAGACCCTGAGGATCGATGAATTGGTTTACCACCCTGGATTTGGCAGCTTCAGTTGAAGCTGAAATCAACAAGATGAAATTCAACAAAGACAAGTTTAAAGTATATGCTTAGGAGGGAAAAAAAAATCATATGCACAAATACAAAATGGGGAAAACTAGCTAAGTGGTTCTAGCACTGAAAAGGATCTGGGGGTGATGTAGAGCAGGGGTCCCCAACCCCCGGTCCACGGCCCGCCTCTTACAAACTGGGCCGCGAACCGACCCAGTGGACGTCCCGCAGGCGTGCCTGCGGGAGGTCTACCCGAGCCGCGGGACGAGCGCTCCCTCCGCAGTCATGCCTGCGGGAGGTCCGCTGCTCTCGGGGCTCCGGTGGACCTCCCGCAGGCATGACTGCGGACGGTTCGCTGGTCGCGCGGCGCAGCTGGACCGCCCGCTGGCACGCCTGCGGGTGGTCCACCGGCTCTGGTTGAGCTGCCGCAGGCGTGCCTGCGGGCGGTCCAGCTGAGCCGCGCGACCAGCGAACCGTCCGCAGTCATGCCTGCGGCAGCTCAACCGGAGCCGGTGGACCTCCCGCAGGCACGCCTGCGGGCGGTCCAGCTGAGGCGCGGGACGAGCGCTCCCGACCGGTCCCTGGTCCTGAAAAGGTTGGGGACCCCTGATGTAGAGAATCACAAATTCAGTACGAGTCAACAATGTGATGCTATCATGAAAAAGGCAAATGTCATTCTGAGATACATTAGCAGGAATGTCATATGTAGATCTGGGAGGTAACTGGTTCAGTACTAGTGAGGCCTCAGCTGCAGTACTGCGCCCAGTTTTGAGCATTGCACTTTAAGTAAGATGTGGACAAATTGGAGAGAGTCCAGAGGACAGCAACAAAAAGAGAAAGATATTTAGAAAACATGGCCCATGAGGAAAGGTTGAAGGAACTGAGCATGTTTACTTTTTTTTTTTTTTTATAAAAAGGAGAGAATAAAAATGGGGGACATGATGAGTCCTCAAATATGTAAGAGGCTGTTGCAAAGAGAATGGTGATCAATTGTTCTCCATGTTCACGGAGGGTAGGACAAGAACTCTTTGGGTTACTTTGCAGCAAGGGAGATTTAGATTAGATATTAGGAAAAACTTTCTAATTACCGTATATTCCGGCATATAAGATGACTTTCTATATTAAAAACAACCCCCAAAAATCGGGGATCGTCTTATACGCCGGGTATAAACAGCGGGCGGCTGGGATTTAAAAGGCTCTGGGCTCCCCCCCTCGGAAGGGGGGGTCGTCTTATAGGGCGAGTATAGGCCAAAACCTATGTTTTAACTGTAAAATTAGGGGGTCATCTTATACACCCCATCGCCTTATACGCCGGAAAATACGGTACATGGGTAGTTAAGTTATGGAATAGGTTACCTAGGCAAGTTATGTATCAGAGGGGTAGCCGTGTTAGTCTGGATCTGTAAAAGCAGCAAAGAATCCTGTGGCACCTTATAGACTAACAGACGTTTTGCAGCATGAGCTTTCGTGGGTGAATAGGATTCTTTGCCGCTTTTAGGAAAGTTATGAAATCCTCATAATTGTAGGTTTTAAAGAACTGGTTAGACAAAACACCTGACAGGCATGGTCCAGGTATACTTAAATCTGCCTCAGCATGGGGACAGGGGGAAAATGGACTAGATGATCTCTTGAGGTTCCTTCTAGCATTACATGTTTAGGAAGCGTCTCTTGCTTTGTAATTCAACCAGCATGATGGCTTCTGTAGCTTGGAATTTTTTTTGTTTTGAAGGAAACTGATACTTGTTTTTGTTCCAAGTTGGAACAAAAAACAAACATACATTTCAGTTTCTGAATTAATTTTTTTATTTTTACATTATTTCATGACATGCCAATGGTATTACTGCATGATATACTTTATTTCATAACAGATCAGTAATAATGTAAAAACAAATAAAAATGAAAAACCCATAAAATAAAATTAAATTCAAAAACAGTTTAAAAATTTTTCCAAAATAGATTTTTTGTTTCAGAATATTCTCCCTGCAAGAATTAATATTGAAATAAAAACTTCTGAAGCATTTCAATTTCTACATAAAAGCAATTTCCATCAGAAAAAAAAAAGCATGTAACAGAAAATTTCTGACCGGCTGTAAGCCTGAGCATAGGCTTGAAGAAATTTGTTGCGTTTCGCCTTCTGTCTTTCAGCCTTTGCTTTTCCATCACTAGTTCTCAAGTTTCCACCTGTCATTTGATGCAGGGTGTCAAAAAAACTGAGAACTTTTGGGTGATGAGGACTAAGGGGGTCAGGCTTACCCCCTTACCCCTCACAAACCCCTCACAAACCATCGGTTAGGACAACGCAGGCAGGCAACCCTGCATTCATCTTCTCTTCAAACATCAAATCCAAAAGTGGTGCCTAAGATAAGGCAGGTTCATTTGAATTCACTCATCTGACAATGGAACCCAGAGCTGAAGCTAATAGATTTTTATGCTCCTTTATGGACCAATGACTAAAGGCAGGGAAGGATCTCAATGGCAGCAGACATCCATTTTCTTGAAATATGCTGCCCATGTTGTCACAATGCCTCTGCTTTGGGAGCTAGCAGTGTGAGGAAGGGAAACAGTACTAACTATTTGGTAGTGAAAGAATTACATTCGTAAAATGTCCTCCTGACTAGATGATTCCAAATTTAGAATATTTCAAATACTAGCTCTATACACAAATCAGTTAATGTTCAAAACAGCTTGGCATCAGAAGGTTTTGTCTGGGTAGATCCAGCAACTCAATGCTAATGCTTTGCTACTGTGCTTTATTCATGGGGATCCCCATGAACATTCACTCTACTCCTCAGGCTAGCAGGAACTGGGATTATTGTGTAGGTAATATCTAAGCAATGGAGGAAATAATGAAGCAACTGGTCAACAAAGTCCAGTTGAGCAGGCTGAGAAGAGGACCTGATGGCTGTGACACATCCAGGAAAGAAAGGGAATTAAACAAGTGTGAAACATGTATAAGGCACCAGGTGACAGACAGTCATATGCAGGGGAGCAAGAAAAAGCAACAGCCAAAAGGATTCTAACCAACTGTAAACGTGCAAGCAGACAGCCTACACTTTTAACAAGTCTGAGAACTGATGTTGTGTTAACACTAATTCAAATGAAAAATTGAAGAGGGAAATACACATTTACTCTAGGTTAACCATCTTCCCTAACTCTGGAAGTCAATTTGACAAAAAAATTTAGGAGATACTGTAACACAAACTTATCAGGTCATCATTATCATCATCCCTGTTTTCTGTTACTTATAATAAAAACCTTTATTTTGAATGTAACTTAAAACTAAGAGGATAAACCAGTTAAATGATTATTCATTATCTTTGCCAACTGTTTCTTTGATATATTGCATTTGTCCTTAATGTATCTATTTAAATATTACCTTGATTGTTTTATCCATATCACTGTAACACAGAGAATTGAGGGATATTTTAAAGGGCTTCCAGACAGGATTCAAGTTGTTTTTTATAACCTGCCAAAAAAGATTTGATAAAATAATATTGTTAGCAAGGCAAGATGCAGAGGGACTATCAGTGTCGCCCTGTTTTTATTCCATAACTATTACAAATATGGAAAGTGTTGACCAGTGAGGCAATCACAAAAATAAATGTACACATGACAAGGATATAACAACAAGAGCCCCAATGGCTGGATCATCAGAACAGAAAAAAATTTTGTTTAACACCAACACCATGGAGGAAGTTGGATGCTGCTGCTCACTGCTAGGTCAAAATTTCCCAAAAGGGAAATTTAATCTATCATACCATTTAAATCCCAAACTGGAGAGGATGCAACATTCCAGTACCTCTGTACAGGAAGACCCAAAGCATATGCAGCATTTTGCTATGTACTCCCACATCTTACCAGTAGAAGCAAGACACTGGGGGTAAAATTATCATTTCCAGAAGTTACATTTCACTCCACCAAATGTTTATACTGAAACACCATTTCCAGAAGTATTTTCTCCAGAGATTCAATGGTTAAGGGGGGAAGGGGGGGAGGCATAGTGCAAGTCAGCAAAGGCCCCTTTATAACCTCCTCATGTCTATCAAGCAAAAAAAAAAAAAAATCTTAGTGCTATAAGGGGACTGTGCCTTCCTCTAAATTTGTTCATTATTTAAATACTGATTAGGGCCTCCGGCTCTTCTATAAGTGTTCAGTCATAAGTTACACACTTATTTTAAGTAGTAAATATCAGACCTAGCTGAAGTTGGCATTCTCCAATATTAACAGTAATATTATAATAGCATCTATATGTTCCTACCAAAACTAGAACATTATGCTAGACATTACATACATTTAAACAATCTCTGCCCAAAGGGTTTACAATCTAAATGGACAAGAGTAAGAAAAAAAAGCAGTATTATCCACATTTTATTATCCACATTTGAGTGCCAGAGACATTTAATGACTTTCAAGGTCACACAGAAAAAAACCAAACAGAGTTGGGAAAACTCAGGTCTCCTGAGCCCCAGTCCAGTGCCTTAACCACAAGATCACCTCTTCTGCTCTGAAGGTGCTGTATCTTTAGTGCTATGTTATACATTTAAAGTCAGATTAACTCAATAAAACTCTAATTTTTTGTGAACAACCTCCCCTACCTCAGTTCTGTGAACCATCACCCAGTTCCCTTCTGAGGTCTGCTTGTGGAACTCCAAAAAAGGGTCTGACTTTCCAAAAAAATCCTGAATTTAAAAAATAGGCAGTTAACACATGGTATGAATGTTATCAAACACTAATTAATATACATAGTCAGATAAACGGAAGGTAAACAAAAGATTTCCCTAAAAACTATTAAACATCTTTCTGATGAAAAATACAAATCATTTTTCAGGTATCATTCTCATTACTACTTTTTAAAACAGGATCGTTTATATCAGCAAGCCAAAGAATTATATAGCTATAAGTAGACTAGAAATATTTTTAAGTGTAAGGTGAGATTTTGGGCTCTGTAAATACTGCCAGACAGTTCCATTTCAGGACAATGGGGCTACTAGGTGTATGAAGGGCAGGACCTGAATTCAAAGCTGCCTAATTAGAGCATTATAGAAATGTAAAATAGAAGCATTTCTTCCCTACCACACCTATTTTTAACATCTATTTTAGAATTTCACAGAGCAATTAAAGTGTTTAGAGATTCTAACACCAGCCCTGAAGTGGTTTCCTTATTATAATGGATTTGTCCACTCCAACATATACTTTATAGTGCTATCTTGAAAGTGTACTTTTTACAGTTATTTAGTAAGTAAACAAAATTAAATTGCAATAGCATTCACACTAATGCAAAAGCATTCACACTGAAGATACAAATCTGTGAGTAATTTATATGAACAGAGTTAAGTCTTGTTCAAAGAATATTTTGGGCAATATACCTATCTCACTTTAGAAACGGTGAAAGAGTCATTCTAAAAACTTCAGTGTACATACATACTTGTTCATAAGCTGAATATTTTTGGTAAAAAAAGTGATGCATCAAAGAGCGAGGGTCAGCTTATAAACGGGTCTACACCAAACTGATGATTTTAGCCTCTATGGAATCATTGAATTGAATATCTAATACGTTGTTGTTTTGTTTACCTGGAGAGTCTGTAGGCATGGAGCCCCTTGGCTCCCTGTGGCCTCGGTTTTCCGTTCCCAGCCACTTCCCGCAGCTCCCATTGGCTGGGAACGGCAAACCACAGACACTGGGAACTGAGGGGCTCTGTTCTTGTGACTCCTCCAGATAAACAAAATGTTCAGGCCCACTATCGGCTTACCCTAACAGGCCAGGAGCCAAAGTTTGCCAACCCCTGAAATATAGGGTTGGCTTATGAAAGGGTCATACAGTTTTTGCTATTTTTACCTAACCATCTTGGGGGGTGGGGTGGGGGGTGGCTTATAAACAAATGGGCTAATATAATAAAAGAAGATGTACCTATCTCAGAACTGAAAGGTCATTGAGTCCAGCCCCCTGCCTTCATTAGCAGGACCAAGTACAGATTTTGCCCCAGATACCTAAGTGGCCCCCTCAAGGATTGAACTCATAACCCTGGGTTTAGCAGGCCAATGCTCAAACCACTGAGCTACCCCCCTTGAACAAGTATATATGTTAATTCACAAATGTTCTGTGTTCTACTGTAAGCAGTATCTTAGTAGACTTAAATTTCTCTGGCAAAGAATCCCATCATTACTTATTTATAAGAGCATCATTATTTTAATGCTTTGTTATTACAAATACAGCAATTAAGTACCTTATTGTCTAGTTTCCTTGCTTCTATTTCGAATAAGACCACTCTATTATCCTTTACTTCTTCTGCTGTAATCTAGGTAGATAAAAGAAAGAAACATTTATTCTGTGTTCAGATACTATATACTTCACTAGTATTATTCACAACATACCTAGAAAGGGTAGATGTGAAATATTTATTTAAAAATAGAAGTACTTGGAGCTCCTTGGATGAAAAGATAGGACATAACTCGGAAGTGTTTTGAAAGCATCAGGCAAGCCACACAACTCCTATTTTAGTAGGTAAATAGTCTCATTTTACAAATAAATAACGCAAGGTACAGATGTTAAGATTCACATTTTCAACAGTGGCCACTAATTTTGGATGGCACAAGTTGAGACATACAGGTCTTGATTCTCAGAGGCATTCACCCATAATGCAGCTGAAGTCAACAGATGCTGAGAGTGTTCAATACTCTGAAAATGGGCAGCAAAAATTGAAACCCCCAAAAAAGGGACCACTTTGAAAATTTTGGATTATTTAATTTGCTAAATGCCACAGACTCAGTGCCAGAACCAGGTATAGAACCTACGAGTTCCAACATTAAGCAGAAACATTTGATGAGATAGAAGAGCTTGCTAGATGAATTAACTGTGCAGAGGCACATTTTTAGAGCTTCTCTTACATCCACTAGATGGTAAGAGCTGTCTTTATGCAGTACAAGTTCAATTTTAGACTGAGCTTCTAAACTGTTTTCATATTTTAAAAAAACCTGTGGTGCAGCACACTTGAAAACCAGCCTGTAGTTTCCCTTATGCTCAACTGTGGTTACAGCTAAAAGGCAGTCAGCATTTTAAGAGGAATTTTACTGCTGTCCTGTAATTTTCAAAGGCAAGAAAGGGGTGCTTGGTGGGGTCTTTAACTCTATAGACAGATCACAGACTGAAGTCAGAGTTTGTCTGTTGGTCTCAACTTTATAACTAGCAAATAGTCTGTGGGAGGTATCATCCTCAGATGCAGCACACTCTGTTCCATTATGTACTCGACCAATTCTGATACAGGAAGAACATGTGGCTAGTAACAAGAATGCCATTTGTATCTAGTCTTCTGGACAACAATAGCATTACAAACTTATGGACATCATTGATGAAAGTACTAGAATAGCAGCTAGAAATCGCACATGGATCTTGGTTTGGAAAAAAAATCTCTTATACATGGGAACTGATCCCTGCAAGTTTGCCAAAGGTCATGCTCTCTGGCTACAAAAAGTCACTTTAATACACAATTTGGAAAGTCACCAATTTTAGCTGAGTAAAGTAGACCAGATTTCTACATTTCACTGTATAGAATAGAGGTGGTGCAAACTAGGGCACTAACATTGTAGCTTGAAGACAGTGTACAGGACATATGAAGATATATGATCCTTGTGTCACTGCTTGGCAGTATCCCAAATAATAATTTCCTGCTTGGCAGTATCCCAAAATACTTAATTAACCAACTCAGCCTGTTAATTGCTGATCTCAATGGAGCATTCCCATTAGAACTGCATTGCCAAATCTGTCTATCCATTTTGCTAACATCCATCACCACTGTGAAGAATATGAGAGATCTGCATTAATTTTATGATTCATCTTTCTTTCTTTCTTTCTCCCAGTGAGTTTGGTGGTTAGTTTGATGCTGGCTAAAAAGTAACGCTAAATCAGTCTTTGTTAGCACTGGTCTACTCTACAAACTTATGTTGGTATAAACTACATCGCTCCATATCCCTGAACGACGTAGTTATATTGACCTATCTCCCTGTTGTAGACAGCACTGTATCGATGAGAAGGCTTCTCCTGTCAACGCAGCTACTGCCTCACGGGGAGGCAGAGTCCCTACACGGGAGCGCTCCAATCAGTGCTACAGCGGTGCAGGGTGCAGCTGCACTGCTGCAGCACTGTAAGTACAGACATGCCCTTAGCTTTGGTCTGCAGGAACCCAGACAATGGCTGCAGACAGCGCCAAATGCTGGAGCTCAGATGGACAGTACACTGAATCCATTGCTGGAAGTCTGCCTCTGTCCCACCTAGGAAGAAGCATAAGCCCAACTAACCAGGTTGTGTTGCTCCACAACAAACACAAGGCCTTTGAAATGGATAAAAGACTACCAGTGAACTTGGGGGTGGAGGGAGGGATGGACGGCGGAAACCACAGTAACTGAAGGGTCAGAGAGGGGTGGAGGCTGCACTCTCTAATGCTGGGGGATTACTGGGACGGGAGTTATCTAAATTGCAAGGAAAGGCTAAAAGTTTAGGTAAGATCTACATGCATATTATCTTCTGTTTGAATTTTTTCCCTCTGCCTTTGTTGTGTCCATATAAATAAATCACACTTTGTTTTCAACAAGGTGTTCTGTCACTTCCTGGAGATAAGTCAAAGCAGGAGCCAAAACCCAAGTGGACCTGCCAAGGATACAGTTGATGAACATGGGTGCTGTGACCTGGGGACCCAGCCTAAAAGTGGTGTGAGTTGCAGGATTAAAGCCTGAAAGTACAGACCTGTCACTTGGATTAGGGTGCCCACAGAGAATAAGGGAATCAAAGATACAACTTGCCATAAGCCATGACAACCAAGTGATCCAGGAAACTACAGGCCTGTTAGTTTGACCTCAATAAATGCAAGGTCTTGGAACAAATTTTGAGAGAGAAAGTAGTTAAGGACATAGAGGTAAACAATAATTGGGATAAAAATACAACATGGTTTTATAAAAAGTAGATTGTGCCAGACCAACCTGCCTTTTTTCCTTTTTTGAGACGATAACTCATTTTCTAGACAAAGGAAATGCAGTAGATCTAATCTACCTGGATTTTAGTAAGGCATCTGATACAGTTCCACATGGGAAATTAAAATGGAGAAGATGGGGATTAATATGAGAATCGAAATGTGGGTAAAGACTTTGTTAAAGAGGAGACTACAATGAGTCATACTGAAAAGCGAAATGTCAGGCTGGAAGGAGATAACTGGTGAAGTTCCTCAGGGATCTGTCTTGTGGTCAATCTAATTTAACATTTTCATTAGCAACCTTGGCACAAAAAAGCAGAAGTGTGATAATGAAATTACAATGTTGGGAGGTATTACTCATATAGAGGAGGACCAAAATATCATATAAGATGACTTGGAGGACCTTGAAAACAGGAGTAATAGAAATGGGATTAAATGTAATAGTGCAAAGTGAAAGCTCTTGTTGTTAGTCCTTAAATACATGAATTTTTACTATAAGCTGGAGACATATCAGTTGGACGCAACAGAGAAGGAGAATGACCTAGGTGTATTGGTCAATTACAGAATGACTACGAGCCACCAATGTGATGTGGCAGTGAAAAAGACTAATGCAATCCTAGGATGCATCAGCCAAGATATTTTTAGTAGAGACAGGAAAGTGTTATTACCATTATACAAGGCACTGGTGAAATCTCAACTGGAATACTGTGTGAAATTCTGATCTTCCATGTTTAAGAAAGATTAATTCAGACTGGAACAGGTGCAAAGACGAGCTACTAGGATGATCAGCGGAATAGAGAAACTACCTTACAAGAGGAGATTTAAGGACCTTGGCTTGTTTAGCTTAACCAAATGAAGGCTGAGGGGAGATGACTGCTTTCTATAAATACATTAGACGGATAAACACCAGGGAAGGAGAGAAGTTATTTAAGTTAAGGGCCAAAGCTAGCACAAGAACAAATGGATATAAACTGGCCATCAATAAGGTTAGGCTTGAAATTAGATGAAGGTTTTAACCATCAGAGGAGTGAAGTTCTGGAAAAGCCTTCCAAGGGGAGTAGTGAGGGCAAAAACTTGTTTCAAGACTGAGCTTAATAAGTTTATGGAGGGGACAGTATAATGAGACTGCCTACAATGACACACAGCAGATCTGCAGCTGCTATTAGCAAATATCCCCAATGGCTGGAGATGGGATACTAGGCAGGGAGGACTCCGAATAACTACAGAAAATTCTTTCCTAGGTGTCTGGCTGGTGCGGCTCGCCCATATGCTCAAGGTCTAACAGACCACTATATTTGGGGTAAAGAAGGAATTTTCCCCTAGGTCAGATTAGCAGAGCTCCGGGGGGGAGGTTGCCTTCCTCTGCAGCATGGGGTATGGGTAACTTGCTGGTTTGAACTACAGTAAATGGTAGATTCTCTGTAACTTGAAGTCTTTAATTCAAGATTGGAGAATTTCAGTAACTCAGCCAGGGGTCTATTACAGAAGTGGGTGAATGAGGTTCTGTGATCTGTGAAGTGCAAGTGGTCAGACTAAATGATCATGAGATTCCCTTCTGGCCTTAGAGTTTATATTAACTGAATATCTCTAGCCACCATAGTACAGCCCCCACTGATGCTGCAAACTGACCTCAAAGATAAAGATCATTAATGTGCTCTCCATCCAGTCAATAGCTCTCGCACCAAGAAATACCCTTCAGTGCCAGCATGGTTGTTGCTTATATTCTTATTGGCTGCCAAATCTACAGTTCTACCACTCACTGCTTGACAACCCCATAATTGTATATATGCTAGTGTTTGCTCATTAACCTAACAGCTAAAGCAATAATAAAACTGCAAAGTAGCCCTAAAGATGAGTAACTTTAAATAGACGTATTATTTCAGAAAAAACAGTAAAGATCAGGAATGTTAATGCTTGTGTCTCAATTCCATTATCTAGTTACCCTTTTGGTGTAACCCCTTGCTGTTCTCTGCCAAAAAAATTATATATTGCTCAGGACACAGACTGCCTTAATTATTTGTAAAGCTCTTGACATGCCTACTGTGGTTACCACTAAATATTAGCCATTTATCTAGTTCCTACACTGGCATCATGACACTTCATTAGACTTCAATTCCAATTTTGTTTATGTAGGATGCAGTTTGAGATGAAAGTAAAATAATTTGGGAAGAAAATAAAAATCAACTAGAGTCCACATTTGCTCAGGACCTGAGGGATAAGAAATTGAAAGAAACAATTTGATTTTTGTTGTTAAAAAAAGTTCACCAGTTGAGTTTATTTGAAACTGATTAAGTCATTATTTGAGCCTCTGAAGACTTTTTGATTTTGATAAATTAGATTAACATAGAAGTACCGTTTTGTAAATTGAAAGATGCAAACAGCCAGCTGTGAAAGAAATATTCCCATTACTATGATGTGATAGAATACATTTAACTCAGTAAGAGAAACACTTGTGGGCTATATGCTAGAAGGAGAAAGCCAAGTATCATCCTACCGTAATGCTTCCTTTCCCTGCAGGTTTACCATTTTTAAACAGTAATGGTCTTGTCAGCGTCTTGCTGGAGACTATCTGTCAAAACAAAAGTTAAACTGTAGTAATAGCTCTTGACAATTAACAGTTTTTCGCATTGAAAGAAACAGGTGGTGTTGCATGTTCCATTTTAGGAAACTATTCTACCATGAGAACTCCAGCATTACTTTTATTTCTTAGAGCCTTCAATATGTTTGGATAATATTTAAAGATATGAACCTATATACAACTTTGACTAATGGCAGAAGTAAATCACAAGTTAAGATAAACAAGAAACCCTTCATCTATCAATAATTTCAACAGTAGAATAAAGGACTTTTCCTGAATAACTACTAAAGATTGCTTGTATCTGACTAGATAAATAGATTAGATAGATAGATGGCAGGGAGGATGCCTGAAATTGAGAGATTAGGCCAGGGGTCGGCAACCTTTCAGAAGTGCTGTGCCGAGTCTTCATTTATTCACTCTAATTTAAGTTTTCGTGTGCCAGTAATACATTTTAATGTTTTTAGAAGGTCTCTCTCTAAAAGTCTATAAGATATAACTAAACTATTGTTGTATGTAAAGTAAATAAGGTTTTTAAAATGTTTAAGAAGCTTCATTTTAAACTAAATTAGAATGCAGAGCACTCCAGACCGGTGGCCAGGACCCGGGCAGTGAGAGTGCCACTGAAAATCAGCTCGCGTGCCGCAGGTTGCCTACCCCTGGATTAGGCTATCCCTTAGTTCTTGACACATTGCATTTGGATTTATACATATGACAAATAATTTAAGCAATCAGATTGCTGGAAAAAAGTACATTTTTGTTTTATATGCCAGCCTAAAAGATACACAGTATGTTTGTTTCATTGTGTTATTTTACCTACATTTAGAATTTGAGGTTGAGCTTCTACTAGAACTCAAAAAAAACAGGAGTACTTGTGGCACCTTAAAGACTAACAAATTTATTTTAGCATGAGCTTTCGTGAGCTAAAGCTCACTTCTTCGGATGCATAGAATGGAACACACAGACAGGAGATATTTATACATACAGAGAACATGAAAAGGTGGAAGTATGCATACCAACAGGCAGAGTCTAATCAATTGAGATGAGCTATCATTAGCAGGAGGAAAAAAAACTTTTTGAAGTGATAATTAAGATGGCCCATAGAAGGTGTGAGGAGAACTTAACATAGGGAAATAGATTCAATTGGTGTAATGACCCAACCATTCCCAGTCTTTGTTTAAACCACAGTTAATTGTATCTAGTTTGCATATTAATTCAAGTTCAGCAGTCTCTCTTTGGAGTCTGTTTTTGAAGTTTTTTTGTTGCAAAATTGCCACCTTCAAGTCTGTCACTGAGTGGTTAGAAAGGTTGAAGTGTTCTCCCACTGGTTTTTGAATGTTATGATTCCTGATGTCAGATTTGTGTCCATTTATTCTTTTGCGTAGAGACTGTCCGGTTTGGCCAATGTACATGGCAGAGGGGCATTGCTGGCACATGATGGCATATATCACGTTGGTAGATGTGCAGGTGTACGAGCCCCTGATGGTGTGTCTGATGTGATTAGGTCCTGTGATGGTGTCACTTGAATGGATATGTGGACAGAGCTGGCATCGGGCTTTATTGCAAGGATAGGTTCCTGGGTTAGTGTTTATGTTGTATGGTGTGCGGTTGCTGGTGAGTATTTGCTTCAGGTTGGGAGGCTGTCTATAAGCGAGGACTGGCCTGTCTCCCAAGATCTGTGAGAGTGAGGGATCATCTTTAAGGATAGGTTGTAAATCTTTGATGATGCGCTGGAGAGGTTTTAGTTGGGGGCTGTAGGTGATGGCTAGTGGTGTTCTGTTATTTTCTTTTTTAGGCCTGTCCTGTAGTAGGTGGCTTCTGGGTACTCTTCTGGCTCTGTCAATCTGTTTTTTCACTTCAGCAGGTGGGTATTGTAGGTTTAAGAATGCTTGATAGAGATCTTGTAGGTGTTTATCTCTGTCCGAGGGATTGGAGCAAATACGGTTGTATCTTAGAGCTTGGCTGTAGACAATGGATCGTGTGGTGTGTCCGGGATGGAAGCTGGAGGCATGTAAGTAAGTATAGCGGTCAGTGGGTTTCCGGTATAGGGTGGTATTTATGTGACCATCGTTTATTAGCACAGTAGTGTCTAGGAAATGGACCGCTTGTGTGGATTGGTCTAGGCTGAGGTTGATGGTGGGATGGAAATTGTTAAAATCTCGGTGGAATTCCTCGAGGGCTTCTTTTCCATGAGTCCAGATGATGAAGATGTCATCAATGTAGCGCAAGTAGAGTAGGGGTGTTAGGGAACGAGAGTTAAGGAAGCGTTGTTCTAAGTCAGCCATAAAGATGTTGGCATACTGAGGGGCCATGCGGGTACCCATAGTAGTGCCACTGACTTGAAGATATATATTGTCCCCAAATGTGAAATAGTTGTGGGTGAGGACAAAGTCACAAAGTTCAGCCACCAGGTTAGCCGTGATATTATCGGGGATACTGTTCCTGATGGCTTGTAGTCCATCTTTGTGTGGAATGTTAGTGTAGAGGGCTTCCACATCCATAGTGGCCAGAATGGTGTTTTCTGGAAGATCACTGATGGATTGTAGTTTCCTCAGGAAGTCAGTGGTGTCTCGAAGATAGCTGGGAGTGCTGGTGGCATAGGGCCTGAGGAGAGAGTCCACATAGCCAGACAATCCTGCTGTTAAAGTACCAATGCTTGAGATGATGGGGCGTCCAGGATTTCCAGGTTTATGGATCTTGGGTAGCAAATAGAATACACCTGGTCGGGGTTCCAGGCATGTGTCTGTATAGATCTGAAGCAAATACTCACCAGCAACCGCACACCATACAACATAAACACTAACCCAGGAACCTATCCTTGCAATAAAGCCCGATGCCAGCTCTGTCCACATATCCATTCAAGTGACACCATCACAGGACCTAATCACATCAGACACACCATCAGGGGCTCGTACACCTGCACATCTACCAACGTGATATATGCCATCATGTGCCAGCAATGCCCCTCTGCCATGTACATTGGCCAAACCGGACAGTCTCTACGCAAAAGAATAAATGGACACAAATCTGACATCAGGAATCATAACATTCAAAAACCAGTGGGAGAACACTTCAACCTTTCTAACCACTCAGTGACAGACTTGAAGGTGGCAATTTTGCAACAAAAAAACTTCAAAAACAGACTCCAAAGAGAGACTGCTGAACTTGAATTAATATGCAAACTAGATACAATTAACTGTGGTTTAAACAAAGACTGGGAATGGTTGGGTCATTACACCAATTGAATCTATTTCCCTATGTTAAGTTCTCCTCACACCTTCTATGGGCCATCTTAATTATCACTTCAAAAAGTTTTTTTTCCTCCTGCTAATGATAGCTCATCTCAATTGATTAGACTCTGCCTGTTGGTATGCATACTTCCACCTTTTCATGTTCTCTGTATGTATAAATATCTCCTGTCTGTGTGTTCCATTCTATGCATCCGAAGAAGTGAGCTTTAGCTCACGAAAGCTCATGCTAAAATAAATTTGTTAGTCTTTAAGGTGCCACAAGTACTCCTGTTTTTTTTGCGGATACAGACTAACACGGCTGCTACTCTGAAACCTACTAGAACTCAGTTCCCTTTTTTTTTTTTTTTTTTTGGTGGAGGGGAGGGAGAGGGGGAGACAGATCTTTTAAAAGAATGTGAGAGACCAGAGAGACCAAACTTCTTTCAAAGATTCCTTTCATAATTTTATCTCAAACACAGAACAAACTGCATTGAGTAACAACATTAACAGGAAGACAAGGCCTTTTAGGAAGACAGTTTACTTTTCTATGTCTCTCACTGAAGCAAACAGTAATGACAGCAACAAGAACCTTCATAAATAACTTTCAGCAATGAGCTGTTAGTTTCTCCATCTTGGAATCTCTAAATTTTACTTCTAGAAGAAGCTCAAGTAGAAAAGCCGGCAACTTTGAATTCCATAGTTTCACTCCCCAATTAGAAGCCCGTTATCTAGGCAAGTTAGCAAGTGCAGAGAAGGAGTTCTTGCTGTAGGTAGATAAGATACTTGAGTTTTTCTAAAAATACCTGAAATTATTGTCCTCCCTCTAATCCCAGAATCAGATCTGCTAAATTAGCTCAGATGCACTGGCATCTGATGTCTCATTAAAAACCCTTCAAAATTAGCAATTCATATAATTTACTGATGTTTGCAATGTTTTGCAATCATGCCACATGATCTTGTTTTTGATCTGGCAGAAAGGAAGGGTATCAGGCTGCTGTAACAATGATAAAAGTTTCAGAAAACATATAATGCTTTAAGGTATTGATTTATAGCTACTATAGGATTTATGGCAACAGCAGTTTGGACTCTACAAGCATTTGGGTATTCTGGATGGCAGTGACTAACTATCATTTCTCATTTATTCCTAGCCCACCTCTACACAGAAATCTGCATAATTACAGCCATGGTACTAGGATGGCTTCTCAATATGCCAACCTTTTCATGGGCCACCTTGAAGAAGAATTTCTGGACAAACACAAGCATGAAACCAACGAGATACCCGAGATACATAGATGATATTTTCATCCTCTGGACAGACACCTAAACTAGCTCAGGTTTTCACCACACCTTCAGCAACTACCACCAATACATAAACGTCTCTCTAAAACATGCCTACACTAGCAACAACTTCCTGGACGCCAAGATCAGCTTCGACAATGGAATCCTACAGACAACAATATAAAAAAAAAAAACTACGGATCACCACACCTACCTTCAGAGGTCCAGTAACCACCCCAAACATATCAAGAAATCTGTTTTCTACAGCCAGGCACTTAGATACCACAGAATATGCTCACAGGAGAACGCCTGGGATAAACACACTTAAAAAACTGCCTTCACCAAACAAGGACACTCCATCAGAGAATTAGATCATTTTATGGAATGGGCCACGCAAATAACCCAAACAGCAGAACTTGCATCAATACAGAAATAAAACCTCCTCTGACCACACACCCCTAGTTTCCACCTATCACCCCACATTGGTACCAATATGGATTATCATCAGATAATCACAACACATACTCAATGGGAACCACATTCTAAAAGAAATCTTTTCTGAACCCTTATTTCTGGCCTTTAAACAATCCCCCCCACCCTATTATCAAAAACAAGCTCCCCACATACCAGGGCACGCCAACTGAAAGTGGCGCCAGACCCTGCCACAACAGATGCAAAAGCTGAAGACATATCTCCACTGCTAGCATTATCGAGACTGTGTGTTGTGGAGGGTGTTAAGATTCACGAGTCCTTCACATGCTTATCACAACATGAAGTGTACACCTCCTCAAATGCACTAAATGCCCCAACAACAACTATGAAGGTGAAACCAGAGAATCATTATGCTCTTGAATCAACTCATGCAGAAAAATGATAAAAAACAAAAAAAGTACCTTATCACTTTCGGGTGAACACTTTTCACAAAACAATCACTCTATACCTGACCTCTCAGTCCTTATTCTCAAGGGAAATAAGAACAAAACCTTCTGAAGTTGGGCCTGAGAGCTTAATTTCACAGCTTTGCTAAATACTAAAAATCATGGACTGAATAGAGATCCTGGATTTATGCTTCTTCGAACAATCTATAACCCACTTAAACCCTTCCTCTCAGCCTCTTCTCCCTTCCCCCGCCATGACTAGAGAAGTGTTAATAGGTCACTTGAATGATCCCTTGAAATGTGTGTTAACTACTCATGCTAAACAATCTGTACCACCTTGTATTTAGCTGTGATGCTCTGAGTACATTTCCCTGACCTGAAGAAGAGCTCAAAATCTGGTGTCTCTCACCAACAGAAGTTGGCACGATAAAAGATCTCACCCTCTTGTGATAGAGATAGAATATTCTCTCATATTCTACAGCGACTAGCATACATTAGACAAACCCTCAAGACAATTGCTCACAGAATGATCTTATGTGCTGAACTGAGACAAAAACAAACTTGCATAGACTCTTACACCTGGTCTACACTAGGAAATTAGTGAAAAATCCGTACACTTGAGCGATGCGGTTAACTGACCTAACCCCCAGTGTAAACAGTGCTAGGTCGATGGGAGAATTCGCCCGTTGACCTAACTACTGCCTCTGATTAGGTAATCCACCTCCCCGAAATGGGAGAACTCCTCTAGTCAACATAAATACGTAGCTGCAGCATTTTAAGTGTCGACAAATTAGCAGAGACTCCTATTCTTCACTTCTTCATATGAGCATGGTTATAGGTCAATATGTATAAAAGAGGCAGTTTAATGTAACCTTACTATTACATAGTTTTAGCAGAAATCAAAGTGGGTAATAACATTGTGACACTACACCTCATTCTTCATAGAAATATTGTTATAATATGATTATAGCATAACTATATGTTTTGTGCAAGATAGGCATGTAAGATACCATTAGAAAGGTTATGATTTGGTGAATGTGAATGTGATTATCCTATTTGAATGCAGATATTATTTTTGTATTTAAAGTCAGAAATACTGACTATACATCTGATAAAAAAAAAGTGTTTCCAGCACCTGGGGAACGCCCACCAGAAAGAATGGCTGGCTAGCTGGGGACAAGTCAATGGACCATTAGGGAGAACAATGGGTCTTTGAAGATGCTAATCTCCCACCTTCCTGGGATGCTACAAAGGCCTTTGACTTATGGCTGCTTTGACACTGCAGGGTCATGTGATCATGTAACTTGGTACTGGACTCCATGATAGAATACCACTATTTTTTCACTTGTGGGGAGGAACCAAACTGGAAAACAAAGGATTCTTGCCATATGTAAAACCTATTTAAGGCAGGGGATGAACATAATCAGGGCTTTGTTCTTCACTGAATCCACATCCAGAATAATGGCTGGAAACATCAAATGGCTTGTCTACACTGGCAATTTACAGCACTGCAACTTTCTCACTCAGGGGTGTGAAAACACACACCCCATAGCACAGCAAGTTTCAGCGCTGTAAAGCACCAGTGTAGACAGTGCTCCCAGTGCTGGTAGCTATGCACTCGTGGAGATGGGTGTGTTTGTTTGGTTGGTTGGTTTGTTTTTTAAGAGTGCTGGGAGAGCTCTCTCCCAGAGCTCTGCCGTGACCACACAAGGCATGTTAAAGCGCTGTCATGGCAGTGCTTTAGCACTGCCAGTGTAGACTAGCTCTAAGAAACAAGGACAAAGGTGTGTGTGGGGCGGCGGGGGAGGGAGGGGAACAGAAGGACTGAGCCCAGGCTGGAAAAGGTGTTTGGCCTGTGAAAGAAATACCTAGAGTTTTAAGCTGCAAGCAAGAGCAGCTTGCCTTCGAGAACCTCTGCAATCTGCCTAAAGCAACATTTAGGGTGAGAAATTACTACGTGTAACCAGTTTCTTTAGTGTATTAAGCTTAGTTTGTGAGTTTGTTTTATTTGCTCAGTAATCTGCTTTGATCTGTTTGCTAACACTTATAATGACTTAAAATCTATCTTTTGTAGTTAATAAACTTGTTTTTGTTCTCTCTAAAATTAGTTTGTGGAATTCATAACTGAGGGGGCAAAAAGCTGTGCATATCTTCCTCCATACTGGGGCGGGGGGAGGAGGGAGGAGCAAATTTCATGAGCTTACGCTGTACAGTTCTCTGTGCAGCGCAAGACGATACAATTTTAGGTTTAGACTCCAGAGGAGGTGTGCACTTTAGTGCTGGGTCATTCCTTAGCTGAAGCCTTCCCATGCAGCGTTGATTTCAGTTTCTGTGTGTTTTTGCAGCTGGGTGTCCCCCTACCTGTGTGTGCGCACGCTAGAGGCGGCTTGAAGGCCTGGCTCAGCAGGACAGTGTAAGGAAGCCCAGGCTGGTGGAACAGGCGGGCTCAGTGGTACCCCTGTACAGGTGGCACCCTGGGAGGCTGGGAATAACCAGTCACAAACATATCCCCTGTAGAATAAGCTCCGGCACTGTTTGAACTCACTTGTCCCAGAGTGCATTCGAATTCTCCCAGGAAGTCATCATCACTTAGATCAATGGTTTTGTTGTCAATGTCATAAATCCCAAATTTAAACTTCTGAACCAGTTCAAAGTAGTAATCAATTAGGAACCTCTTGGCGAACTTCGGGTTCAAGGAATTCTTAACCCTTTCTGTGCGATTAACCTGCAGATAGAAAAAAAGTCACATTAGCAAGATGTTTATCAACTATGCAGGTGGCCAAATCGATTCATATCTCATGCTAGGCTTCCAAGAGCCCTGGTAGGTGCAAGTATAATAATATGCACTTCTAGGATGAAAGGAGTTCAGAACAAAGGACTTTACAAACTAAATTTTACAAAATCCAGGTGTGGTAGACAAGGCGTATTTAAGGATCAGTTCTCCCACCAATGAAATGCAGTCACCTTTGGACATTTCATAAATAAAACGTAACATTTTGTCCAAAGTGAAGGCTGGGAGAGATGAACTCAGAAATAACATCTGAAAAACCTAGTAGGCCTGATGAAATCACCACATTGGACAAGAAAAAACAATGAGAGAATAGGAAGACATCAAATCATTAGAAAGTGCAGCACTGGCAGTTTTGGAGGCAAGCACACCCTACTCCATTAGGAGACAGCAGTTGCTGCTTCTGTGTTCGCTCCTCTAGTACACCAGAAGGCTTGCTGCCTGCCTGTCCACTCTCTGCAGAGAGCAGGCACCCCAGGAAATTACACTTAAGCTATAGGTACACCACAGAGCTTACAGCGGCACAGCTGCACCAATGAAGCTGTTCTGTCAGTGCAGACACTCTATGCCAACGGGCGATAGCTCTCCCATCAACTTAATTACTTCAGCCCCCGCAAGCAGTGGTAGCTATGTTGGTGGGCGAAGCTCTTCTGCTGACATAGTGCTGTCCACACCGGTGCTTAGGTAGGTGTAACTTCTGTTGCTCAGGGGTTGGCTAATTCACACCTGAGTGACATAACTTATACTTGCATGGTGCAGCTCCATAGCAGGTTACATGTCTGTGATTGATACACACACACTCTCTCTCTCTCTCTCTCTGGCCTGAGTATCTAGTAGAGTTGGTAAGTCATAAGAACTATTGAAAGTAACTCTAGTACCTCACTATTTTCATTGTTAGAAATCTTCAGCCAGACTGTATTTTAAGAATATTCTAGGAAAAAGTGTCATACTCTACCTCATACCACTGCTGCCCACTTGTATTATGGAGAAGTACACACAGGGGGTCTGACTTTGAACCAACATCTTTATCCAGGAGATTGTTGCAGGAGATGGTCAGCTCCACCTTTGTTACACATTGTGCTGCCATCTGCTAATCTGGAAATATGCAGAAGAACTAAATATTAAATATATATATATATATATATATATATATACACACACACACACACTTACACTTCAAAAATTAACAGGTGCAACCTAAAAGCATCAGGAAGTGGGCACAGTATGAGCCTCTCAAGAACAAGATTTGGAGCTCTAAGTGCTATCTGGACAAGTTTAGTATATGGATATGTGCCAGCGTAACAAACTTCTAGCTTCGTTTAAATAAGAAACTTCATTCCAATCATTAACACACAAACATTTGTATATACAATGAAAGATTCAGGCTTCTCAAACCATTTGGATACCAAATTAAGCAACTGGAAATAGCACTAGAAAACCATATCAATTCAATAAGGTACTTCTGGCACACCTTTCACCCTGAGTTCTTAAAGCACTTAAACATTAACTAATTAAGCTGCAAAACACCCATATGAAGGTCTTCACTGTCACATAATACAAAAACTAATTAAAACTCAATGAAATGGACAATTGGCAAATTCAGAGCTGAAATTAATTTCCACACCCCACACACAATGCATATGTACTATGCACCTCACTGCAACAGGATACTGAAGCCAAGAACTTAGCAGGATTTAAAAAGGAATTGGACATTTATATAAAATCCTGGACTAAAGCCAACCTCTAACTACAAGGGTTAGGAGAAGGAAAACTTTAGTTGGGAGCATATTATCCCTTAAGTGCCTACTGTAAACTTTCTTGGACATCCTCTGAAGCATCCCGAGTCTTTCCTTGAACCTGAAGGAGGCCCACTGGCAAGAAGTGCTGTGCAAGCAGTTCATCACATCTGGTTCTTGGACTGCAGTTCCAGCTCCTACTCTATGACAGTTATAATGTTTTATTTTTAGTTTAATATAAACTGTAGCTTAGCTTTGGTAATACATTTGTTACAGCCCTGGCTGAATCCCCACTTGGACAGTCACGAGTCTGCTGATTTGTGCCCCAAATTTTGGATCCCATGTGCTTCCAAACCAACTGAATGTGAGCAGTGTCCAGTGTTTCTAGTTCTGCCCTGTCAAGCATTCCCATCTGGCCCAACTCCTTGGGAAATTAGACCCTGCAGTCAAACTACCTTCAGCTATCTGCCGAACCACCAAATTCTTTCAGAAGCCTACACATACTCTTCCCAGAAATCCACTCTCCTGGGTACTCCAGTTTATATCACCTAACAGTTAAAGGAAGAAAAACGAAGGCTTTGCAAATGATCTTCTTAAAATGTTGTATGTGTACGTATGCGTGCGCGCACACACAGAAAGCTGAAGATTTACAGATCCATGGAAAAAATACAAACACCTAATTTCCTCCCTCAGAGTCCTCACAGCTGCCAAAACAGTAGGCTGGGTTTTGATCAGTGTCCTTCAGGGAGAAGGCAAGGCTCTTCTGTGCCCCAGTTCCTTCAGCTGAGTCTTTGTAGAATCATAGGACTGGAAGGGACCTAAAGAGGTCATCTAGTCCAGTCCCCTGCACACATCGCAGGACTAAGTATTATCTAGACCATTCCTGACAGGTATGTCTAACCTGCTCTTAAAAATCTCCAATGATGGTGTAATAAATAAAGTAGGGGATAGCTCCCTTTTATGAGCACCCAGCTAGCCAGTTAGCTGTAAAATCTATCTTGGTGTCTGTTCTCTGCTTGCTTTACCTGTAAAGGGTTAACAAGCCTACAGGTAAAAGAAAAGGAGTCGGCACCTGATCAAAAGGGCCAATGGGAAGGCTAGAACTTTTTAAAATGAGAAAAACTTGCCCTGTCTGTTGTTCTCTGGGGCAGACAGAGCAGCAATGCTATAAGCAGGAATGCTGTGTAAGGTTTGAACCAGGTATGAAAAATTATCTTCCATACCTAGAAGGAATCATTTGGATAGGGAACATTTAGATGAATAAACCTGATCGCATTTTTTATTGTGGCTTGTGGCTCTCCTCTGTACTAATCCCAGATGCTTTTGTTTGCTTGTAACCTTTAAGATGAACCTCCAAGAAAGCTATTTGGGGTGCTTAATTTTTGGAATTGCTCTTTTAAAATCTAGCAAAAACCTAAATTCCAGATGTATTAATGTTGCAGATGTATTTTCTGGTTTTAAACAAATTTACCTTTTTAAAAGAAGGATTTGGATTTTTGGTGTCCAAAAAGGTTTGTACTTATGCTGTTTGATTAGCTGGTGGCCACAGCTAATTTCCTTTGATTTCCTTCTCAGCTCTTCCCGAGGAGGGGTGTGGGAAGGAGGAAAAGCGCTTGAGGGTACCAAAGGGAGAAATTCCCAAATGTTCCTTCCTGGGTCCAAAGGTTTGGTTTTTTTTTTGGTGTTTGTTTTTGGCATTTGGGTGGTGGCGTTTACCAAACCAACGTCAGAGAGAAGCTATAACCTTGGGAGTTTAATACAAGCCTGGAGTGGCAAGTATTAAATTTTAGAATCCTTGGGAGGCCTCTACCTTCTGTACTTGGAATGACAGAGTGGGGATTCAGCCTTGACAGATGGAGATTCCACAACCTCCCTAAGGCAATTTATTCCCTGACAGGTAGGAAGTTTTTTTTCCATCTCCAACCTAAATCTCCGTTACTGCAATTTAAGCCCATTGCTTCTTGTCCTATCCTCAGAGGTTAAGAAGAACAATTCTTCTCTCTCCTTGTAACAACCTTTTATGTACTTGAACCTGTTATGTCCCCTCTCAGTCGTCTTTTTTCCAGACTAAACAAACCCAATTTTTAAAATCTTCCCTGGTGGATCACGTTTTCTAGACTTTTAATAATTTTTGTTGCTCTTCTCTGGACTTTCTTCAATTTGTCCACATCTCTCCTGAAATACAGCACTCAGTACGGGACACAATAATCCAATTGAGGCCTAATCAGTGCAGAGTAGAGCAGAAGAATTACTTCTCATGTCTTGCTTACAACATTCCTTCTAATACATCCCAGAATGGCTCAGATAGCTCCTCAGTCAGCTCCTTGAGTATTCTAGGATGCATTTCGTCAGGCCCTGATGACCTGAAGACATCTAATTTGTCTACGTAATTTTTAACTTGTTCTTTTCCTATTTTAGCCTCTGAGGGTATGGCTACACTGGCGAGTTGCAGCGCTGGAAAGCCTCCACCAGCGCTGCAATTAGTAAGTGGCCACACCTGCAGGGCACTTCCAGCGCTGCAACTCCCTGGCTGCAGCGCTGGCCGTACACCTCACTCGGCATGGGGAATAAGGATTCCAGCGCTGGTGCTGCAGTGCTGGTCATCAAGTGTGGCCACACACCAGCGCTGTGATTGGCCTCCAGGGTATAAGGATGTATCCCAGAATGCTTTTATAAATTACTCTCTTTGTTTTGTTATGCAGCCTCTCTTTGTTTTGTTGTGAACTCCGAGCTCCGTAGCTCCGTTGATCTCGGAGCTGTTTATCTACAAACACAGCTCCTGTTTGCTGTGATCAATCTGTGAACAATCAAATGAGATAATGAGGCAGGCAGGGAGTGAGTGTAGGTTTGACAGAAACAGCGGGGGCAGAGGGGAGAAAGGGAGTCGTGTTGGCTGCAGGCTGTTTGCAGTTTAGAGTTAAGGGTAAGGGATCGGGAACATGTTCTGATTTTTCAAGTCAGGAAGCTAAACACACAGTGTTGGCTCCAAAAATCCACTCTCTCTCTCTCCCCCGCTCCCTGTCACACTACGCCCCACCCCACCCCCCTCTTTTGAAAAGCACCGTTGCTGCCACTTGAATGCTGGGATAGCTGCCCATAATGCATCACTCCCAACAGCGCTGCAAATGCTGCAAATGTGGCCACACACCAGCGCTGGTAGCTGTGAGTGTGGCCACACACCAGCGCTGGCCCTGCACAGCTGGACTACCAGCGCTGCAGATTTGTAAGTGTAGCCATACCCTGAGCTTACCCATTTTCACTGCCATTCACTACGTTAGATGTCCAATCACCACCAAACTTGGTGAAAATCGAAACAAAGAAGTTGTTGAGTCTGAACTTATGAGTTTAAACTTAACCCAGACTTGATGTCTCTATCTGAAACTTTTAATCAAAGCTCTGACCTGCGAACTACTCATGACACCCCCCTCCCCTTAAGTAGCCATCTCCCCCTTTGTCTTTTCTAATTTACATTTTAACCTGTTTTATCCTGTAGAATCTTGTTTGATTATGCATGACCATTATGATCTGTTAATCACTTTGTTTACTTCTGTGTATAAATATTGATGCTCACCCCTAATAAACTTGCCAGACTTACTCCGAAGGCTTTTAAGCTAAGGATAGTGTGAGCCCGTTGATCAACGAAGTGTTGTCTGGTCTCTGACAGATTTGTGAGCCCCATACCAACTCCGCACGAACTCGGGTGCTGGAGAGGTGAGTAAGGACTTGCTTTTTTACCTAACAAAGTCATTAAGCACTTCTGCCATTTCCACATTTTCTGTTATTATTTCCCCGCCCCCCCCCCGCCCGCTAATGGTTCTGTCATTGGTCTTCCTCTTGCTTCTAATGTATTTGTAGAATGTTTTCTTGTTACCCTTTATGTCTCTAGCTAATTTGATCTTGTGCCTTGGCCTTTCTAATTTTGTCCCTACATACTTGTGTTATTTGTTTATATTCATCCTTTTTAATTGGACTAGTTTCCACTATTTTTAGGACTTTTCTTTAGGGAGAAGGCAAGGATCTTCTGTGGCCCAGTTCCTTCAGCTGTGTCTTGTGTTTCTGTGGTGGAACGGCCTCCTCCTAGTAAAGCAGTCTGACAGTTTTTTCCTGATTCTTCCTTTTGCTGGGGTTTTCCATTCTCCAACCATGAAGGCTGTTAACAGTTAAGCACCCATTGTTCCATCATGATAGGGCTACTCAAGGCTCATAATTCCTTGATAGCCCTGTTTCAGTTTCCCAGAAGAGGCCCTTACAGGGTGGGGCAATGCACACTACATGGGTGTGATTTCTAAAGTGCACTAACTTGCTCTGCATTAATTGGTCCATGTACACCCTGCTGGTGTGCTTTAACGTAGTGCTGTTTGAAACACTACTACATTAAAAGCACATTAGGGAAACTTTAGTGAGCACCAGCAGAATCTGAGGCCCAGTTAATGCTCAACACATTAGCATGCTTTAGAGTATCTAAAGGCATAACCAATTCCCCCGCCCCAAGCAGTTTTTGGTTCTCACACCAGTTCTGCCTCCTCTCTTACCTGACAATCCCTTTCCCATATGAACAATTGAAACTGTTGTCTGCCTCCCCTCTTCGGCCTTCCAGGCTCTACTACCACCCCTACTATACAGCTAAGGCTATGTCTACACTGCATTTATGTTGTTAAAATTTTTAAATGACAAAATGGACAGTGCTTCGTCAGCGGGAGACACTCTTGGTGATGAAGCTATGGCCCCTCATGGGGGCTGGTTTTATTATGTCGTCTGGAGAGCTCTCTCCTGGTGACAAAGAGCAGGTACACTGCTTACACTACAATGGTGCGGCCTAATTCTGGGAACAGAGCAGTTAAATGCAGCAGAACAGGAAAAAGAGGTGCCCTCTGCACAGCAACTTTAGTAGAAAAAAAGAACAGCAGTGAACCATTGTGAATGCATTGCTCAGTCTCCAACTCCATTGCCTGGGACAAGTGCTCTTGTCTGGAACAAAAACCAAGAGTTCAAACTGTCCCAGTCAAAACAGAACTGCTCGTAAAAACTACCATTTATCTGAGCATAGGGCTCCTAAACGTGAATCCTAGCTCTTCGCAAGAACACCTTCTGTGGCCTGAGCTGGTCCCGTAACCTCTTCCACCTCAGTTTCCAAAATGTGAAATGTGGATAATAAGTACCTCCCTCCCAGGGACATTGGGAAGATTAACTGGTGAATGTTTATACAATGGTTTGAAGATTTAATCATTAAATATCACTATGAAGTGTTAAGAAACAGGTTTCTTATTTTACTTAAAAAACCTAATCAATCAGCATATTTGGCCATAATGATGCCAGGCTGATCTTTTCTTTTGCTGTTTAATGATCCAGTACTCTATTTATAGTGCAGCTGTACATAGCCAAGATAGATCCAGCACAGTGGAAATGACTAACATCTAATTGAGGCAATTAGATTTCCTCAAAATTAGATGTTAAAGTCATTTCTTCCAGGCCTTCAACAGATTGCTCTCCCTGCAGCTGTACAAAAGATTTCTATCCAGCTTAAACACTCTGGTTTCCATGTTTTCTAATATCTGAACTCTTCAGACTATAGTTTAATAGGAACACTTAGCACAACTGATGAGAGGAACTGGATAATCCTTGATTCTTTAAAGTTTCTAAAGAAGAATGACTTCTAATTTAAGTTTACTTTTAAATTTTAGCAGACAATAGCTCAGTGATATTTGGTCAATGATATTTTTCAATATTTTAAAAAACTGCTATATCATAGGTCTTGAATTTTTCCTGACTAAACATTAAGTACATATCTTAAACACACAAAAGTTCATGTTGTACTTTTTCAAACTTAGGTATATGGTGGCAAATTGAATTAACATATTAGGTCATTTTGGCATATCTAATTATTTGATAATACTGCACTTCAGCATTCACTTTGTACTCATCAGTACTTCGCCTGAGCGGGGGAAACTAAGGATCCAACCAGTGGACCAAATTTGATGATGAATCCTGGTCATGTGCCCACCTGAGGCACATTAAGAAGAATCTCTAAGTATCAGGTACATTGGCACAAGGTGGTGTCAGTTCTCTATATGAACTCATGCTTCCCTTCACATGCATCGCTGACTTCTGCACCCTGTTGTGCTGCCACAGAGTATTGCCTCCATGCAATCTGTGGGTACTGGTGGCAATGACATGAACCGAGGCACCAGACCTCTGTCCTCCTGTTTCCAGCCCATTGTATTTGGAGGAGAAACGATTGGATTTGGGCAGTGGGTTTGTCTCCAAACTAGTGCCTGATAGCAAGCTCTGCGCATGTGGAAGAAAAATGCATTGCTTGGTGGGAGGTAGTGTTTCTTATGACCACAAGTATGTGAACAAAATGGTGCATGCTTCTTTGCCCGTGTTGTGGACCATACATCTTACAAGTAAACGCTTCTGTACTTGGCACCTTGTAGCGGGGTGCTTACCCCGCTCCTGCCCTGAAGGGCTTAAAACAGCCCTGGGAGAGGGCTGTGGTAGGGAAAGCAGCTACTAGGCTGACTAGGGAAGCAGCTGGAGCTGGGCCACACCCCAATCAGGGCCCAGCTGGCCCTATACAGGCTTGAGCCAAGAGCTCAAGCAGAAGGGCCTGGCTGCAAGGAGCTTAACCAGGTATCTAGAGTGGAGCAGGGCTGAGGAAAGGCCAAGGGAGCCAGGGAGCTCCGGACTAGAAAGCCCCAGGGTTCAGGCCTGGTAAGGCCTATTAGGTACTGGGTTGCAGGGGGCAGCCCATGGGTAGCCAGAGGTGGCAGGTCCAAACCCCTTTGCCTGTGATGAGTGGCTTATACTGCAGTCTGCCCCAGTGAACAGGGGCTAGATGGAGACTGAGCAGTAGCCAAGACTGAGGCAAAGTGGAGATAGTGGGTGGGGGGTTCCCTGGGAGGGGGAGACCCAGACTGTGGGGGTACTGCCAGGGGGCAGCACCCCAGACAACAGGGCACTGGGTCCAGGAGGGACATGGGGGCCAAGCGGTAGTGACACTGGCCTGCAGAGGGTGCTCTGGAGGCTGGATAGCTAATTCCCCAAGACGACCAGCAGGAGGCACCACAGCGATGAGTCCCACACATTTACACGCCTTCTCCAAGTCATCCAATCCAAGATGCGTTAGAAACTGGTGTCGTCACTGGAAAGTGAGGGCTGAGTATGTATTTGTGATGCCTACAATTCCACCTCTCTTTCTTGGCTCTGATCAGGGATCATTTGGTTGACCTTCTGTCATGATCTCTTGACAAGAGTTCCAGCAAGGGACCCTGGAACACTTAAGATGGAAGTTGATGTATTTCTGTGACATAGGTGGCACCCTATCTTGCATATTTTGTGTGGTCATATTGCAAGAAGTATTCATTTGAGAGTGAAGAGAGGCAGCTCCCAATTTCTTTCCCTCTGGGCACTGCTTAACATGAGCAGTACAGCCATGTACTACCACCACAACCTGAAGTTCACACTACCTTCACCTTTGCCAGTCACAAATGTGGAGGTGAGATTTTGAAATCCTTGTAAAGTACAAACTGACAAGAGCTTACCATAAAAATGTGACTGATATGCTTTAACATTCCCTTTAATCTCTTGATCATGCATTGCTATTAAGTCCAAGAGTTGTGGATGAAATAGGCACCACAAAACTTGAAATGTCATTTTGTGGACCAGCATCGCTCTGACATATGACTTGCCATACATAGCTTGTTCTGTTGAGTGTGTTCCAAAAACTCAACTTCCAATCCAGGCACCTGCTAGCTTTGGAGCCTGTGTGTGCTGGTCTAAGTTTCTGAAAGATATGGAGGCCGCCTAATCATGGAATAAGTCCCTCTCTGTACTCTGTGTCCCATTTTACTACCACTAGTTTACAGTAGAGCGCTTCAACAATAATTAGAACCACATACTGCTGCCTGAACACTGACAACATGTTTACATCTCCATACAACCATATTGAGGTTGCCTAGCTTATGGGTAGAGGCTTGAATAATTGGCAATTATCCAATGGTAGTTATTTCTGGTTCTGTTGTCATGTGCAACTGGTTGATGTGTGTCCATCCACACTTCGCATTCTCCTCATTTTGATGTTTAAAGATAAAGGCCATATTAGAAGCTCTTTCCTGTACTGGAGCTTTGCAGTTTTCTTCAGATTCAGAGTACCACTCATTGCAAACAGTCTGTCAATACTGGTTTAGCGTCACCATTTCTTATATTGGCTGCATCAGGAACACTAAGTGTGCTGTTTGAGGGCTTAGATCATTCAAGATCAATTAGAGGCTTGGCTCTTTGCCAAGCAGCAATGTGGGCTGCATGGATTTTTTTTTAATTTTTTTTTTTTGCCATCCAGAGAAGCATAATTTATGTCAACATTATCAGCTGTATATCAAACAAGTTTCCTGGGAACCAGGTTGGGAGGACCACCAGCAGCAACATTCTCAGCATCTAGCTTGTAGGGTTTTCTATGCTAAGGCTGTGTCCATCTTCAGGATTGCTTCTTAACTAATACAGTGGCCAGACTGATGGATAAGATTAACGAATTGTCTTGACCTTGTTGCAAGACAAATATGGTTCTGTCTCCATTGCTTTCCACCATATACAACATCTTGAGCTATACGACACATCTTGAATTTCACTGATTCTTGTTTCTCAAAAGTGTCATCAGAATAGCCCTCAAGAGATTGGCCTTCAGACAGCAGGTGCAGAAACATGTACAAGCTATGTGGATGCAAGGAGCTGCATTATTCTCACTGACACTGAAAACTTTGTGACCAGGGTGTGACAAAGTATCTCCCCAAATTTTCAATGAAGCATGCACCAGTGAGAGAAATATGTCCTCTTGGGAATGGTAAATGGGAAAGGCTATCATCATCTTTAAAAGAATACATCATTTGTGAGATGGATATATTATTTATACTTGGCTGGAACCAAGAGTGCTTGTCTCAGCAGGAGACCATTGAGGCAATGAAATCAAGCTGATATTGGATTTATTTCAGTTCGAGTTTTTCCTTGAATGAAGATCTACAACTGATATAGGAGGGTAGAATTTCAATGTCAGTTTCCTTTCCAAGACTGCAGTAACAATGCCAATCACCAGATACCTCCAAAACATGGCCATGACTGACTATACGCTGAAGCTCATTTTGAAACCAAAGCATGGCTGCCAGTAATTTTAGTACATTCGCTCATTTTCCATCACAGACAGACCTTATACATCGGATGTAACTAGGTAGGTGGGACTTGCCTTCAGCAGCTATGAGGTCATTTACTCCAACTTAACGAACATTCATTTTGCGGTCAAATACAGCTAGTTTCATTATCCATTCACTCATCTCGAATGTAGTAACAGGTGAGTTTTTTTTTTTTTTTTTTTTTTTTTTAAAAAGAGTGCACTTCTTGACAAAACATGCAGCATCTCAAGCCTATAGGTGTCACAGAACTGGACTGTCTTGTATTATGGCCAACTGGTGTCTTTACTGAAATCACTATAGCTTGCCACACATGATATATCAAATGCTCTTGCTTTCCATATCCTCTGAATTTTGCCTGTGTCTATGTATCAGGCAAAGCAAAGTCTATGCCACACAACTGATACTGTCTGTTCTGAAAGAAAGATGAACTGAATTTTGTCAATAGCCTCTGAATTCGATATCTTGCAGACTATTTCTAATGGCTGTTGCCTGCCCTGTTTTATGTAATCTTTCTTCACCTGCTTCACGCACATCTTCTTTATTTGATTCTTGGCAAATAATGCAAAGACTGCAGGAAACTGGGTGGATCTCTTGACATTTACTACTGGTTCCAAGGTTTACCTACAACTAAGCAATGAGTGTCAAACCACCACCTCATCTAAAACTACTGTTGCTCTCTCTAACTGTAAAAAATTACTATCCTGCTATGTTAATTCTGCTCTAACTACAAAGCATTATGTACTAAAAAACATAGTAAACATGCAAGAATGATTTCACATATTACAAGAAATATAGCTTATGATTTATTCCTAATATTAGGATATATGAATGACTATATGCAATAAAGAATTGACTATTAGGGTGCAAGAGGTGTTAACGCCATGGTATACGTCTTCTCATTTCTGTTCTGAATAGACTGAAAAGGAATTATGTTAAACAGTCTGATTTTGCTGACAAGTTCATACGCATACTGTTGGTATAACAAACATTTCTGGTGAATTTTGGCAGCCACATTTATTTGCAAATTTGAGGGTCTAAATGCCAAAATGCAGCTTGATAACAGCCATTTTTGAAATCCGCAGGTTCCAGTTATGTTAGAAAAAGCTGTTACCAACTTTTAATAAAAAATACCGCTAGATGGAAATCTCAGAATCAATACTCTCTAAGGCATCAGTCTATTATTGCTGTGGAAGGGTGATGGAATAACAGTTGTGGATATTGTCACTGTGCCTTTACAGAGTGGAAAAGATGCTAGCCAATTTGTGCCTTTTCTGTGAAGAAAGGACTTCAGAGATTTCTGTCACCTTTTGATCGCACTAAATCCACTTTGCCCCCCCCCCCCCCAACCCACATTAATGGGGAAAAAATAGAAAGAAGATTGTTTTGTTTTGAATCACTAATTTGAGCTGCCTACCCTGATGGTTTCCATTAATATTCCATTAACATTGGCTAAGACTTGTGAACATTTCTGGAAACCTTAAAAGAATTTCCAAGAACTGTCTTGTGATAAAATTATTACATATCACCTACATGTCTATGAGCCCTGTAAGTGAATAGTCAGTGCAGGAAATTATTGTACACTGGTGTAGTGAAATAATTTATACACCTATAATACTCAAATACAGTAGGGTCTATATAAGAAGGAGACAATGATTTCCCAAATAAAAACACAAGCACACAACTGATTTCTATGCTCCTGAAATGACACAGCTGTTTAGCTGAGGCAAATCACAATTGATACCACAGGGCTGCCAGCCAGGACAGAACTGAGAATGGGCGAACAGTGTGATTTCAGATTTGAGTCCAGAAACCTCAGAGGTGGGTGAACTCGATGAAATGAATAACTTTAAAAGAATCTCCAAAGAGCGCCTTATGATTTTATTCAGATGTAATGGAAAGATTTATTTTTCTGAAAGTTATAAAATCTTAGCTTTTCTTCAGTCTCATTTTTTTGTTTACACGCAAAACCCACCAAATACACTCCTGCCCCCCAAAACACCTATAAAGTGATGGTCTAAAATAAGATGGCAAAAGAATAAACAGCAATTCCAAGACAGCAACTACTTTGTCATAGCCATAAACTTAGCAACTAACTAACTAATCAATAACACTGGCCAAATAGTTCATTGTGAATAACATTTAATCAAGTTTTTTTTTCCTTTCTGTCTACTATACATTTGTGAATTTATATTTGTTATACAACCTGCTCAAGTTGGTCAATACTTCTCCATGCCAGAGATTTGAGTAATAAATCAGAGCTCCACCAAGTTAACGTATCATTGTGTAGGCTCGTTCTTGCAGCACATTAAATACCATGTAATTTTGTAGACAGCAAGAGCCCTGTTTAGCAAGAGTCCAACCCAATTCTCATTGATGTAAATAGAAAGACTCACTGACTTCAGCAGGTTTTGGATCAGGCTCTAATGGAAGAGGTATTTATTATAAATAAATAAATAACATGCAGAAGAGAAGTACTGCCATATGCCAACAAAACTGTAACAGGCTTTAATTATTAGCTGAACATTCATCAATGTTTCTGAAACCGCCAGAATGAACTCCCCAGATATTTATGCATGTATGTGTGAAGGAAGTTAACTTAATATTTTAAAAGGAGATTCCATTTTAAAAATAGAAACTTAATCAAATGTTCTGTGCAGAAGGAAAGTGGTCATAAACATTTTTTTTTAAATGAGTATTTACCAACTGTTACTATCAATATACTGCATTTCTTTCCCACTAAGGCCTTGTCTACATTACAAATATTTTGCCAGTATAACTTTGCCAGTATATCCTTAGTGCAGATGCTGTGTAAGCCACCAGAAGGAGTTTTTCTTTTAGCATGATGCCTCCTGACACACTTCTGCTGGCACAGTTGCATCTACACTGGGATTTTTGTTAGCATAGCTATGTCAGTTAGGTCTGGTCTACACTAGGGAGGCGGGGAGGAAAACCGATCTAAGTTACGCAACTTCAGCTACGTAAATAATGTAGCTGAAGTCGACGTACTTAGATCTACTCACCATGGTGTCTTCACTGCAGTGAATCGACAGCTGATGCTCCCCTGTCAACTGCACCTCTCACTCTGGTGGAATACCGGAGTCAATAGGAGTGCACTGCGTGGTTGCTTTATTGCATCTACTAGACACGATAAATCGACCCCTGCTGTATCGACTGCTGCCCATCGATTCTGAGGATAATGTAGACAAGCCCTTAGGGAATGCATTGTGATCCTTTCCCACTCCACACTCTAACTGACATAGCTATGCTGACAAAACTTTGTAGTGTAGACCTGGCCTAAAACAAGGAAATAACTATGATCTCTCAAATACCATTATGTGGTAACTCAGGGGTGGGCAAGCTTTTTGCCCTCAGGGCCACATTGGATTTCCAAAACTATATGGAGGGCCAGTTAGGGGAAACTGTGCCTCCCCAAATAGCCAGGCATGGCCCAGCCCCCGTTCCCTATCCCCTCACAGCCCCCGGAACCCCTGCCCCATCCAACCCCCCCATTCCCTGACAGCTCCCAGAACTCCTGCCCTGACCACCCCTCGCAGCCCCATCTAACTCTGTCTCCTTCCTGACTGCTCCCCCCCCGGGACCCCTACCCCATCCAACCACCCCTTCTCCCTGACCGCCCCCAGAACCCTTGCCCCCGACTGCCCCCCCATCCAACTCTGCCTCTCCTTCCTGACCACCTCCCTGCCCCGAAACCCTTGCCCCCATTCACCCCCCCAGCCCACTGCCACCCTTTGACCACTCCGACCCCATCCACAACCCTGCCCTGCCCTCTATCCAACACCCCCGCTCTCTGCTCCCTTACTGCGCTGCCTGGAGCACTGGTGGCTGGCAGTGCTACAGCTGCGCCGCCCAGAGCACCAAGACAGACCATCGTGCCTCCCGGCTGGAGCCAGCCACACCATCACGCAGCACAAAGCACCGGGTCAGGCCGCGGCTCTGCAGCTGCGCTGCCCGGCAAGAGCTCGCTGCCCAGAGCATTGCGCCGGCAGCACAGTGAGTTGAGACTGTGGGCTAGCCTCCCGGGCCAGGAGCTCAGGGGCCGGGCAGGAGGGTCCCGTGGGTCGTAGTTTGCCCACCTCTGTGGTAACTGATGAATTAGTAAAGACAACATTTGCTTGTCTTTTAGCATAAAGTAAAAGCTATAGTCATACAGCAGGTACAGAGAAAGAGAGGGAGGGAGGCTTGCTTGTCAAGTAGAAAACTGAACCAAATTGACTTCATAGTACATTCCCAATATCACAGTTCAAGGGAACTGCACCTATATTTCCTCTAACTGGTCCAACAAAGGCATCCACCCTCAGGCTTCCAGCTCCCCATTCATTGCCTTTCTTGGGTGGATATCTGTGTTTCACTTCTTCTGATCAGGGTATTTCCAGACTGCACTATTCCCTGCCTTCCCTGTGTTGGTGTCATCAGGCATCTATACTAGGCCTGAATGGACCAAAGTTATTTTATGCTTGTCCAGAGTGCCTCCATATTAAACTTTAGTTGAACTCCCAGGTCAGAATTAAGAATGGAATGTGTAAAAGCTTCTTATCAGTGCAACACTGGCTCCAGGAGATAGTAAAAGAGGGGCCTACTTGTGTCTAGCTTAAGAGGAGGAGGGGAGGGGAGGCAAAGTAATAAATCCAGAAGTAAACCAACCTAACAGCCTTGAAAAGTTACTAACAAGATAAATTGTTTGCTGTCAAGGATGATTTAATTGCTAACTATACAATGTGTTTACTATATAGGAGGGAAGTAAAGGAGGGGGAGGAGAATAGTGGGGGGGGGTAATGAGGATGCCTAGCTGAAGTCATGTATAAGAAGAGACACACAGCTTATGTCTGTGTGCAGGATTTGAGATTGCAATGTCTCCCTTGCACCTTATTTGGGCTCAAATAAACTTTTTCTGCATTTTCCACCTTGGTGTGTTTATTGGAACAAAGCACACCGGGCAACGAACCACTGTTTGCTGCCTCAGGCCTTTTGGGCCAGCAACACCTGTGTTATTCCCAGAAGAGACAGACTGCCCAAGCATACCTGCCTGCTTTCTCTTCAGAGACTGATAATAGAATGATTGTCAACACTTGAGAAACACACAGATCTTTCAATACCACACAAATCTTTCAATGTAAGCCTATTTTATTCTTAAGGTAAAAAAATACTACCGAGAAAACAACAAAACAAAAAAAGAACCTAAATATATGCTAATAAGCTTACCAGGCACCATCCAACCCAAACATGGATTGTGGCAGGAGCAGTCCTTCAAATTCCCATCAAGGGGGAATCCTTGTGGCTGCAAATCAATCTCAGCATCCAGTCTTATGGGGCTTCAGTATGCCCAGACCTTCCAAATCTATCCAAAGGATTGGGGCTGTCTGTGGACCAAGGTTCCTGTCTGTTTGCTGGATGCTTCAAAATTTTTTGTCCCTCTCTATTGGTCCCTGGAGAATCCAGTTTGAACTAGTATATGCATAGCTCTCCAGGGGGTAGCTTCAAAGGGCTGATAACCAGAAGTACATTAGCATCCTCCTCCCTACCAGAGAAAGTTCAAACAGTGTGACAACACATACACAATTGCATTTTAAAACAATGGAACCCCAAAATATTAACTCTCATTCAATAAGGTTTGACTTAATTCTCTAAGGTTTGGTCAGGATATTATCGGATAATGTCAGTCTGTCACAGTCATTTATTGAACTTAAATGCTGTTATTTTAAATTATATGTCTAAAATAAAGGCAGGACTTAGCTAGGTTCATAAGGATGAGACCTATTAAAACTGAACTGATTTTTAATTTGAGGCTTAATTACATTTATCTTTGTTAGATCAGAAGACTTAAGTCACAGCATTGCAAAAGAAACCTGTAAATTATAAATGCACCAATCAGAGCAGAGGACAAAAAGATCAGGAATTTAGGATGCCATGCACATTAGTGAATCTCCCTCTAAGACAGTGAGCAAGATTCAGCTAACCAGACTCTGCCAGGAACACCCAGGCATATGATAATTGTTAAATCCTAAAAGATAAAGGGAGTCAGAAGAGTCTAGGCGGTCAAAAGAAAGGTTGTGATGGGGAAATTCTGAGAAACTCTGAAACAGATCATACACTATGAAGATACAGAAAACCACAGTTACAAGCACTTCAGGAATGGAGGTTGTTTGTAACTCTGAAATGTTCGTAGCTCTGAACAAAACTTTATGGTTGTTCTTGTAAAAGTTTACAACTGAATATTAAGTTAAAACAGCTTTGAAACTTTACTATGCAGAAGAAACATGCTGCTTTCCCTTTATTTTTAGTAGTTTACATTTAACACAGTAGTGTATTGGGTGTGTGGGGGGGGTTCTCTTCTGCTGCCTGATTGCATACTTCTGGTTCCAAATGAGGTGTGTGGTTGACTGGTCAGTTGGTAACTCTGAGGTTCTACTATATGGGGATACCACTTCCTGTTGATCAGAAGCCAGCAGCTAACTAGCTGGCTGATTAACTCAACTCACTGCACCTGAGAGAGCTGGAACTTCATTAGCTGACCCTTATAAAAAGAGGGCAGCACAAAACAGAGAAGGGCTGCAACACCCTCCAGCGAGTGGAGGAGCTAGGGGGTGGTGGGCTGTGTTCTCAGTGGACTGCTACTGGAGCTACTGCAGAGAGGAATTACTCTAGAGACCAAATAGACAAAAGGGAGACTTGTGTGAAGTCGTTAATTGTTGTGGCTATGAGGTAAGAGCCACGAAATTTTGGGCTGCTAAAGTTACTGTGTGGGCGGCAGGCTTGGGAAAAGGTCTACTTGACCTGCTTCTTCCCTCAAAAGTCTGTGCAGGTCATTTGCTTTGTTAAGAATCCTTAAAATAAAACTAACCATGTGGGAAACAGTTTCTCTAGATTCCTTGAAAGAGCCCAGACTAAATTACTTCAAGGCGTGAGCTCAGAAAAACTGGTCTGGTAGAAGGAGGGTGCTATAAAACTGCGTGGACTTGATTTAAATCACTAGTCAGGAAGACACTATTTAATCATGGATTTCTACATCAAAGTGCATTCTTGTTGGTTGTTATACCCTTAATACATATTCTTCACAACTCAGTTATAGCTATATCAGAAAATGAATTATTGTTTGGTTATTTCATTTACCAAAGTTAATTGAAGCAGATATTTATGAAGTCATTGGGAGGTGAACTCTCTCCAATTCAACAGGTTAATCATTAATATTTGTAGGATTTTCTTGCCAGGCTGTATTAGGAGGAGACCACCACCAGAAGACGTTTCAATTGTTTTAATTAACTAAAACAACATCATGTAGTCTGGATTTTTTTTTCCCCAAACAGCAAACATAATATTTTAACATAACAAGCATATGAATTTTTGAATTTAGTTAAACTTTTTTTTAAATCAGGTTTGTTTTTGTTAAAATTATTTTTAACTAAAATAGTTAAATGTAATTTTTGGGATTTTTAAAAAATATTTAATAGACTGCGTCAGCCAGGTCAACATGAGAAACTGAAAATATTGGCTTCTGCAGCTAAATCAGTCGTCTTCACCTTCATTTTCCTGTTTCTTCATAATCTGTAAAAGAAAAACAAGCTTTCCTGCTTTTTCAGGTCCCAATTTCTCAATTGGGAATGAATTAGTCCAAAGGAAGAAAATATTTTTTCTACACCAGCAGAAGCAGCTAGTGCTGTTAAAAGTGAGATGATTATCACTTCAACAGTCTCTGAATCCAAGTGCTTAAGTGACATCCACCAGTTCAGTGGTGTAACTTTCTTTAAAACATCAGTAGCAAACATATTTCTTGAATGGTTCACCCTTAGCTCTGAAGTTTATTATAGTTGGCATTATGGAGGGATGATTGCTGGATGTCCATGTCCTAGCCAACTCCTCTTCTTCAGGAGTTAAGGTTTGACCCTGGTACTGAATATTGAGAATATCTGCAAGAAAGTGAGCCAGAGATAGAATCATAGAAGATTAGGGTTAGAAGAGACCTCAGAAGGTCATCTAGTCCAACCCCCTGCTCCAAACAGGACCAACACCAACTAAATCATCGCAGCCAAAGCTTTGTCAAGCTGGGCCTTAAAAACCTCTCAGGATAGAGATTCCACCATCTTCCTAGGAAACCCTTTCCAGTGCTTACCACCTCCTAGTGAAATAATTTTCCCTAATATCCAACCTAGACCTCCCCCCCACTGCAACTTGAGACCATTGCTCCTTGTTCGGTCATCTGCCACCACTAAGTACAGCCTAGCTCCATCCTCTTTGGAACCCCCTTTCAGATAGTTAAAGGCTGCTATCAAATCCCGCCTCACTCTTCTCTTCTGCAGACTAAACAAGCCCAGTTCCCTCAGCCTCTCCTCATAAGTTTTGTGCCCCAGCCCCCTGATCATTTTCATTGTCCTCCACTGGACTCTCTCCAATTTGTCGACATCCTTTCTGTAGAGGGAGGCCCAAAACTGGATGCAATACTCCAGATGTGGCCTCACCAGTGCCGAATAGAGGGGAATAATCACTTCCCTCGATCTGCTGGCAATGCTCCTACTAATGCAGCCCAATAGGCCATTAGCTTTCTTGGCAACAAGGGCACACTGCTGACTCATATCCAGCTTCTCATCCACTGTAATCCCCAGGTCCTTTTCTGCAGAACTGCTGTTTCTCCAGTCGGTAGCAGTGCATGGGATTCTTCCGTCCTAAGCACAGGATTCTGCACTTGTCCTTGTTGAACCTCATCAGATTTCTTTTGGCCCAATCCTCCATTTTTTCTAGGTCACTCTGGACGCTATCCTTACCCTCTCCCCTCAGCTTGACCTCATCCAGGAACTTGCTGACAGTGCAATCTATCCCATCATGCAGATCATTAATAAAGATGTTGAACAAAACAAGCCCCAGGACCGACCCTATTCATTTGTCCCATTTGTTTTTTTTTTAAAATGCTTGTAATTTAACTCTGCCATTGCATATTTCTCTTTTTAAGATATCACTCAGTTCCTTCCAAATTTCAACAGCATCAGCAATAAAACAGCTATTTCCCTGAATTTTGTTCAAGACTACAGAAATATGCTGAGTACCCTGAAGTCTGTGTTCAACATTTCTCTTAAGCCCAATGTTGAAAGCTTTGGCTGTGACAATGCCATCTATTTTTTCACGATTTTGTTCGCAAATTGTCATCAGATTAGGCCAATTCTTGATATAGTGCTCAAAACAGTCCACTACTGAGTTCCATTGCACATCTTGTGGAAGAATTAGCTTGGTTCCTCCCACTTTTTTCAGAGCAGCTGCTGCAAAATAGTTGTTGCGGAAGTATTTTGCAATTTCTGGAACACTGAAGTCTTTGGCTAGGACGTGCATCAAATGGGCACGCAACCGTATTTATTAGCTTGAGACTCTCTTCACACTTCTAAATTTCTTCTCATCTTGGATACATGTGCACAAATTACTGCATTATTTTGAGTACACTACAGACTTTGGTTTTGGCAACAGTGAATTTACGCAGGAGTTATACAATTTACTTTCTATGACTTCCAAGAAAGGCTGTTTAGAATTGCACAGTGTAACTACAACAGGAAACACTTCTTTAGTTCATTTGCATGTACCTGTACATCCTAATAGTTAATGGAACTGCATTCACTTTTTTCCTATTAAATGTGTTAATGTGCACAAATCCTACAGCAGAAAGACCAAAAATAATCAAAATAGAATTTTATATGATACTCTGATTATAAAGGACTAATTTAGTCATTTCATTTGGATATTAGATGTTCTTATCTGGTCAATTCTTCAAGTACCAGCCTTTAATCATCAGAACATTGTTACCTCATATTCAGACTGTACTAATGTGAATGAAAGTTAGCAGTTAACCTCAGTTACTCTCTACCACCATTTGGACTGCAACTATTAGTTATTATACAACTTGTCAGCATTGCAGAGTAAAACTACAGAGGAGTTTTATCAATTATGTTCCCTACATAAATTCTGTGCATGCGTAGTGGTGCAGAATTGCCCCCAGGAGTAGTACATGGATAACTGCCATGGATAATTAGCCAGAATCTCACACATTATTTGGTCATGTCTAAACTTCTGAGAGTATCTCCTTGTCTGTTAGAAGATCTATGCAGTAGAGACTTGTACTATTGCTGACTGAGCCAGTGTGATTGCACTGGTGTAAACAATAGCAGTGCCCATCCTATTTCAAACTATGCCCTGGAGAAAATAAAAATAAATAAAAATGAGAGGTTCCTTAAACAGATCTGATATTGTCTAACAAATACAAATGGACAACCAAGGACAACACACCAAGGCAGTTATCCATGTACTACTCCTGGGGGGAATTCTGCACCACTACGCATGCATAGAATTTATGTCCGCTGCAGATTTCTTTGCTTCTCTGCAGAAAAATGACTTTCTGACAGGGAAGCCATAAGAGTGGTCATGCGACCATCCCCAGCAGTACGTTTTGGGTGCCAGAGCAGCTGTCAGAGAGATAAATCATTGTGGGGCAGGGGCAGGACTGTGGAAGACCTGGTTGATGGCTCCTACCCTGCGCCAGGCTCAGCTGCTAGTCTGGGCTGGGGAGGATGGCACTACTTCCTCTGCACAGCATCCAGGGCCGTGTCAGACCCACCCCATATTTCTCCCCCGGCTGTAAGAAGCTCTGCAAGCTCTCCCCCACCCCTTGCGCTTCCTGCACCCATTGCTCCTCAGCTGTAGGGGGAGGGATCACTGTACAGGGAGCTGCTCCCCCATCCACCCAACCCCTGTGAATTCAGACCCCCTGATACTCAGACTCTCCTGCTGAGGCTCACCCCCAACAAGCCCCACTCCCCCTGTACCTGGACCACCTTGACAAGCCACCTACACCTGGATCCCCTACCAAGCCCCAACCAGCTTCACATGGATCCCCACCCCACTAAACCCCATTCAACCAGGATCTGGAACCCCCCACTGAATCCCCCAGACCCCTCTGCCAAGCTCTATCCCCACACACCAAGTCACCCCCCTCCCTGCTGAGCTCCAACCACCTTCACCTGGACCCCCCTGCACAGTCCCATTACTATTGTACCCAGACACACACCCCTCAACAAACCCATGTGCGTCCTGATCCCCCCGCACCCAGATTGCCCCACCCAGAGGCCTCTCAACCCACACCTGGATCTCCCCACACCAAGCCCCTCCACACTTGGATCCTGCATTCCTGAGCCTGCCTGCCCACACGTAATGCACCTGGCATGGAGGGGCAGGGCCCTGGGGTGTTTCTGAGGCAGGCCTGGTCCATGTGCTGTATCAGGGTTGGGTGCAGCTTCACCACTGAGTCCATGTTCTGTCGGGGGAGCTGCACAGTGATCTCCCATTTCTGTGCAACCAATGGCCTGAGCTTCTCAATGCCATGCTGGAGTCTCCACATTTATTTAACAAACAACATTTGCAGAATTTTAAAATACTATGTGCAGAATTTTTAGGCACATAATGCCCTCAGGAGTAATGTACCTTAGGTCACTTTCTTACATAAACATCATTGAATTCCTGCACTTCAAACATCTACTTAAAATACTGGCGGCATAACCTATATAACAGGTCAGACTATTAATTAGTTATAAATAGATTTATATCAAAGAAGCTGCCCTGAATTATTTTGCCAAGTAGTGTTTACTGAGAAACGGTAAAACTTACTATAAATAGTAAAAGCCACATCTGTTTGTGCAGGCAAGAAACTATCAGTTTGACTTTCTGGGTTTGTCTATACATAGCTTTACCAGACCCTGTGATTTACTACACCTCATCTGTCTTCCTAAGCTTTTCTATTAACACATGAGTGAAGGCCAATGTACCTACTCCACTACAGCACTTTTAAAGTTTGCTGTTTCTTAGTACTCAGCCCTAAGCAAAATAGCTATCTCCTGAATTACAGGGCAGTATAGTAAAGTTTATACAACAAATAACCTCTAAACTCACCCAAGATGTACAATGAAAATGAACCTCTGTTAAACATATTTTTGCTTATCTGAATACTGTTTAAATAATATCCATCTACATTTTACCAGAATATCTTTTAGTGTCAATTACTTTAGAAAAATATTTAAATTAAGCAATGACGAATGCCATAGCCATGCCTTTTTTTATGTGTATAACATTTTTACTGTAACTTCTACAAACAGTCAGTAGCTGGCTGTATGATTAATGCAAAGTGGAAGAAAGGAGGATATTTTCTAGTTAGAACTTGCTTTTATCTGCCATGCAGGAATGAAATACAAGTGCTCACATGTTCTAGCCTAATTAATACTTCGCGCACCAAACTCCTTTTCAGTTTATTAGCATGGCGTGACCGAATCTAACTCTATGAACTCCAATTCTTAAAAGTCAGTTCTCTGGGGACTGATTTCAGAGGTCTACGTATGTGCTTATCAGTGAAAAATGAGAGTCATAGTAGTGGTATCTTTGCATTAAAATTTTAAAAAGAAACCAAAACCAATAATAATGATTTCTATACATCTACCTAACCAAAGTTCCCAAATTCAGCTCCAGGACTCATAGACTTTAAGGTCAGAAGGGACCATTATGATCGTCTAGTCTGACCTCCTGCACAACGCAGGCCACAGAATCTCACACACTCCTGTAATAAACACCTAACCTATGTCTGAGCTACTGAAGTCCTCAAATCATGGTTTAAAGACTTCAAGTTGCAGAGAATCCTCCAGCAAGTGACCCTTGCCCCATGCTGCAGAGGAAGGTGAAACCCCCCCAGGGCCTCTGCCAATCTGCCCTGGAGGAAAATTCCTTCCCGACCCCAAATATGGCAATCAGCTAAACCCTGAGCATGTGGGCGAGACTCACCAGCCAGACACCCAGGAAAGAATTCTCTGTAGATGGGGTGGGATCTGAGTTACTACCATTCCATCACAGGCCATTGGGCATATTTACCGCTAATAGTCAAAGATCAATTAATTGCCAAAATTAAGCTATCCCATCATACCATCCCCTCCATAAACTTATCAAGCTTAGTCTTGAAGCCAGATGTGTCTTTTGCCCCCACTGCTCCCATTGGAAGGCTGTTCCAGAACTTCACTGCTCTGATGGTTAGAAACTTTTGTCTAATTTCAAGTCTAAACTTCATGATGCCAAGTTTATATCCATTTGTTTTTGTGTTCACATTAGTACTGAGCTTAAATAATTCCTCTCCCTCCCTGATATTTATTCCTCTGATATATTTATAGAGAGCAATCATATCTCCCCTCTGCCTTCTTTTGGTTAGGCTAAACAAGCCATGCTCTGAGTCTCCTTTCATAAGACAGGTTTTCCATTCCTTGGATCATCCTAATAGCCCTTCTCTGTACCTGTTCCAGTTTGAATTCATTCTTCTTAAAACATGGGAGACCAGAACTGCACGCAGTATTCCAGATGAGGTCTCACCAGTGCCTTCTATAACGGTACTAACACCTCCTTATCTCTACTGGAAATACCTCGCCTGATGCATCCCAAGACCGCATTAGCTTTTTTCCATGGCCACATCACATTCGCGGCTCAGCCATCCTGTGATCAACCAGTACTCCGAGGTCCTTCTCCTCCTCTGTTACTTCCAACTGATGAGTCCGCAGCTTATAACAAGTATCCTGGATCTGTAAAAGCAGGAAAGAGTCCCGTGGCACCTTATAGACTAACAAACTTATTGGAGCATGAGCTTTCGTGGGTGAATACCCACTTTGTCACATGCATCCGATGAAGTGGGTATTCACTCACGAAAGCTCATGCTCCAATACATCTGTTAGTCTATAAGGTGCCACAGGACTCTTTGCTGCTTTTACAGCTTATAACAAAAATTCTTGTTATTAATCCCTAAATGCATGACCTTGTACTTTTCACTATTAAATTTCATCCTATTACTATTACTCCAGTTAACAAGGTCATCCAGATCTTCCTGTAGGATATCCCAGTCCTTCTCTGTATTGGCAATACCCCCCAGCTTTGTCTCATCTGCAAACGTTATTAGTACACTCCCACTTTGTGCCAGGGTCAGTAATAAAAAGATTAAATAAGATTGGTCCCAAAACCTATCCCTGAGGAACTCCACTAGTAACCTCCCTCCAGCCTGACAGTTCACTTTTCAGTATGACCCACTGTAGTTCCTTATCCACCTTTCAATTTTCATATTGATCCCCATCTTTCTCAATTTAACTAATAATTCCCCATGTGGAACTGTATCAAATGCCTTACTGAAATCGAGGTACATTAGATCTACTGCATTTCCTTTGTCTAAAAAATCTGTTACCCTCTCAAAGACGATCAGGTTGGTTTGGCATGGCCTACCTTTTGTAAAACCATGTTGTATTTTGTCCCAATTACAATTGACCTCAATGTCCTTAACTACATTTAGTCAAAATAAATGAATAGTTTAATACAGGAAGAATTCACTTGTATTACAGCCCCATGACAGCAGCACTTTAATGATTTTTGAGATACTCAAAATCAAAATCTTATTTTCAATTACCCAACTTTCTGCGGAAAATTTTTTTACTTTGAGCTAAAAATCTCCATGTTTATTTTTAAACCAAAGGAATCTCTTTGGTAAAGCTTATGGCAGTCATTTCTGGATAAAGGCTTTCTCTGACGGAAGTAAGAAAGGCAATACTATTTGCACTTAGATAACTCAACAAGTTTGGAGCTTAACATTCCATGTAGTCAGAAAAATATGCACTTTGCTAAATTGGAAGAAATTAGTTGAGCTTTAGTTCAGTGAATATAGCATACTGGATTTGTTCAGTAAGCAATATAGATGTAGACGTGTCAGCCCTAGGATATTAGGCAGACAAGGTGGGGGACATATCATCATTTATTGCAGGGCTTTGGAGCAGAGCCCGGAGCTGGAGTGCAGAGCAGCTCCAGAGCAGTGGAGCTGCAGGTTTTTGCCTGGAGCGGAGCCGAAGCACAGCTCCAAAGCCCTGATTTGTTGGACCAACTTCTGTCGCTAAGCTTTTCAGCCACATACAGTGCTTCTTCAAGTCTGGAAAAGCCACTTTGAGCATCACAGCTAAATGCAAGCTGGAACAGATTATTTACTGTAAATAGTTAACACATTCTAAAGGGACCATTCAAGGTAGACTGGCCCATGTCTGCAGCCATAGGACAAAAAGAGGGGTTAGTGGGTTACAGATTGTTGTAATAAGCCATAAATCTAGTGTCTCTGTCCATGATTTTTAGTGTCTAACAGATTTATGAATTAAAGCTCCCAGTCTCCTCTTTTGAAAGTGCTGTGCAGGTTTCCTTTGAGGATGAGGACTGATATGTCAGATATAGAGTGATTACTTAGTGAAAAGTGTTCACCCACAGGGGACAGGGTGTTTTTGTCTTTTATGATATTCCCATGAGTTCATTTGAGAGCAGAGAGATTGTCTCGTTTCACCCACGTGGCAGTTGTTGAGGCACTTACAGCACTGAATTAGGTACACTGAATGTGACTAGGAGTCCAAGGGGGCCACACTGGAGTTACTCAATGAAGGTGAACTGCAAAGAATGGGGCAGACAATCCCCAAAGCTGGTGGATATTCCAATACTTAGATTTATCAAACCAGCACAAAACAGCTTCTAATACCTTACTAGTTACCCAGAAGCCAACAACACAGTTCCCTTACAGCAACCCAGCCTTAGGCCTCCACCCAGACACCCAAGTCAAATATGATGAGGATTACTGAAAATCTTATTCATCATATAAAAAAAGTTCTACCAATCCCAAAGGATTGGACACATTACCTCCCAGGTTAATAAATATTTCAGATCTTACCCAAATACACACTTACAACCAATTCTTATTAACTAAACCTTATTTAAAAAGAAGAGAGTATTGGTTAAAAGATCAATATACACATACATACAAGTACAGTTCTGAGATCAGATTCATAGCAGAGATAGTGAGCTTTGTAGTTACAAAGAGTTTTCGGAATTAGTCCATAGGTTATAGTCCAATGTTCATATTCAGGGTGATCCAGATTAGGACTGGATATCTCAGTCTTATGATTTAAGCACCCCCTACATGAAGCATCAAGCAGATCTGAGATAAAAAGGATCAGGACCCAAAGGGTTTTTATACAATTCCAGGCCTTCTCTTGACAGGTTGGAGTCCTTAGGCAAACAATAGGCAATCATGGAGACTGAAGTAGACATATTTCCTAAGCATTACCCATAATTAGCTATGCAGATTAACACAAGGCAATTGCCTGTTTTTCCACCATTCACAGGTGATTTACTATACATTTCAAAGAGATGAATACTATGTTTTCAGTTCATTTAAATGTTAATATTTCCTTTTGATCTCTGAATTAACAGAATATAGCATGGGCATTGTTAACCTCTAACAGTATATATGTAAACACCCAAAACCACAAACATTATCTACCAAAATGTCTCTAAGGGTTGAATTTGGGTCAATTAACTGGCAAGCTGCTTAACTCTTTCTGACCATGAGTCATACTTTGTATAAGAATTGTTGCAATTATATAACAGTGGTAGCAACAATGACTTGCATGGTCATACTCTAATCAGATAATGTCACAACCACATGTTGTGATAGGCATCTGTAAGATCCATCGATCTTGAAAGGTGTGTTGTGGGGGAGTGTTGATTCTTGGAGCAGTGAAGATACACCTGCAGGTTTTGCATCTGTTATTCTGGTAGGGTCTGGTGCCGTGTTGAGTCGGTGTGTCTTCATCTGTAGGGACATTTGCCTCTAATGACAAAACCGCTCACAATTACCACATCTCCACTAACAATCATAAAAAAAAAAAAGTCATCTGACTGACCACAACAGAGCAGACAAAACCACAGTCGATTACATTGATTGCTTCAGGAAAAAAATTGACTGTGAAATCTTTAAACATCACAATCATCATAATCTCTCCATTGCCAAGAGGACAGACATACAGTCCCTGAAATCTAACCACCAGATAGTGATCAAACCAGCAGACTGGGGATGCCGGAGCAGTCCTCAACAGTGACAGCTACGTTAACAAGGCCAACTAACAACTCTCCAATACCACCTACTATAAAGAACTCAAAGACAGCCCCATACCACAATTTACCCAGGAAATTAAGGATATCATCAAGTCCTTCCCAAAACAATACCTAGAGAAACCTCTAGAAATTCATCCCTCATGAACCCACTGCATAGACCTTCTACCTGCTTCTCAAGATACACAAACAAGGGAACTCAGGCAGACACATCGTATCTGGCCATTTCATCAATGGAAAATGATATGCACAAATCTTTTTATGTCAAGTAGAGGTTTCCCGACATGTCAAGCTAAACACATACTGATTTAGATAAAACAATAAAAACAAGTTGCAAAAAGAAAGATTTTAAGTGACTACAAGTAAAGACAAAATTGGTAACAAAGAAAAACAGATATGAAAACTAACACGTAATTTAGCAAGCTAAATGGATTCAAAACAAAGGTTTTATCATATGCCAATAGCAGTCTGTACTGCATGAAAAGCCTCCCTGCCAGGACTGCTCCACCAGTTCAATGATGCTTATCTCCAGCTGAGGTTCAGGCAATAGCCAGCTGTTTCATTGTCAATATGTAAAGTTCTTGCTCACACCCACCATCCTGCCAAAGAACGGCTGCTTATCTAGGTGATGGTCCATTATAGTTCATCTGATTATGCTGATATCTGGCTGGAGCTCCAATGTCTTGGTCTCTGAAAAACTGTTTTGGGCCTGCTTTTCTTAAACTTGGAGCATATTATAGCAATGTTATACATCAGAATCTTATAACTTTACATACAATTCGTATAAATCTATTTTACCACAACAATAATATTCAGTGGATTACGAGTTTTCAAATGATACCTCACAAAGCATACTTTGTACAATATTTATCATAGTCTTGTAAAAATGGTGAACATGGGGTACAATGTCAATCACATTTGATGGTGTGGATCTATTGTCTGAGCTCATTTTTTGAAACTCAAGAGAAATAGACAACAGTCCATGTCACAAAGCTAACATCTTTTTGACATGGACAGCAAACATTACAATGGAGTCAAGAGGCATCCTCATAGAACTCCCTGTCTCTCCTCAGATAATAGAAAGGCATGTGGAAAATGAAGGGATTGCAAATTCAAAGAACTACTTGGATTAAAAAAAAAAAAGGTTGAATAGACAGAAGGACAAACTAATCTGGAATGAATTTGGGAACAGACTCTGAGAAATACCACTTTGGGGTACATGTGAAGGAGTGTGATATGATGTCAGGCACAGGGGCACCCAAAAAGTAAGTTAGGACTGCAAAGAGAAACAGATGAAGGGAGAGGGACCTGACAATGACAAAACAGCTAATCAAAAGAGACAGAAGAAAATGCTTTTTAGAAATGTAAAAAAATGAATTTTTTTAGTAACAATGAATAAAAAAGGTATTGCGACTAAAAATAAGGCAAATTTACACCAAGTCTTACAATTTCAGACTAGATACGTTAGCGATACAGTTTCTATTATGTTAATACAAGTTAACTTTTCTTTTTAATAATCTGGACTTTAATTTGATTTCAGACTTCATCTTATGTCTGGGAATTTAACAGACCATCCTAGAGAGAAAAGATAACTTCAATACCCTAAGAAAAAAGCTAGTGAAGCAATTTTGTCTGGAGCCTAGCCCAAAGAGTTCTTAATCAAGAGGGCTTCCAATAAGGAGACTTCTCCTACAAGGTGTGGTGTTTGTACTGTGGTTTCATGGTGACTGCCTACTAAACTCTGCTCTTATGTTGGGACACTGGTGATGACTAAGGCTGTGAGTTTGTCACAGAAGTCACGGATTCGGTGACTTTGCGGGACTTACATGACTTCTGAAGTGACTGGTGCAGCTGGCCTGGAGGCCTCCTGGGCAGCTCAGGCAGCCCCAGGGCCAGCGGCACTGGTCACTGCTGGAGCAGTCTTGGTCCACTGTGCCTTTCTCCCCCAACAGCAGCAGGAGTTTGGGTGGGGAGCTAAGCACTGGGATGAGGGAGGGGGGTGAGAGTTTTGGGCAGCGCTTACCTCAGGGGGGCTCCTAGACAGAGATGCAGCTAGGGGGATCTGCGCACTGCCTCCACCTTCAGGCACCTATTGGCCATGGTTCCCAGCTAATAGGAACTGCAGAGCCAGCACTCAGGGATAAGGCAGCGCGCAGAGAGGGGAAACCGGGTAGGGAGCCTGCCAGCTCCACCAATCCCTCACTCCCCCCCAGAAACCAGCAGGGGTCCCAGGCCACATGCTGCTGCCTCCTCTCCCTCCCCAAGCACCCATGGTACCCCTCCCACCCCCAATTTAATCAGGGGTATATAGTACAAGTCATGGACAGGTCACAGACTGTGAATTTTTGTTTACTGCCTGTGACTTGTCCATGACTTTTACTAAAAATACCTGTGACCAAAACGTAGCTTTAGTGATGACATCATGTAAACAAGGTTTATGAGAGAATTTTGACTACACCCACAATCAAGAAAAATCAAAGGTCTGTTTCGCACAAGCCAGACTAGGAAAAAAACCATAAAGAAATTATCACTTACAGTCAAAGACTGGATACTACAAAAGAGATGCAACAAATTCACAGACAGATTTGCAGTTGTGCTCCTCCTCTCAGCTGTGTGATAAGAGTCTCAACACTAACATTTTATCAACATAGCTATTTTTTATTTAATGGAAACTATTACATAATGAAGCAGTAGTTCTGAGTAATACCTATTTAGTGAAGAAAACCCTGGCTTTCACTGGAGAACAGACATCCAAAGGATGTTTTGCTCTTCCACAGTAGCTCTAATGAGCTACTATACAAAAACAGAGCATCTTTAAACACAAGTTAGAGCGGCAGCATTTAACTTGTTAGGAGAACTTTCCACAAGCCAGGGGAAATAAAGGTATAACCACCAAATTCTAACATGGAAGACATTCCACCTATCTAAAGCTGCAATTTTAGTTTTATTTAGAGAAAAATCCCACATTCACTTCTAAAAATATATATTTTGTGGAGTGTTGCTGGTGCAGAATGGCTACTACAGTGCACCATAGCAATGGCTCCAGATCAATGGCAAGTTTTAACCATCCATACACAGGGCCTAATCCTAAGAGATATTCAGTGATCCCTGCAAGAGTCTTAAAATGGCACGGGATCAGACCCTCCATTTATACAGTGCTTTTGGATTCTTTATGATGAAATGTATTAACTGTCATTTGATCTACCTATGCTGACCCAACTTACAAAGGTAATTTTGTTTTCAACAATTTAAACAACATTTTTCTAACTATGTTCATAATGGGCTTATATGGTTTAGTTCTAACGCATACAATAACTTAACGATTACTAAATTGTCAAATAAGCATAATATTCACTTATTTTACCAATCAATGAAAATCTGAATAAATTTAGTCTTTCACTTGCATCTGTGCCTTTTCCTGTACCCCTTCCCCTCTCTCTCTCTCTCTCTCTGCCAATGCACAATGCTTCCTTGCTCTCCTTCAAATCCTTTCTAAATATTTGCTTCTTTTAGCAATCCTCCTAACTCCTCAATTAAAAATCCAGTTATATAGCAAGCTGTCATAAAAAGCCTGGGACTAACAAAATGTGTAACAAACCTGAACTACTCATATTACATTTTTCTTGTGTCATCTTTGATATCTGTCTACGTAAGATTTTGGGGGCAAGGATCATCTTTGTTCATAAAGCACCAAGAGCTAGTGTCACTATATAAATTACTAAACCAAGATACCTGATCGCTGTACATAGTCTCTCATACCAATTGATGACAATTTGTTTAGGAAAGTAATTTTAAAAACAAAAAGTAAAGTACTTATATGCTTATTTAAGTAATTATATAGCTCAATTTACACGAACTATGATTCTTAATTTTTACATTATGTTGAAAATGTTGAATGATATTTCTTATTTAATAAGAAAGTTATAATAGATAAATTTTTACTTGTGATTTGAGTCAAACTGCTTGGATGGAAAATCAAATGCAATTAAAAGTGGGCAAAAACAGCAAACACAAACTTTTAAAAATTAAATACAACCACCTTAAATGTTCTGGAAACATAAGAAAACACACATTCATTAAAAAGCTCATCAGAACACATTTTCCATTTAAAACTAACTGATTTATTAAAACAAGAGAAGTATTATCTGCAGTTGATTAACTGAACTGATTGTTTCTGGGCACTGTCTTTCAAGATATCAGAACTTCTAAATCTGATCCTCTCAAACTTGATTTTTATTCATAGACTGGAAAAGGAAAACAAGCTTTCCTGCTTTTTCTAACTCCTAATTTAAGTCTGAACTTCTCATTGAACTGAACAAGTTTAATAAATTCAACTAAAAAAAAAAATTCCAACTGCATCTGAAGTAGAGGCTACTGCTGTCAAAAGCTGATTTAGCACTTCAACAAATTTTGGTTCCAGATGACTACCACCAGGTCAGAGATTTAACTTTCTTTAAAACATGGCAGCAAACATATACTAAATACTTTTTGAGTTTAATTTAAATGTTTTTATTAGATTATAAACAGGGCTTAAATTCTCAGAGTATTTCCCAGAACACTCTCCCAGCCCTACAACAACCTATAAAAACTCTAGAGGGGTTGAAAATATTTACCAGAGCTCTACTCTGGACAGCTCTGGCAGAATTTAAGCCCTTATTATAAGTGCAAGTCTTAACATAGGTTGTCAATTTCAAATAGGTTTATTTTTTTTTAAATAAACTGCATTTAATTTAAATAAAAAAATCTGAGGCTACAATTTAATCATGAGTATTTTTCATAAAAGTCATGGACAGGTTATGGGACTGTGATTTTTTTGGGTTTTTTGCCTGTGATCTGTCCATGACTTTTACGAAAAATGTTCATGATTAAATTGTAGCCTTAGTCATAACACTTATCTTACTATGTAGATAGACCCACCAGCCAACATATCTACGTCTCCGTCATCTCCAAGATTTATGGGCATCCTCAAATACATTGCTTCAAGCATTACTAATGCCACTCTTCATAGGAACAGCTGGCCAATTTGCCCAGAATTAATGACAGACACAATTAGGCAGCACATGAATGCACACATCCAGTTGCTCCAAGGTTCTGTTGTATGAAAATGGTTTACCTGGGGGCAGATTAACTGAGGATTCAAGGAGAGCTGAATTTCTTTCATAATGACTCTACAATCAAAAAATTTGGGGATCCATAAACAGTGTAACATGAAGTGACATGTATACCAAGGTTGTATTATTAAGACCATGCCATATGCTACATTACTTCTATAAGTCTGTTGCTTGCCTAGGATTACAATTCAACCTAGACAGCTACATTACAAGTCTTTTTCTACTCAGCTGAAATAGAGTGCATCAAAACCAGTGTGATTTATGTAATTTTACCTTTAAAAAAACCTGAACCAAAACAAAGTTCAGGCAATTTCAACAGTAATACTAGAAAGATTTCATTTTCATTCTCCAAAAACTTGTCACTTTTAGCAATTTTTGTTCTGAACAGTAAGATAAGAACATGATATTCTATTTTATTAAAATGTCCATTAGTTGACAAAGTACTGAGCCAGTGTCAGATTTAGCCCAAGTCTGCTGGAAGTCTAAAAACTCAACTTGTTTCAACTAAATCTAGCCAAATTTTTGGACACCACCCTGGAGCTCTCTCCCAGCGCTGGCGCTTTGCAGCGCTGCAGCAGGGTGTGAAAACACACCCTCTGCAGCGCTGCAAATTGCGGCGCTACAAAGCGCCAGTGTGGTCAAAGCCCCAGCGCTGGGAGCGCGGCTCCCAGCGCTGTCCGTTATTCCCCACAGGGAGGTGGAGTACGGACAGCGCTGGGAGAGCTCTCCCAGCGCTGGCGCTTTGACTACACTCATCAGGCCTTGGCTACACTTACAAATTTGCAGCGCGGCAGCAGGGTGTGAAAACACACCCTCTGCAGCGCTGCAAATTGCGGCGCTACAAAGCGCCAGTGTAGTCAAAGCCCCAGCGCTGGGAGCCGCGCTCCCAGCGCTGTCCGTTATTCCCCACAGGGAGGTGGAGTACAGACAGCGCTGGGAGAGCTCTCCCAGCGCTGGCGCTTTGACTACACTCATCAGGCCTTGGCTACACTTACAAATTTGCAGCGCGGCAGCAGGGTGTGAAAACACACCCTCTGCAGCGCTGCAAATTGCGGCGCTACAAAGCGCCAGTGTAGTCAAAGCCCCAGCGCTGGGAGCCGCGCTCCCAGCGCTGTCCGTTATTCCCCACAGGGAGGTGGAGTACGGACAGCGCTGGGAGAGCTCTCCCAGCGCTGGCGCTTTGACTACACTTAGCGCTTCAAAGCGCTACGGCGGCAGCGCTTTGAAGTGCTAAGTGTAGCCACAGCCTTAGAGTAGCTGATACCAGGCAGACAGCCCCTCCTCTGCAGGAGGAGGTACAGCGTGCAAAGGCTCGGCCTACGCCGTGGGGGATTGGGGGGAGGAACCTCCAGGCAATGTAAGCAGGGAGTTAACTCCGTTTTTTACACAAACAGATCCCGACCCGGCAAAGGGGTCTGCAATGGGCAGGCCCCGCGCCCCGCCCCTCCCTTAACCCCACCTGCGGCCCCACTCTCCACCTGCCCCGCCCACTTAACTGCCTCCTCCGCTCCCCCCCTCCCCCATCCAGCCGCTACAGGCAACCGCCCGCTCTAGCCCCGCCCCAACCACCGCCCCGCTCCGCCATGCCCCTGCCCGCGCTCCCTCCCCATGGCCGGACCCCAGCGCCCCCCGGCCCTAGCCTCACTCACCGCCACCCGCCCGGCGAGGCCCCGCAGGCTGCGGCCTCACTCACCTGTCGGCGCTGAGGGTCCAAGCCCCGGGACGAAGAAAGGAAGCGGCTGGAGCCAGAAAGCGGAGCAATAACACGGCCCCCCACGGACTCCCCACCCTACGCTCCGCCCCCAAATGGGCGCAACGGCGCATGCGCGAGATACGCCCCCGCAGACAGCCGTGAAATTCTCGAACGGGGATGTTCGTTTCGTCCAGGGGCGGCCGAGGCCACGTGATCCTAATTCCCCCCTCCCCCTACTCTGTTCCCTCAGAGACCCTGCTTTAGCCCCGCCCCCAACACTTCCCTCTAGTCTAAGGCATGGGGGGGAAGAGCAGAGAACTCAGCGGGCGGAACGGAAAGAGCGAGGTCATGTGTCCCACTCGGACACTACCGGTCACGTACCGCAGCCTGTCCCCAGAGGAGCCTCGGCCCCGTATGGCCCGGACATGGTTGCGGAGGGACCGCTTCCGGCCGGACGCTCTTACTAGGTTCCCCAGGATGCAGGCGGGTCGGGCCAAGCGCGGGGTGGCGCATCATGGCGACAGCGGTTGTTATCCTGAGGCCTTTGCGCCGAGGCGCCGCCTGGGTGGGGAAGCGGCTCCTGTCCGAAGCTGGAGGCGTGAGGCGCGGCTGGTGGCGGCGGCAGGCGCAGGTGAGGGGCAGGCGGGAGAGGCGGTGACTGAGCCCCGCGTGGGAGACGCGCTCTGGGGACCCTTTCCTGTCCCTCTCCGCCGGGGCAGTCACAGGCCAGGCCGCTGCCCCAGCCTGTCATGCCCGCCGGAGAGAGACCGTCCCTGCCGGAGCGGGGATTCTTTCAGGGGCCCTTCTCCCTGCGATCGAAGCCTCCTGTCCACCGCTCCGGTCCGTCCCTTGCAGAAGCCCCCCACGCCCCTTCCCGGTGTAAACCTCCGGTCCGCAGGGCTGGCGCACTCGGCCCTCTTTCATCCCCCTGTCTGGGTGGAGGGGGCCGGGCCGAGCTGCCATGGATCCCTGTTCAGTCACTGTTCTAGAAAGTGCAGGTCAAGTCCTAGTTTAGAGTGACCAGATGTCCCGATTTTATAGAGACAGTCCTGATTTTGGGGTCTTTTTCTTATATAGGCTCCAATTACCCCCCTTCCCCGTCCTGGTTTTTCACACTTGCTGTCTGGTCAACCTAACCTAGTTAGCCACAGGGCTGAAGACAAACATGAACCTGTCTCAGGTATCCCCTTCCTCAAACATTGCTAACTATTCTTTGCTGCTATTGCTAACTATAGCGCTGCAACATGTCAGGCCCACCTGCTGGCCAGACGCTGCCCTTACTAGTATCAGCCTAAAACACAGCAGTAGAGCTCATGGCTAAAGCAATGCCTGATGTGAGCTACTTCTAGAGAAGTCAGATGCCTTCTGTCCACACAGGCAGTCCCAGACAGGTTACACATTGCTTGTCTTTTCTGAGCTGTACTACACTTGGTTCCTGGTCCACTATGGGTCGTCAGTGACTGTCGTCTTGATGCCCTCATTTCCACTGATTGAAGCTTTTACTTTTAGTGTCATGGCCACTGGGGAAAATAATCTGCTTACTTGTCACTGTTTAAGGTTTAATTTTTTCACGTGTGGCCATTGAATGCTAAATTGATGAGCCTTGTAGAAAGGAATATGAAATAGGGTGATCAGACAGCAAGTGTGAAAAATCAGGACAGGGGGTGGGGGGTAATAGGTGCCTATGTAGGAAAAAGCTCCAAAAATCGGGACTGTCCCTATAAAATCGGGACATCTGGTTACCCCACTATGAAGAAATAAATAAGAATTATTGGTGACGGATGATATTCTGGCTTTTAAAATAGCTGGGTTTATGGTCTACAAAAGTAATAATGTTTTAAGGGTTGCATGACTTAGGCCATGTCTACTCTGCAAAATTAAGTCAACCTAACTTACATTGTCATACAGCCGCTTGTGCATGTCTGTGCTTTGCTCTTTGCATCAACAGTGAGCATCCTAACCAGGAACACTTGCATCGATTGTACTGTCAATGTGGGGCATTGTGGGATAGCTCCTGAAAGCCAGTAACAGTTGACATAAGCAACACAGTGTCTACACTGACACTGCATTGGCCTAACTACATCGACCTGGATTCTGTGATGCTTGTGGAGTTATTAAGACAGCATAGCGGGGCAGTTATGTTGGTGGGAGCAAAATTTAGGTGTAGACACTTTCATAGGTTAATGTAAGATGCCTTGCGTTGACCTAACTAGTGTATACCAGCCTTGGATGTGTATGCTTGTTGTTGCATAAATAGCATGTCAAGTTCTCAACACTTAAATCAGTATTTCTGGGTTTTGTGTCTTAAAACACGTAAACCATGACATTCTCAATTACAAGTCTGGTAATGAGCAGGTATTTGATTTAGAAAAGTGACAAAATTAACAAAGACAGTCTAAATACCATTTGAGCATCAAATCCGTTAAGAGATGAAGAGATCCTTCCAAGTCAATTATATTTGTGGATTTCAGGCAAAAGTTTAGGCTACCTGCAAAGTTTCCAATTACACTTGAAGCAGGAGAAAAATAACTCATAGTTTGACTCAGCCTTTCTCATTAGGAAATTAAAACATGACACTTTCTGACTTTTTTTCTAAGTTGCTTACTCATCAGAGCATATTCTAAATTCAGATTTTACCAAACAACTTCTGTATTCTTGCTTATTGTTTTGTCTTGTATTCTTTGCACAATTAAACATAGTTACTTTTGTTTTGTAATTCTTCATGTTAATAGTTCATAGGTTCATGTTCCAAAGTATAATAATGAGTCAATTCCCAAAGCCCAGTTTCCTGTTTGCACAGTAAAAAAATGAAACCTTGAAGTTGAAACCTTAGAACTGTTTCTATTATTGTTATTCTGCAACTTCTGAGAGCCTCTTGGACACATAAGATTGGAATGTAATTGCTGCTCCAGAGAGCTGCAGAGCAGCTTTGTCAAATCTTATAGCAGATTATAAACTTATTTTCTTTTTCTTTTTAGATGTTTGGAAAATTAACTCTTTTCAGAAGAGGGCTTGCACTCTCAGCAGTGTCTTACTTGGGTTATGAAGCTTACAACTCTATTTCTCACTCTGCTGTGGTTCATGCTAGTGTCAAAGGTAAAGCTCTATGAATTCAAATGTCCTGAGGTCATTCAGATGCAGACTTGGCACTTCTTTACAGTACCAAAACTTTGTGAGAAGCATTTTATGTAAGGCTTTCCAATATCTCCACTATAGGCTATTTTTATATAATCTGTTCAACTGTAGGCTACCTTTTAACTAAATAATAGTGTAGTTCTTGTTTAGCATGGCTCACTTCTCAGAAATATCACTAGGAATGTAGCCAAAACTTTTCTGTGTGGGTAAGATAAGCTTGTGACACAGATGCTGTTCCTTTGAAGTCTTTGTTGGGAGGTAAGGTTGGATTAGGGATTCAGAATAGAGCTATTAATCTTTAATTCAACTGTAGAATTAAAATTTTAGTATTTGTTGGTACTAGTGGAAATCCACATAATAGCTTATGGTAGCAGCATTGGGCTCATGATTTTAGCTAGAAATGGAGCAAAATGTCTTAGTCTGAAATGTAAGTGCTGGAATCTTTGGAAATATAGTAAAACATCAAAGATTCAGTCTAAAGCCTCGTTTTAAGAAGTCTTTACACATATTATTCTGATCAAAATTAAATCAGTACAATGCTAGCTCTCTAAATGCTTCCCAGGCTGCTGAATTTCTTGGAAATTTTATACATCTTTTTTTTTTTTCAAATAAGCTCCAAATGAGGATTCTTGCAGAAGAAATAAACATTGTTTCTACTGCAGTCAGCATAATGATCTTCCATCTTCATACTCCTTTGTCTTCTCCCAGGTATTGAGTTGAGCTTTTTGCCTGAGTGCTGTGTCCTTTAGTGCAGTGGTTCTCAAAGCCGGTACAACGCTTGTTCAGGGAAAGCGCCTGCCGGGCCGGTTTGTTTACCTGCTGTGTCCGCAGGTTTGGCAGTTTGCTGCTCCAGGCCAATGGGGGCTGCAGGAAGGGTGGCCAGCACATCCCTCGGCCCGCGCCGCTTCCCACAGCCCCCATTGGCCTGGAGCAGCGAACTGCGGCCAGTGGGAGGTGTGATCGGCCAAACCTGTGGACGTGGCAGGTAAACAAACCGTCCCAGCCCGGCAGGGACTTTCCCTGAACAAGTGGCGGACCGGCTGTGAGAACCACTACTTTAGTGCATTGTTTCTCAACGTTTTTGATACCAGGGACTGGCTTGCTGCCTTCCTAAACTCTGTCAGGGAGATCTCAGGGACCAGCACTGGTCCACGGACTGGTTGTTGCTTTAGAAGATTCCACTCTTAGGAGCTTCATTTTCCATGAGGTTTTAGAAATAACTAGAAATATTGGGCATATCTTTATTTTTGCCTCCATTTAAGCTATATTTAAGTTAGGCTTCACTCTTTTAATAATTACAGAGTACTGGATTGAAAAAAGTAGCTGTACAAATCTTGCCACTTGATGTCATTTTTAAAGACTATCATAGCTCTGAGCACATTATAAAAGAACCTACTGACAACTTTCTGTACACAATTAAAGCAAAGCAGGAAAAATCAAGTGACCAGAGCCCTTAGGGCAAGTTAGCAGACACCAAGCCAGATTAGAACTGCTCAAAATTCATGAGGAAATAGAAGATGGTGTTTAACAGAGGGAAGAAAAACATTTTAGAAAAGATTTGACTTGACAGCATCGCTTTTAAAATTTCAGTCGACATATTAAATCCGATAAGCATCTACTGACCACTGTGGAGATGAATAGAAAGTTTCCAGCAAACCTAAAATAATTAGTCAGTTACTTCAGCAGTACTGAACTGAATGGTGAATATTGAAAACAGTGGAATTTGAGAGAAAAATGTCATCGCTGTCAGAGGGCCTAATGTAAACTTGAAGCTTGTGGAGAACCAATGGAAACCATGGAAAGCATGTCGATTTTTAAACTTATATGCTTAAGATTGCTTTTGGCCTTGAGGCCCTCTTCGTTATTACATTTATACCTAAAATACTGGACTTAGATATTCTTTATCTGTGGTGAAAATGTTATTGAATTCTGAAGAGACAGTGGCAAGAAAGCAACAGCTAAAGGAACAACAGTAGCTGTATTAAGGGGCTCATGTTACCAGGGTTGGCTCCAGGTCTTTTGCCGCCCCAAGCAGCCAAAAAAAAAAGCCATGATCGCTATCTGCAGCACTTCGCTTCATTCTTCGGCGGCAATTCGGAAGCAGGTCCTTCGCTCTGAGAGGGAGTGAGGGACCCGCCGCCAAAGAGCGGGACGTGCTGCCCCTCTCTGTTGGCCGCCCCAAGCACCTGCTTGCTGAGCTGGTGCCTGGAGCCAGCCCTGCATGTTTCTAGAAGAAGAATCAGAAGGCTGGCTGAAGCAAGCCTTTTCTTATAAGAGAAATCAAAACATTTCCCTTAGGTGTTACCCCAGAGCTACCCAAGGACAATTAAATGAATATTGTCAAAAATAAACTTTTGCCCAAGAAAGGTAAAATCTTTAATAGGTCATGGTCTAGCTCAGTGGTCCCCAACCTTTTCCGGGTGGCAGGCGCCGGACGACGAGCCACCGAGGACCATGGCCGGTGGACAAACATCCGCTGAAATGCCACCGAAAAGCAGTGTCATCAAGAGGCATTGCCGTCGAAATGCTGCCGAAGTAGCATCATCAAGCGGCATCGCTGCCAAAATGCCGCCATTGGGGACCACTGGTCTAGCTCTTCTGTAAGGGTAAGGCAAGTTCTGAGATACTGAGAGCATCTCAGTACTTTGAAATAGGTAAAGAGCATAGTTAACTCAGTCATAATTCCTAACTGCAGTTTTAGTTTGACAAGTCTGTGCTGCATCTGATTCATATTTTATAGAAATATTCTTGTTCTGTGAACTTCTAACAGTCAAAATTAAGGAGCCAAAATGTTGTATTTATATCACATGACTAGCCATTTTATTCTTCATCTCTCTACAAATTAGGCACAGTAAATTGTCATGTGAATATTATATGCAATAAGAGAAATAAACTGGGAAATATTATTTGATAGTTTGTCATTGCTTTTTTTTTTTTTGCTATCAGTGTATTGTAAAATCCACATAACAGCAAATAGCATTGTAAGGCCTACCTCCTTTGATTTTCTGTTTTAGAATCTAATACATGATTGAAAAACAAACAAGCATACATTATTAATACCAAGTAAGTATTTCTGTGTTACTTAAATGCATTTTTATTTTATTAAATATTCTCTGTAAAATATTTTATTACTGCTGTGGAATCCAACTTCTCCCATCAGAGGGGAAACTAATTTAACTCAAATTATTCACAGAAATGTGCTGATATCCTTATAAAAACTCTTGAACAAAAGTCAGTAATCATTTGCTATGTTAGCTTATGCCTTCCTTTATTAATAAAAAGTACAAACAATATTTACCAGTGGTCAACAAAGAAACAGAAGAAATGTTATTTTTAAGCATCTAATAAGGGCAGTGCAAACAATGGAAGAATGAAAATAAGCCGTGAAGTTTTTGAAAGTGTCTCCTTAAATGAATACTTTTAGATTTACCCATCCCATGTTGCCAGTGAAAGATGTTGGAGAGGATGCTCACCACACAATTTAGTTCATAGCTAGGTCTGAGGTTTGGCAGAGTAGACTAGGGATCGGCAACCTTTGGCACGCGGCCCACCAGCACATCCCTCACCCCACGCCACTTCCTGCAGCCCCCATTGACCTGGAGCGGCAAACTGTGGCCAGTGGGAGCCACGATCAGCCGAACCTGCGGACGTGGCAAGTAAACAAACTGGCCGGCCAAAGGTTGCCGATCCCTGGAGTAGATTCTTGACAGCCTTTCTCTCACAGAAAAAAAAATTAGAAAAATTGTATAAGTGAAAATTCAAAACTCTTCAAGGAGATGTACACCAACGGATCTAATAATAGGATATTCACATAAAAATTGAAAATAAGGAAATGGACATTTAAGTACTAGATAAGAACATGAGGAATTAGCCTTTGAAAAGCCAAAAAAATAATTTCATAAAGCACATGTATGAATGGAGGTAAAAACAGAGAAGTCCCTCCCTGTGTACATTAAGAGCAGCACCATAAATTGGAGCTGTGGTGGGAGTGGGGGAAATGAAGTCTCCAAAGCTATATAACATCTTCACTTGAGGAAAGCACCTGGAGTGGGTGGTTTTGACCAAAATATTGTGTGTTCTAGACCCAGATGACCCCTTTACTTATGAAAGTATTCAACTACAAAATTGAAAAAGAAAAATCTCCAGATTAATTTAGGTACAGGCTGACTGTCTTTCAAACCAAATCAAGATTCAGTGAAGGCTTGCGCCTCATGTTCATGCGCCTCATGTTAAAACAGGATTATAAAACTTTCATAAACACTGCAGTTTTAAGGATTGAGAAAGTAATTGTGGCTAGTCCTGTAAAACACAAATGCTTAACTTTGAGTATTTTCATCAACTTCAGTAGATTTTTCATATCTTAAAGTTATACATCTATGCAAATGTTTTTGTTAGAATCAAAGGGCCTAAATTTGTATATTTGGCTTGGAAGAGGCTTTGTCACATGGAAGACTTTAGTAGAATAATAAGCATAATTGAAGAGTTAAGAAGAAGAAAGCTAGATACTGGGAAGGCGTATGACCAGGGTGAAGTTTCCTTCTAGTAACAATTTAAAAACCCAACAATGGTTGGATGTGGTCATTCTTTTAAAAAAAATCATTAAATCAAAATATAACAAACCTATGGCAAAAATAGAATTATCAGATGGAACTTAGGAAGAGGAACCTACGCAAGCTACTCACATTATTTCATGTCTTTTATTTATGATAGAGGTAGAACCCTTCAACCATATTTGGGATATCAGTTTGTAGAACACAACTATGTTTTATTCACATAATTACCATGTGGTGTGAATGAGTCTTATCCCACCATTTCCATTATCAGAAATTTAAACTTTGGAAGGTTATGATACAGAATTAATATGGGGGAAAAGCAAAATGTTAAACTTATTATTTGGGATAGCAACACCATTGAAGAGAAAACACAAATTAAAATTGTTACCTTTTAAGATATTTAGTGAATATTAAACTCCTTAATATTATGAGTGAAATTGAATTAAACAACTCTGGTAGCCAAAATATGGAAAAAAATCCTAGAGGATAGTACAGCTTCTAACTTTCCAGGTTGAAAATGTGGAGATACATTCATTTTTAACATATTTATCTTTTTTACTTAAATCCAACCCATGACAGTTTCAAAAACACTAACTTCATGTATTTGCTTGGTGCGGGATGATAAACAATAAGAATGACCAGACAAAGACCTATATCTTCATAAATAAGACCTAGGTATTTATTATTATTATTATACAGAATGGGGGACTTACAGTTACTGGGAATACAGACTGTGCTAAACCTATTTAGGAACCTACAAAGTAAACCTGGAAGAGCTCTGTGGGAGAAAAATGTGGTATTAAAAACAAAAATGTATGACGCTCTAGTTTTAAAAACCAGGTGCTTGTGCAACTGCTAAGGGCTTAATTCAGCAAAACTTTGATAAAGTGGCAAGCTGGACTGAAAAGCCCAATTTTGGTTCATTTAATAAAATTTTCTCCAGTTTCATTGTCTGTGGCCTCATGCATGTTTCAGTACTACTTTGATTACCACTGTAACTGTGGAGCCCTTATCTCTGATTGCCAGAACCCACAATATTTTAAAAAGCATTATATCACTGATGTATCTTAATACTTTTGAATTATTTATATGTGCTGCTGGTTATATACAAAATAATGATTTAAAACTGAAAACATAGGTCACCCTGCAACAAATTATGAAGAAAATACATGGAAGGATCAGTCCAATACTAAGTGACCCTTGCTGCGTTCATCCACTTTGCCTTGCTATAATTCAGTCCCTGGCCTACCGTGTTCCGATCACTTAGGATGTGTCTACACTGTGACTGGACATCCTTGGCTAGCCTAGGTCAACTGATTCAGGCTTGTGAGGCTTGGGCTAAAGGGTTGTTTAATTGCGGTGTAGATATTTGAGTTCCAGAGCTCAAGCTCCAGCCCGAGCCGAACCTCTACACTTCAGTTAAACAGACCCTTGGCCCGAGCCCAAGTCAGCTCTCCCAGGCAAGCCGTTGGTTTTTAATTGCACTGTAGAAAAGTCCTTATTCATCACCAAAAACTAAACCAAACATTTTCTGTTCTGTCATTGTGAGGTCATCAGACTAACATTCTAAAATTCTGTTACACTTCTAACACTGTCTGTTGCTAAGGGCTGTTTTATAGTTTCATAGAGTAATATTTTTTTAATGTTTCTCCCAGAAGTTGTTCATTAAAAATAAACAAAGCTGGTACAATTCTGTATCCCATGGCTGCTAAAAGTTAGTATAGCATAGGTAACCAATTTGAAATTGGAAACACTTGATATTTGTTAGGAAATAGTTGTTTGACCTCATCTTAGTGCGGATTTTTTTTGTGTGCTGATTTTTTTTGTTTCAGGGTACTTTGGCTAGCAGCCAGTTGGATTGTTGTACTTTGAAATATTGTTGCTGATCTGGTAGGCTATTGTATTTATTAATCTTTTTGTCTTCTCTTTCAACCATCCCTACCCCTTTTGAAGTTGAGGAAATCATAGAGCAAGCAGACTACCTTTATGGGAGTGGAGAAACCAAAAAGCTCTATCAATTGCTGACCCAGCACAAAAACAGGTATTTCACTGTATTGAATATCCCCACATGAAGCGCTCCTTTATCAGTTCATGTTAACTAATACAGCAAGTATGATAGCACTGAGCACCCAGCTTGCACCTTTTTGCAGTAAGAGAGAAAATCTGAATTTTCTTCCCTTTCAATGTAGAAGGAAGGACCTGGTTCATAGGCTCAGTTTGGGCAGCAGAGGGTTAGCACTCTGATAGCTTTTTCATTGGCATAGGGCCCCTGAGAATAATGTTCTTATAAGAAAGTTGGTGGGCACTCCTCCTGCTTTCCCTAGTATGTGTTAGAAGGTTAAATACAGACTCTAGTGTGCAAGTATTCTAGTAGAGATGTGGGACAGAGAGCAGTAGTATTGCTTCATCCTAATCCTCCTAGCAACTGAATGGCATGTCTGTGGAGAGGAGGTGGTCACTGTGTTACAGAGATGACAATGTGTTTGCTACTGTACAAAACACACCTGCTGGCCATAGGCAAATAGAAATTTTGCCAGCATGAGTGGACTGAGTCGGTTCTGACTCCTTTTCTGGAGGGGAGGGAGAAAGAAGAGAACAGAGCAGTTCAAGTGTCCCAGCTCCTGTAACAGAAGTACAGGGAACAGAGCAGCCTTTGAACCTCTTGCTCTTTTTCAGTAAGAGAAGAAGGTGATAGAAAGCAGAGTGGTAGGACCAACTGTTCTTTTGTGCTAGGGGTGAAGGAGGAGCAGAGAGGCTTGGACCTGAGAAGAGGAGGAGCAGAGTGGCTCATACGGAGAAAGGAGCCATGCAAAGAAAAGGGGTGGGTGGCAGGGAGAAGATTTCGCTAATGGGGGAGAGAGGGACACCTAGAATTCACTAATGGAAGCTAGAGAAGTGGGAGAAGACAACCAGTATTTATGTATTATTAAATCAGGGAAAGAGCCCAAATTTCATGTATTGAGGCAAAAATTCTCCCAACTCTAGGAACATTCCTGCTCTTTTTCACTGTACTGCTCACCATCTTTTCCCTTCTTACTTTTATTTCGCTTCTGCCAAGGAAGGGGTTTTTGACCACAGAGAATATTACTCCTGCCCATACCTTAGTTGGACAAAAAGAATAAAAAAAACATTGTGCAGACATTGTACAGGACCATGTAAAAGAAAAAGCAGAGAACCCTCTGAGGTTTTTCTTTAGAATGCCCTCCTTCAGGGGAAGGGGTGGCTGGCTGGCCGTCTCTTTCTTGTGGATTAGATGTACCCCAGGGGCTTTATGGAGGAACCTTGAGAGCTGGGCTGGGTTGTTTCCACCTCATCAGAAGGGGAAAGGAGTGGTCCCAGAGAAACACCAAGTCATAAGGAAGCTGAACATTTTCTTAGGAGGAGGCATGTAGGCACAAAAATTATAGGAACAGCTTGGAGACTGAGTCACTTAGTTCTATGCTAGGTCAGTACCTAGAGCAGAACTATCCAGTAAATAGATTAGTAATGCCATATTTAATACCTTGCCCAAAAAAAAATTGTATTGAGGTTCTAAACTTAACTATCATTTGTTTGACAATGTGTTAGAAACTGCCTGTTTTCTGACACCCCGCATTCCTATTTCTAGATTCAGCGTCTCACAATAATCGCTGACTTTTGAAACATTCATAAATTGTTATTGAATCTTAGAGTTCAAAATAGAAAACTTTAGGCAGCGTATCAAAACAGAGGAATTGTATTTAACTAACAAACTCATTGATACTGAGATCTGTCATCTTTGTAAAATGCAGTGAATACCAATGGCACAATAAAAATCTGTGTATATGCAGTCAGGTGACTAATAAAGCCTTTCTAATGTTTGTCATTTTGCTGTGTTAGACAGTATATGTCCCATTTAGTTATTGGTAACACCTATAAGGGGAATCATAACTCTCCATACTCAGAGGAGCAACATAGGTGCCAGAATTCTGTTTGTAGATAGTGATTAAGAAATTTACAAAAATAAAAGTACACATCTTTTTCTCATTAAAGATATCAACTATACTTTTACGTAGTCCCAATTTTGTGTTTCATAGAATATGGCTGGCATTCCAGTAAACTATGAAAGTTGCATCAGAGTTGGTTGAATGAGCTGAACAGGACATTTGTCTTGTTGTTAAATTATCGTGTGTTATTCCTTCTCTTATAAATTGTTTCTTATATTTTCAGTCTGTGCTGTTTCCCATCTTTTATATTATTATGTGCTCCCATTGTATCCAGTGCTCACTGAAGTTAACTAGGAACCCATTATTAAATGAGCAAGTTCGTTGTGAGGTCACATGCTTAGGAGGAGTCTGTCACTGCCTGTAGTGCTGTTCAATTGTAGGGAAATAACGATCGATTTGGAGAGTAGCGGAATAAGAACAATAATAGGTATGAAAGATTACCATGTTTATTATAATATTATATGCCTTCAGCGGTTTCTGGTAGGTGCTTTTTGTGTGTTTAAAATATTTCTTCTGGGTAGTTATCTACTAGGGAGTTGTCAGGAGGTGACTTGTGGTAGCAGTTACTAAGATAACTCATACGTATAAAAACTGATCTATGTAACATTTGCCCTCACTTTGCTTTTGGCCTCTTTGACGTGTGCAGGTATTAACATCAGAAAATAAGTGTGAAGTGACCAATTGTCACTGGGGTTGAAACAGGTTTTTTTTTACCTATAACTTTCTCATTTCTTAAAAATGATCATATTATGTATTGGGGTGGGGAGAGGCACTTTAGACCTTTGGAAAACGGGGGCTTTAGAGAAGTCAGGAATATGCATAATACTAAGCACAACTAGAAAGTGAACAAGAATCACATAATCAGTCTGCACTATTATTTGTATAGCATCACCAATGAACAAGACACTTTACAAGAAGTGCATGGTGTCTAACATAATAGAGTTCTCTCCTTCAAGCAATTTATAGTCTAAAGTCACAGCCTGTACAGTGCAACACAGCAATCCAAAGTAATGAGTGATACTAAGTTTGGAATGCTTCCTGGAACAGGTTTTTAAGAATTTTTTTAAAGAAAGGGATGAATGGTATGAAGGAGGTGAGGGGACTGCTATAAGAATTTGAAGCAGCATGAAAGATAGCACAAAGGCTACAGTGGGTAAAGGAGATGGAGAACAGTTTGAGATGAAGTACACGGTGTCAGTAGAGAGTAGAAGGGGATGGGTGGGCATAAGAAGATATATAGGCAGAGTGGAATTATGGAAGTTTTTGAAAGTATAGCATCTAATTGCAAATCTGATACAAAGAACAGTGGAAGGTAGAGTAGATACTCGAGTAGGTGGGGTAACATGGTCAGAATGGAGGATAATCTTGACTGCTACATTTTGGATGGCCTGAGTTAGGAAATGGGAAGGCCAGCAAGAAACAGGTTGTGTTAGGTTTTAAAGATAATTGCACAGATTGTATATTTGTTTATTTAAACCATTAAGTGCATACTACTGTAATTAAAGTGCATATGTTGAATCTGAGTAGTTATACAAAGGGTAAATACTGCTATTCTGAGGGGAGCAGGTTTTAAAGGTTGTATGTGCAGATCATGGGACCATATAAGTATCAGGTCCTTAGAATAAGAATTTCAAAAAAAATCCATATTTAACTTTCACTCTTTGTATTTGTTGTTTTCACTCTTGGGTTTAGTCAGTTTCACTTGCACAGTGCTGCAGTGTTTTGAGTTCTAACACTGTAGGAAACTGTTTACATGACACAATCTTTCCATTGAAAGTTTTTAATGATGGACTGAAACATTTTTATTTTGAACTTTTGCAAGTGCTTATATTAGCCTATAGCGATATGGTTAATATATAATACTGCATTCACTGCTGAAACCAACTGAATATTGGAAAATATATAGTTTGGGTCAGAAATAAATGTTGCTTTCTTTATTTTCCTTCCTGTCTCTTTAGCTTAATGGTACTATATGTGAATTTGCATCAATTTTAAAAAAAGAAAAGCTGCTTCCTATGGAGCCAATAGGAGTATTGCTTCAAAGATCAAAAGAGTACTGCCAAAGTTTCTTCAGCAAATCCGCTGTGACTGCGATCTTGTATTTGTTGGATTCAGCCTTTCGTTGCACGTGGTATAGAATTACACATAGTACAAGATTACGTTAATGCTAAGCTGAGCTGTGTAGTAAGTGATTGATTTAAGACCTGCACTTGCTTTGTAGACAATACAAGTCTTAATCATTAATATTTCTGTTATAACTAGTGAGGATGCGGAGATACTATGGCGTCTAGCACGGGCCTCACGTGATCTAGCCCAACTTAGTAGCACCTCTGCAGAGGAGAAAAAGCAACTGGTTTATGAAGCTCTTGAATATGCAAAGAAGGCACTGGAGAAAAATGAATCAAGTTTTGCAGTACACAAGGTGAGCCATTCAAAGTAATTTAATTGAAATTTTGCTGTCCTTTATCCTTACATCTGGCAGTAGAAACAGGAGTGACTGTGATTCTGCTGTGACCTTTACAGCTAGAAGGTTAGCTGGCAAATTTGTATGCTGCTTTCTTCAACGCACAATTTGTTAATTTTTTAGCTGAGACCCAGGAGAATTTGATGGCAGCTTTCTAAGAGGACCAGCACTTGGATTCTTGCCGATTAAATCAAACTCTCATATGCAGAAAATGGTTAGCTCTGTCCACAGGACCACAGAGGCAGCTGATTGGTGAGAGTTCTTGGTGCTGAACTATTCCCCCTTTATCAGCCTGGAAAGTGCATCACAGATCCATTCTGTTGCCTCTGTGCCATGGTAGTGAGTCTGCTGCAAGTTCCCAGGGTTCCTGGGTCTGTCCTCCTTTTCTCCTGTTCCTCTTCTCTCCTCAGTAGCACCAGACCCAGACCTTAGCAGAGGAATAACTAAGTACAATCAGTGTTGTTGCCAATGCAAGTTATTGATAGTGAGGCACTGGCTCCTCCCATGGCTGCGGTCAGCTGTGATGAGGGAAGGTTCCTCGCACCATTTAAATTATCCATTATAATTACAGTTTTCATAACTAAACAATAGTGCTAATTAATCAACACTTCAATAAATCCTTGCTTTTAAAATTTGAATAATATTGTTCTGATCACTTGGTGGTGATAATTTTATTTTAATTAGAGCTATTAAATATTCTTTTAATGACCTGTTTTGTTTTGAATTTAGTGGTATGCAATCTGCATTAGTGATGTTGGAGATTATGAAGGAATCAAGACTAAAATTGCAAATGCATATGTTATCAAGGAACACTTCCAGGTATTGTAAATAAGCATATTTTTAGTACGATAGCATCATTATATTTCATTTTCAAACAATGAATCATAGAATATTAGGGTTGAAAGAGACCTCAGGAGGTCATCTAGTCCAACTCCCTGCTCAAAGCAGAACCAATCCCCAACTAAATCATCCTAGCCAGGGCTTTGTCAAGCCGGGCCTTAAAAATCTCTAAGGATGGAGATTCCGCCACGTCCCTGGGTAACCTATTCCAGTGCTTCACCACCCTCCTAGTGAAATAGTGTTTCCTAATATCCAACCTAGACCTCCCCCACTGCAACTTGAGACCATTGCTCCTGTTCTGTCATCTGACACCACTGAGAACAGCTGAGCTCCATCCTCTTTGGAACCCCCTTCAGGTAGTTGAAGGCTGATTTTTCCCCCCTCCACACACACACACACACACACACACTCTCTTCTCTTCTGCAAACTAAATAACCCCAATTCCCTCAGACTCTCCTCGTAAGTCATGTACTCCAGCCCTGTAATAATTTTCATTGCCCTCCGCTGGACTCTTTCCAATTTGTCCACATCCTTTCTGTAGTGGGGGGACCAAAACTGGATGCAGTACTCCGGATGTGGCCTCACCAGTGCTGGTTTTCACATGCTGGGTGACAGCCCCCAGAAGGGTGAGTCACCAGCTGTTTTCTGGGGTGAACAATTGCAATTCTGCGTCTGATCTCCCAGTCATATCAGTTTTCTCAGCAACCTGCAAAATGATCCTCAGGCACCAGAAGTGTCAGTGTGGGTTACAAAAAATAGATAAACGAGGGCAAAATTAGCCCAGCAATTGAAACTTAATCAACAACTCTTTTGCCTGCGTTCCCTCACTAACTTTCTCAGTGGGCTCGTGTGCACATGGAATGAGAGGTGATGTAATTTACGGCAGGGCTGTATTTTATCAGAGCCTTTGGCACAGAGAATGTTTTCAGTTGGTTAATTAAAGGCTAGTCTTACCTGCTTGTTGCACTTGGAGGAGGTAAGGCCGTAAGAAGCATCTTTCCATGCAAGCCTGTGTGCAGAGAGCAGGCTAAGATCACTCCTTGTGTTCAGATAGTTGTAAATCCTCCACGCCCAAAGTAGTGTAGTCTGCCAGCTAGGCTGTATCCTGCTCCCTCAAATCAGTTACTATGTATGCTGCTGTCAGAAGCATGTGCTAGTACACCACTTCTTTCTAAAAGTTGCAGCAGAGCCCTACTGTGCATCTTCCAGGGACACATAGTGGTGTCTGTCACATTATGGGATGCAATCCAGACCAATGAGAGGTTGTGTCACCACCTTTCCTGTAACTCTGGGTGCCTGAGATGCCCTGCTGCTGTGGTTCATGACCTGAATGTTAGCAGACAAGCATGCAGATCAAATGAAAATAATATCTTTGTGTAGCTGTGAGCATTGGGTTCTTCAGTTGCTTTCCATTAAGATAAAAAAATCTCTGAATAGAAGGTGAGGACTGTTGAACCCTATATGAGCTTCTGAAACTAGTAGAATATATATAGGCTTGAGCTTTGCTATTGCAAAGTGAGTACATCATCTTAGAATGGTCTTTGGCTGCTGAGTGTCGTCATGGGCTCTTTCAGTGCAAATTGTAGCTACTGAAGGCCAAATATAGGAGAAAATACAGCTCAGTAAAGACCTGCTGAGTCTTCACGTGATTTTACTTTCTCTCAGAAGCTATATCAAAATCTTACAACACAGCCTCGTAGAAATGGTTAGTAACTAGAGCTCAGTCACTAAAAAAAGGATTCTAGCTCTTCAAAGGTCAGAGGAAACAAAGCTAAAAATTACTATTCAATGTTCTCTTAATAAGTTAAACTGACATGATCAACCACTTGAAAAAAGCCAGCTGGCTTATTAGGCATAAAGATAAGGAGCTCAGACTAGATTGTGAATACCAAATACTGTACCTCCCTGCGGTTGTTTGCATTTCACACAGATGAAATAGCAGGAGACAACTATGGGTGCATTTTTTGGTGTTCTTAAGCCAGATCTGGTGAAACAACCTTTTACATCTTTTCTTTTTCCTTGCTAGAAGGCCATTGAACTGAATCCTAAAGATGCTACCTCAATTCACCTTATGGGCATTTGGTAAGACTGATAATTTCTTCAAACCAGAGTTAGCTTGTGACAAAAAAGAAAAGCACTAGCACTTTTATTTGTAGGTGGAATATAAAATGTTTGAGCAATGTTAAATTGCAGAAATTTGTAGAGCAGCTAAATGGCTTGAAATCCACTCATGAAAATCTCTTGAAAATTGTCCTGAGTTATTTGAAAGACTCTGGCCATCCAAGTTTTAATATAACTCAGAAGATGAAACTAACTGCTCAGTGACCTTGTTTAGTTCTAGTTCTTTGGAATGCAGAAGAATAAGTTGCAGACTTCAGTTTATTTTCACAGCAGGCAGCAGAAATTGAGGACACTATTAATAGTGTTTCTGAGTGTCTGCCTCAGAGGTGTTGGGAGAGTCAAATCTGTAGTGCCTTTTACCATTCATTTCAAAAGAGCCAGAATTTAAAATTTAAATGTATACTATGAATTAAGGTGCTTGCAAAGACTGGTGTGAGGGCAGATGGGACGGATTGATATTCTTAAACAAAAAGCTTACACTGTCATGCTATGTAAATATGCCATTACATTTTTAAGAACTCTCTGATTTTTTATTTACTTTAGCATTAATGTGAGTCTGAAAATGTAGATGGAATGAGAATCAATCTGATTGTCACTGCCCATCACTGATGAATGGGAGGTGAAGAGCTGGGAATTTAACTTTAGTACACACACCACATGTTGTGCAGAAGCACCTTGGCTGGACATCTGGCACCTTTTCTCTGTCAGTGAGTGTGTGTGCATTAGATGCATCAGTCAGAGGAAAGCATATGAGAGAGAAGCTGTGAAGGAGAGAGAGGGAGAGAGAGAGAGCTAGCCTGAGAAATACAGGAGACAGAAAAAATCCATTCTACCAGAAAAATTGGGGCCAGCCATGACCTGTATAGCCACATGGGGGCTCCCTTTCCCCATTCCCATTGTCTCATTGCTTTTTCTGAAATGTTCTCACATGGTATCGAAAGCTTGTGGCATGTTTTGAGTCCAGTTGCAGCACTTCCTCCTCCTTTTTCCAGATCTGTCAGAGAGCCCAAAGCCACTTCAGCCCTGTACAAGAAATCTTTAGAATGCCATAGTATGTCTACACTGAAAAAACCCACCAGCAGCAGTGAGTCACAGCCTGGGCCAGCTGACTTAGGCTCACGCTACTGAGTTAAAAATACCAGTATAGACATTTCTGCTGGAGTGGGAGCCTGGGATCCGAGATCCACCCTTGTTATGGTGTCTCAGAGTCCAGGCTCCAGCCTGAGCAGGAACATCTGCACTGCTATGTTTAGTCCCACAGCATGAGCACCACAAACCAGAGTCAGTTGACCCAGGCTCGGAGACTCGCTGCCGAGTCTGGGTTTATTTTTTTATTTTTCTGTGTAGACGTACCCACAGAAGATGGTGAAAATGAAGAGGATAAGAATGGATTTGTAGAATCAGTTCCAAGTTCCAACAACTGCTCCTTGCTATGGCTTTATTTCTGGTCTCCCTTGGGAACCTAACAAGCTCCAGCTTGCCACCCTAAGTTTTTTATGATCTTTCCCTGCTTGCTTTTCCTAAGTTACAGCCTGTCTGAACCACTAGCTCCAAAGTAGCCTGACTTCCTGGAATAGTCTGAGAACTTATTTTTCTAGGAGCAGAGGCAGCAACTGTTGCCACCCAGCACTCTGCGGGAGCCTACGGGCCAGCTCTGAGGCAGCCTCTTGTCGTTCCGATGTCTAGAAGGGGTAGGAAATGCCCAGCTAGAGCCCCGTGAGCCCGACTCAGTTGACCCAGGAAAACTGTAGGGAAAAGCTGAGAAGAGGGAATTGTGTGTCACTGCTTGGGTAGTGAAGTGCTGCCAAGTTGTATTGTTTTTAAAACGTTCTGAGAATTGGGAGTCCCTACATTCCTATCACAGATTTGGGATTAAAAATCTCAATCAATTATTGGATCAGTTCCTTCCTGTTGCTCCCCTTCTGTTTCATCCTGCAGTGACATCACAAGTGTTTGCCAATAGCATTCTACCAAAGCTTTGCTACTGTATCCCATTTGGGTGTCTGCTTTCCAACACTCAGGCTTCTAGACCTTTACCACATCTGTTCCCTCCCCCTCCCCCAGAAATCAGGGTGCATGTACATATGAGGAATTTCAAACATTGTTTTCTTAGCAAATCAAGGCTAGTCGTGAGTTCAGATGTGTTTCTGGAATATGGTGTTACAAACGTTAGCAAACTTTACATGTTACAAACTTTACATGTTTAAAACTCTTTACAAATATTAATCCTGACAGTTGCCCCATAGGCAAGTAATGACTATTTCCATTCTGCAAATGGGGAAACTGAGGTAGGGAACAGGGACTTAGCCAACTGGCAGAGCCAGGATTAGAACTCAGGAGTTTGACTCGCAGTCCCGTGCTCATGGCTGTAGAACATGCAGGCTCTCAAGAGTACTATTGTTTGGGAGGGGGGTTAATTAAGTAATCAAGAGGGGCAAGCTAATGTTTAGGTCAGGCTGTCGTTATTCAGTTTTATATGGTTATTACAAAAATTTCCAAATGCATCCAGTATATGGTTAAATCACTACAGTACAAGCCATAAGGCTGGAGCTGGTTGGAGTGATAGCTTTAACTCCTTGATTTTTCTCAGTAAATTCAAGCTATAGGCTATATTGTAAACTTCGTGCTAAAAGTTGGATTTTTATCTTTATTATGCATTAGCGCTCAACTTCTTTAGCAGAGTGGCTATGTCTTCTGCAACAATTGTTTCAAATTCTTTTTTAATTTAAGTATCTTATTGTTATTGTAACTACTGATTCAAAAACCAAGTCATATCATTGCAATTATTCACAATTGTGGATTCTTGGCAGGATGACAAACTTTGACACTTGGGGGTCCTTCAACTCCCCAAAAGTATGAACCTCAAAATAAAGGAGAAATGTGAAATATATAAAACCTTTTTGCTTTTGCTCCAGGTGTTACTCATTTGCTGAAATGCCATGGTACCAAAGCAAAATAGCTGCAATGCTATTTGCAACACCGCCAACCTCCACGTATGAAGAGGTACTATATATAAATACTTGTTCCCCATAGACTTTTCTTAGCAAAATAAGAAGCCATTAACATGTACTAGTAATAATTGTCCTAATAAAGCTCACCTCCCAGAAGTGCTCAGAATGATGAACAATACAGGTGCAGTCATATACAAAATTGTACTGATGGATTAAATATAGATTTGGAGCTAATGAAGTTGCCTTGTTAGAAATGTGCAAGATTCCATGTAAAAACAACAAACATTAATTGTTTCTTCTCAAGTCAGGCCTTGCTTAGAACAGTCACAAAGTGACTAATGACATTATCTGGCAAATATCCTTTTGGACTGTGGGGCTCTGAAAGCTTGATATTAGGTCCATAAGAAATACATGCAGAGACTAGGGTGAAAGCCTCCAATTTATTTTCCATTGATGGCATACAGTAAAAAGGAGCTATCTTAGTTCATGAGCCTATTGAACTACCTTCTCTCAAATTTGGATGATTTAATGAGATGCACACACAAGGGGCCGCTGAGAATTAGCCTCCAAACCACCACATAGCACATAAAGTGGTGCATACTCAGAGACAGATTACCATTAGGACAGACCACAGATAATTGTCTGTCTAGATTCCAATGCAGCTCTCTTCACCATGATATCTGAGCACCTACATATTATTGGACGTGATATTCAGTATTTTTATTTTCATTTCCTTCTATGAAAATAAAATGCTTCCCTCTGATTTTGTCATTTTTCATTAGCAAATATTTCCTCTTCATCTTCTTGACTGTTTAACTACTTGAGTTTTCCTCCAGATTGAACTTGAGGTATCTTTGTCCTCCACGGTCATGTGATTTTTGTTTTTATATCATATTTTATCATATACATGTAAAGGTGCCCGTCTTAATAAGATCTAGGAGCCAGTATTATTTCCCTCCTAGGTTGGTTGGTTGGTTTGTTTTGGTAGTGTATGAAGAAACTGAGGTCCAGAGAGTTTAAGTGACTTGCCCGAGGTCACACAGGAAGTCTGTGTCATAACCAGTTCTCCTGACTCCAGGAGCTTTTAAGTACTAGAGCACATTGCCTGCTGTGTAAGGGCTTGCCCACACAAAGAGTGTGCAACAAACTGGGATACAAATCTACCTCACGCTTGCCTGAGATGCACTAGTGTTGGTGTGAATCATGCGGCCTTGCACTAGAAGTTGCCTACTTCGATTTCAGAGTGGGGTAGATAAAAGGGAATTTTTCATGCACGGCAACAGTGTCCACACAGACAGTATGTGGCAGGCTAGTACAAGGTAGATTTGCTCCCCAGTTTGCTGTGCACTAAGTATTCATATAGACAAGCCCTCATGTACTTAGAATAGTGGTGGCAGAATTGTTTTCAGCCTAATCCAGACAATCTGTGACTGGCTTTTTTTTTTTTTTCCTATTCAACTATGTAACTTTGGTCCGAGTTAGCTTAGGGACCCCCAAAAAACTATTAAATCACACTAAATCTGTTACACTTTTAGTTGAATAACTTGGTTTTGAAAATCCCATCAGGCCTTGCTCTTAGCAAATCTAAGTTCCTGCAGCTGTGTTCAGGTTTTCTGTTGGAACAGGCAAATTTTTGGCCATAACCTCTACTAAATAATGTCTCCCCCCCCACTACCTAAAAAAAAAAAAATCACTAGGAAAGCAGCTGCAAGAGTTTTGCTGCCTGCAGAAAGTTAATTTTTGTTGCTTGAGTTTTGATTAAAAAAGCAAATAGGCCTTTGCAACTGAAAATGAAGCTTATAAAGTAGTCACTAAATCTCACTCCTCAGAAGAATAAATCCAAAATGGTAACCAGGATTTCACAGTACTGCTGAATTCTGCAAAACCAGGCACTGGGTTTTGTAGTACTCTAAAAATGAATAGAGTATTAAGTATGTTGCAGTGTCAACTCCACCCTTACTGATGTCAGTATGTTGCTGAAAATAGATTTCTGCAACATCAGCACAAAGAGCATTTTGTGGATTCTTAGCAGCTTTTTCAAAAAATAGTTTTTAGACAGTACTTTCCCTGTAGGTCATTAACAATGAGCAAAAATACTTAGTATGTGATGTCTGTTTATTAAATGAGATAGTGGTTCACTCTAGCACAGTAATAACTAGTGCCAACAAAAGTTGTGAGGTGCTAAGCCAGGGGTAGGCAACCTGTGGCATGTGTGCCAAAGGCGGCACGTGAGCTGATTGTCAGTGGCACTCACAGTGCCCGTGTCCTGGCCCCCAGTCCCAGGGGCTCTGCATTTTAATTTAATTTTAAATGAAGCTTCTTAAACATTTTAAAAACCTTATTTACTTTACATACAACAATAGTTTAGTTATATATTATAGATATATAGAAAGAGATCTTCTAAAAACATTAAAATGTATTACTGGCACGTGCAAGCTTAAATTAGAGTGAATAAATGAAGACTCGGCACACCACTTCTGAAAGGTTGCTGACCCCTGTGCTAAGCCAAGGAATAAATGGATGTGTAGACAGAAATACTCTCAAACCATTAGGGTTGGAGCACAGGAGTGTGATAGGGTGGAGAAGCTTGTATGGCCCTTGTCAGTGCTGATCCTGCTGTGTGTGTGTAAGAAGGACTTCGGTCTTCAATGCCTTCAACTTGGTACTTTTAAAAGCATTATTTTGAGTGGTGAATTTCAAAACAAATATACATCTAGAATATATTTCTTCACTTGTTCTGAGATCAGTCCAACTTTGTGGTAGTTAAATATATATTATAAGGCTGTTTGTCTCTGTGTTGTGTTGACAATAGATAACCAACAGTATCGCTTGATTTAAAAAAAACACAGCCTTCTTGTACAGGTGAGTGTTCTCAGGAACAAATTAACTCTGGACTAAAAGTCATTCAGCATTGCATTACTAACTTAGACCCTTATCTTTTCCAGGCCCTAAGTTACTTTCACAAGGCTGAAGAAGGTAATTTTTGTATAGTTTGTTTGTAGGTGGAATGAGTCTCTTGCCCATGGTGAATCAAAACAAGCAAGCAAATATCCAGGGGTTAAACATGTAGTAGCATATGTACTGTTGAAACATAGGTTCAAGGTCCCTGGCCGCACCACTCAGCTCATTAGACCGAAGTTATATGGCAAGCTTTTCCCTCTTCCCCCCTCTTTATGCAGCAGAGCTGTGGTGAATTATGATATGATGATTTTAACCAATTGCATAGTTATTCAGTTTGATTGAAATATTTCTATATAGTGAAATGTATGCATACCACTTGTAGCAATGCAATATTTCCAGTTATTTATGGTAGTTCCAGTGGGCAACATTTGAAAAAGCAAAGAACCAGTTCAGACAACTTCTCTTTCTTACTCATGAGTAGAGTTGGTTGGGGGGGAAAATCTGCAGAAAGTCTTATTTTGCAACCAGCTCTACTTGTGCATGAAATGAATTAGGAATTACATTGCTTCTCACCAGAAGCTGAATGGAAACTTTTCCTTTCCTTCCTTAAGGGTCAGCTTAAATACAACTGGGAGCAAAGACTGTCTCCTGACAAAAGGAAATCTTTTTGAAATTTTTCTCCCTGTTACCGGAAGTGGAGAAACAGTAGCTGGGCCCAGAGAGGGAATGATTTACCCAGTACAACCTGACTAGCAGCTACTGAATTGTAGCTTGCTCAGTTGCAGCTAATTATTTAATCTGAGGCTTCTTTGAAAAAGTCTTTCCACCACAGCTAGAAAGACAGAACACCCGCAACTAACTAAAATATGTCCCCCCATTCCATGTCCGTGTCCCCCCCCCAACAAGTAAAAATATCCCTGAGAAAAATCAGCCAACAAATGAAAATATCCCCCACAGGCTTTTTACCCCAACAAGAGAGGCAAGCCAGAACCACTAGGGACTCCACTATTGATATCTTACGTAGAACACATTAATACTACAGTGATGGGCAGCAGCAGAACCCCCTGAAATAGATTATAGATAAAGCACTGAATTAGAAGTCTGGAGAGAGTTAATATAGGCAGGAGATTGTGATGGTGGATGCACAATTTTAGGAAGAAAATACCAAGAACTGGCTATAAAGAGAATTTGGTTGTTTTTAAGTAATTGAGGGAAATTCTGGCCTGTGTTTTGGTTGGTGCCTGTTAGAATGCTTAAAAGAGAAGATTTATCTTCTGTTTTGCTACTGTTTGACTTGCCACTTTAGCCTGTGACTTGTCTCCCCTCTTCAAGAGTCTGTCTGCACTGCAATGTAGGCCCAGGGTTAGTAGAACTTGAGGTGTCAAGTCCTAGGTTAACAAACCAAGGTCTGAGGGTCTGTACTCTGTACTCTGGCCCTTTGTGGGAAAACTTGACTGTCCAGAGGACAAAGAATGTCAACCCATGGGATTATTGCGACAGACTCCCAGACCATGAGTCCAGTGTGGCTGCAGCCACGTAGCAAAGCAGTGGCTTGAACCCTGAGTCCTGGACCCTCACCCCTCATGGGTTCTTGGGACCCTAGAGACAAGCTCTGGGTTAGCACGATTTGTGTGTAGACAGAAGGTGGTTTAGGCTTAAGCCTGAGTTTGAACCCTGTATTTATACTGCAGTGTAGACATACCCTACCTGGCTATTCGGTTTAACTGTGTGTGCAGATGCTAAGACCTGCAGGAGAGAAGGTACTTAGAAGTTGCTGAGTTGTGTCTCTCACCCTCACCTTAGCACAGCTGAAGTCCCACTCCAGCTCTGAGAGAAGATCTGAGTAGACTTGTGATCATTCTTGTTGTTATGCTGTCCTCATTCTGGATAAATCTCCCTGTTACTGCCTCCTGGCTTTTGTCCATTTAAGAGATGAAGCACAGGAAACTGACTGAATTCCCCTTAGTGCAGAAACCGAACAGAGAGACAGCATGAAGACAAAAAACAGGATGTAGAGAAGCTGAAATGCAGAATGTGACCATGGTTTTGTGGATTTACATGGCAAACAAGGATTTATGCAGTAGTTCGACAAAGTTAAATTACATGCCCATGTAATTTACTGTGGGGGGGGGATCCATATCATGTGTTTATAATCAGTAGGAAGAACTTTATCATTCAGTACTGCACGTTTGATACATGGCATCTTAGGTTTTTCCCTTTGAGTTGCTTTTTATTAATTCAAGCTCCTGGAAAGACTCATTATATGAAAAAGTTATAGATTAAGTCAGCAAACACCACTGACATCAAATAAGCCAAATTTGTACTTGCAGCTATGACGTTCAGTTTTGAAATGTGGGCCTTGTCAAAGAAAAAGAAGAATGAGGAGAATTATTTACTTTTAAAAAAAGGAAGCCTGGCAAATATGAAGTGACTTTTTGATGGAAGTAAGAATAAGGCTGGCAGCAGGCCTGGTGGTTAGAACAGGGGACTGGAGTAGAACATCCTGGTTCTATTCGCAAGCCTGCTGCTGACTTGCTGTGGGATCTTAGGCAAGCTAACCCTGTCTACCTGTTTCCCCAGTTTATAAAGTGATGTTTGCCCTTCGGAGGAAAGGTGAACACAGTGGCCACCTCTTAATAGCAATCCAGACATTAACAATTTCTGGTTAATAGCAACGTTTGGCTGAGAACCAATCCCGTCCCATTGGCGTTAATTTTATTAAGATTTGGGTATTGGCCACAGGGATGCCTCTTATTAACAACTTTTTGACATGCCTTCCCTGGCTGCAGCCCCGCAAACATTCCTGCAGCTGGGAGGGGAGGTTGCAAGCAGGGAGGTAGTGGGGAGGAGGGGTGCAGCCCTCTTGCTGGGGCTTTCCATGAGGAGCGGGGGCCCACAAGGCTGCACTCTGCCTCTCTGTGCTCTCCAGCCTGTGCCCAGGCATGGCAGTGGGAGCCTGTGCTCAGCAATTCCTTCCCAGGCTGCAGCCTCCCAAACCTTGTGGTTGCTGCCCTGCCCTCAGCCTCCCCTCCCAGCCCCAGGCAGGTGTGCAGGGCAAGGTAGCGTGCATGTCTTGGTCCTTCCTACCCTGGCTGCACCCTAGCCAGCAGGTTTGCGGGGCACCAGCCAGAAAAGCAAGTCCCAGCACTCCTTGCCCTGGCTGCAGCCCTGCAAAGCTGCCTTCCATTTATTGGCAGCCTATGGATAATAGCGACTTTTTGCTGGGAACTAAGAGGTTACTAATAAGCGGAATCTACTGTAATTTTGTTGAATGTCATCATTATTCTCAGCCCTGTAGGATACTCGGAGAAAACACTTTCTGCCCGGAAAGCTTATGTTGTAAAGTCTATGGCCCAAATAGACACGCTGCACAGACAGCACAGGCCTTGAGGAGTGTTTGAACCAATGAAAATCCTCTCTTACAAGATGGAAGGGGGGTTTTTTGTTTCCCTTTTCTAAAAATACAGATTCCCATCAGTACTTTCTTTGATGATGTCAAAATTTTCTCCCCTCCTTCTCAGGCCTCAGCTGCACCAGTGTTACCTATGTGCACCTCACACCCATGGCTCCTGGAGCCGAGGAGAAAGTGTTACTGAAATGAGCTATAAGCTCCTTTCTTCCCTTGCACATGCTGAATTTGAGATAGGTCCACCTGGATGCATTGCAGCAATAAAGGCACAAGGAGAGGAGCCACTGATGCTGGCTGTAAACTCCCTCTTTCCCTGTATTCCAGTGGCAAAATTAATTTCCATATCAATGAAAATTAACTGAGATGGCTGCATAATTTGGGTCTGTTGGGCACCAGAATACACAGGGCCCAACACAGCAAGTGAAAACTTTACATTAGTTCCAGTGTCAATGGTTCACTCCTGTTTGAGCCAAAAATATAACTGCATTAAGTAGTTTGAAAGTGTAAATATTTCAGCAAGTCACAATATCTAGTGCTCTGGGTTGTACGCCATGCTCACTACAGTCCTCATTTAAAGCCAGAAAGAATGTCTCAAACCAGTGCACAGTTGCTTTTTGTCTAAAATCAGTATAATGAGGCAAAAATGTCTTTCCCTCTTCTGTCACTTTATATAGCGGATCCAAACTTCTACAGCAAAAACTTGCTGCTTTTGGGGAAGACATACTTGAAGTTAAACAACAAAAAGATGGCCCTCTTGTGGCTAACAAAAACCAGGGATTATCCGGCACATACGGAGGAGGATAAACAGGTGGGAAAAATAAGAACTGTCGTAATGTAAGTATGTGGAAACCAACATGCATGGCACTTTGGTGGCTGAACATCTGTAAAAATCATTTGACTAAATTGTAGTTCTGGAACTACTTTTGGATCGCATCCAGGCACCAACAAATCGTAATGTGTTAATAATTTTTCTGAATCTTTGCCTCTCGGACCCAGTAATCTATTACAACAAAAAAAACCACGAGATTTTATGGTATTAACACTTGTCCAATCTCACTGCTCCTATTATAAATACCCAAGTTTTTGTTGGAGCTGAAGAGACACTAGGATTCAAGAGTTTCTGTTAGAGAATGTACTACCAGTAGGTATAGATAAGAGTTCTATGTTCAGCTGCTAAAGATAATTCTGATACCAGGATTATCTCCTCAGGGCTCCAGGCAGTGTTTTATCTAGCAAACTCATACACATATCCTTCCCACCCCAAACCCCACAACTACTGAGAACTGTAAAGCTACATTCACTTAACTGTACAAACAGGATTCATCTCAGAACAACCTGGTAGTAGGGCATTTTGAACAGGGAGCCTCTTGCAGAAATCTAATTTACAAGCAAAGAACAAACTTCCTTTTCTGCTAGAGGCTCTCTCAGTCTCTGATACATTGAGTCTTGTTTAGCACTTAGCCTGGTGTCTGCAGGGAGAGCCTACTGTGACAGATAAGCTTATTTGTCCCTTGCTGAGTCATGGCACTCAGGACCTGTTGCTTGCATATCATCTGAGGAAGCACTGACATTTCAGTAGCGTTTTGAAAGTATGGACTGAACCCCAGGAATGTCGGGAGACTTTCAGCATTGAAGTGGATTCCTGTCCAACCCATGAAGTTGCTTTGAGTTTCATAGGTTCTGCTTAATTGTTAAGGGATATAGAGGCCCTGGAGCAAAATATGCACTTCCACTGTACACCATCTACTTGTATGGGGTTAGCGTGAGGAGGACAAAGGAGTGCCCTGTTAGTTCCGAACAATGGGATAGGAAAGTCAGGTCTGGATCCCAGTTAAAAACTTGAATGAATCCGTTTCAAGTGGCTATATCAAGATGAGAATTAAACACACACAACAATGTGGCCTTCAGTCTCATTGAGGGCTGTAGGGTGTGTAACCTCACACAGACTCAGAAGTTAAAAATTGTGAACAGTTTATTCCACCGTGTGCAACAGATTGCCACATGGCCGTGCGTATGCTGCACACAACTACTAGTGTAAGTCCAGCTTCTTATAGCCAGGATTACTAAAGTACTGAATGATGGAGTGGCAGGCCATGAGTCCCAGAAACACTGCTGACCTCACAAACTTGCCCGTTAGCTGTTTGTTGGCTCTGAAACATCTGACTTAGTTACTGTCAGTGATGGGATAACAGATCCACCTGGTGCTGCTTTATTATGGCAGTTCCTATAAGTAAGTGCTAATTGTTTCTGCTATTGTGTATGAAGAGTTAGTGTGTATAGTAAATGAATGTTTAGAGAGGAAGTACTGCAGCTGAGGGACTAGGGCTGGGAATCAGCGGAGGGCGAAGTTCCATTCATGGTTGTGCTATGAGGGTCCTGTATGATACTGGGTAAATCACTCAACTTCTATATCCTGGTTTCTACATCTTTAAGATAACACTTGTCTTGCAGGGAATTGTGAGGCACTTGGATAGAATGGGCACAAGTGCTATAGAAAAGCCTGTAAATAATACCATTGTTCTGTTCACTATCACTTTTTTTTTTAATTTTAGGTACAGAAAGAAGCTGTGGAACTGCTCAATTCTATATGACAAGAACTAAACTATTAAGAAGAAACTACAGTAAATGTGACTAAAGCACAGGACAAAATACCCAGAGCTTGTTCTACTGTGGCTGTTATTAAAATTAAACTTGTCACCTTACTACTGTATATCTTTAGTAAAAAGCTGCTGTCAACTACTAGATACATATTGTGATGGGGCAAGGCCAGATGGCTATAGTAAAGCAGTGAGGAACAGGTATGTTAGCCCCAGGCTAAACAAATCCCTGGTACCGTGGTAACCAAATGGCAGTTGCTCCAAGTTAATCAAGACACCTGGGGCCAATTAAGATCTTTCTAGAAGGCAGTGGAGATAGCTACATTGATTGGGCCACCTGAAGCCAATCAAGGGCTGCCTGGAACTAGTTAAAAGCCTCCCAGTTAGTCAGTGAGGGGTGCATGTGAGGAGCTGGGAGCAAGAGGCACAAGGAGCTGAGAGTGAGAGAGTGAGTGTACTGCTGGAGGATTGAGGAGTACAAGCATTATGAGACACCAGGAGGAAGGTCCTGGGGTGAAGATAAAGAAGGTGGTTGGAGGAGGCCATGGGGAAGTAGCCCAGGGAGTTGTAGCTGTCATGCAGCTGTTACAGGAGACACTATAGACAGCTGCGATCCACAGGGCCGTGGGCCTGGGTTCCCCCCAAACCTCCCAACTCCTGATCAGACACAGGAGGAGTTGACCCAGACTGTGGGTTCCACCAGAGGGGAAGATCACTGAGGTGAGCAAATGCGCCAATAAGCGCAGGATCCACCGAGGTAGAGGAGGAACTTTGTCACAATATGATGTAAACTGTAGAATAAAGTGATTTCTATAGAAAGATATACTGAACAGCAAGAGTTCTCAAAGTGTGCTCTGTAGAATGACACATTGTTCTCAAAAACAACAAGGAATCCGGTGGCACCTTAAAGACTAACAGATTTATTTGGGCATAAGCTTTCGTGGATTAAAAAAAAACCCACTTCTTCAGATGTTTTTTTGGATAAACATGGCTACCCCCTGATACTGGACACAGTGTTCTCTGAATATAGTAGGGAAATATCATTTAATATTTGGCTAGGTGCTGCATGAACAGAAGTAGATGGCATCTCTGCTGTGATCCCACAAGCTGATGCATGTGGGTGTACAGGCCTAAGAAAACCTCCAGTATATGAAGTCTGGAAGAGAAACAATCAGATATAAAATGAGTAAATACTAATTTTCCCACAGCTCTGTCATCATATGGTAGCTGACATGTATGCGGCCCTCTCAAAGGAAGGGGAAGGAAGAAAATAATAGCCTTACATGCTTCGGTTCAGGAAGGACATTTGAAGGCATAGTGTGGAAGAAAGCATTAAGTGTGAGCCTCTCATGACCTTGTTGCTGGAGAGGAGGAAGGAACTGGAAGAAGCACTGTGATGAAGAGGACAGAATAGTAAAGGGCTTTGATAATGGTCCAGTGAATAAAAGAACTGGAGAAGCACTGACAAAAGCTGGTACATGTCTCAGGGGAACCTTAAATCTAACCTATTTGATAATGTTCCCTACCATACCTCCACTTTTCTGCATCATGCCAATCCAGTACAAAACCCCTGGTTTTGCCACAAAATTCAGTGGATCATATACATTTCATTTGTGGGAAGAATTCCTGGAAAGGGAGAGGATGGTGGGGGGTGCATGGAGAAAGGACCTTGATTTGGATGGTAGAGTCTTCCTTTACTGTATCTAAAACCCATCTGTTCAAAGTGATAGTGGTCCATGCATTGTAAAACTGGGACAGATGGCCTCCAAAATCGTAGATGGGGTTTTCTGAGGAAGGTTTGACACGTTAGTCGATAGCTTTGACCCAGTGGCCTAATATTCAGTAAGGATGATGTGACTGAGGAATTCTTTGTCTTCATATGAGCGTAATAAGATTTCTCCCTGTCTTGCGTCTGTGAAGACATTTACTGTTGAGGGTGCTGTTGATAATAACACCATCTCCTCAGACTATATTAAAAGGAAGATCAAGAAGGTGGAATATATTGTCTGCAATATCTGAACGCAGGTGTATACAATCCATAAGGAGGCCGAGTTCAGAGAGCGCTTCCCGTTAATTGAGTCTCTTTCAGTTTCCCCAGTGCCATCTGTTTTTGCACTAATAGGCCATCCCCTTCAAAGAGTAAGACTTCCAAATTTCGATCCTGTATCATATGGGAGAGAAGATTAACGTAACCAAGCATGTCTTTCTAGAACTAAGGGAGACAGAGAGGAGGAGCTAAGGGAGACAGGGAGGTACATAAACAAGACATTCTGTGACACAGTAGAGCAATCCCACCCCCAGTCTCTCAGCCTCTGTGCTGTTGAGGAGGATGAGTCTCAGGGAAGGAGACCATCAAGCTGGAGTGGAGGGAAATGATCCCACAGTTGGGCTCCTCCTTCCAGAAGTCATGCTGTCCTCTTGCACTGAGCATAATCTTCCGAGGGAGGAAACTCCAGTTATCAGGAAGAGGCAGGCAATGGTAATGGGGGGTGGGGGGAATCTGATAAATAGAAATATAGTCAGGTTTGTGATGACTGGGAAAACCTCTTGGTGAACTGCCTGCTGGGTGCAAAGGTTGAGGACCTTTTGAGACACCTAGATAGATGCATGTGCAATGCAAAGGAGGAGCCAATGGTCATGGTTCCTATAGGTATCAATGACATAGGGAAAGGTAAAAAGAGGTCCTGGAGGCCAAATTTAGGCTGCTAGGTAAGAAATTGAAGTCCAGGACCTCTATGGTAGCATTCTCTGAAATGCTTCCAGTTCCACATGCAAGGGCCAGTTAGACAGAACTGCAGGGTCTCAATGAATGGATGAGATGATGGTGTTGGGAGGAGGGACTCAGGTTTATTAGGAAGCAGAGAACCTTTTGGGAAAGGAGGAGCCTATACAAGAAGGATGGGCTCCACTTAAACCAAAATGGAACCAGATTGCTGGCATGTAAAATTAAAAAGAATCGCAGAGGAGTTTTTAAATTAAAGGCTTGGGAAAGCCAACAGGTGGAGAGGAGCACATGGTTTGGGCAGACATCTCCGGGGAGGATTTATTAAAGGAAATATTCTATATCCTAGCAGAGGGAAGAGGATAGAATTTGATAAAGTACAGGAATGAGTGGAAGTCAAACAAAGGAGTCCCATTCAATTACATCACATCAAGAGAACTAAATATTGACAAATTTTACAATTGCTAGTAGTCTAAATACTTAGATGGGTGAACTTGACTACTTGGTGTTAATGAGGATATCGATATAATGTGTACGTCACAGAAACTTGGTGGAAGGATGATAATCAATGGGCCATGGTAATACCAAGGTACAAAATAAAAAAAAAATATGACAGTAGGTCATGCTTGTGGGACACTATATGTGAAAGAAAGCATAGAGTGAAATATAGTGAAAATCTTAAGTGAATCAAAAAGTACCAAAGATTCTCTATGGATAGAAAGTCCATGCTTGAATAATAAGAGTGTAGCAGTAGGAACATGCTACTGACCACATGATCATGATGGTGACAGTAATCGTGAAATGATCAGGGAAATTAGAGAGGCTACAAACACAGAAAACCCAATAACATTGGGGGATTTCCACTATCCTCATATTGACTGGGTACATGTCACCTAGGTCTGGAATGCAGAGATAAAATTTCTATACACCATTAATGACTGCTTCTTGGAGCAGCTAGTCCTGGAATCCACAAGGGGAGAAGCAATTCTTGATTTAGTTCTAAGTTGCGCACAGAATTTGGTCCAACAAGTGAATATAGATGAACTGCTTGGTAATAGCAACCATAATGTAATTAAATTTAACATCCTTATAGGGGGAAAAATACCTAAGAAATCACCACAGTAGCATTTAACTTCAAAAAGGGGAACTACACAAAAATGAGGAAACTAGTTAAATGGAAATTTAAAGGAGCAGTCACAAGAGTGAAATGCCTGCAAACGGCATTGAAAATTTTAAAATACCATAATAGATCTTCAAAATAATTGTAGACCTCCCAAATAATAAATAAATAAATAAATAAATAAATAAAAAAGCAAGAGGGCCAACAAATGCCACCATGGCTAACCAACATGGTAAAAGAGGGGGGGAAAAAGACATAATTTAACAATTAGAAGTCAAATCCTACTGAGGAAAATAGAAAGGAGTATAAACTCTGGCAATTCAAATGTAAATGTATAATTAGGCAGGCCAAAAAATAAATCTGAAGAGCAACTAGCAAAAGACAAAAAACTAACAGCATTTTTTAAAGTACTTCAGAAAGAGAAAGCCTGACAAGCAATCAGTGAGGCCACTGGACAAGAGGTGCTAAAGGAGCACTTCATCAAGACAAGGCCAGTGCAGAGAAATTAAATTAATTCTTTGCATCAGTCTTCTCTGCAGAGGATGTGAGGGAGATTCCCACACCTCAGCTCTCATTTAAAGTGACAAATCTGAGGTCCCAGATTGAAGTGGCAATAGAGGTGGTTTTGGAACAGATTTATAAACTAAACATTAATAAAAGTCACCAAGACCAGATGGTATTCACCCAAGACTTCTGAAGGAACTCAAATATGAAATTGCAGAACTGCTAACAATGTTATGTAATCTATTGCTCAAATAAGACTCTGTACCAGAGTTACATTAGCTAGAGGATAGCTAATGTAACGGCAGTTTTTAAAAAAGGATCCAGAGGCAATCATGGCAATTCCAGGCTGGTAAGCCTAACTTCAGTATCAGGCAAACTGGTTGAAACTATAGGAAAAAACAGAATTATCTGACACACAGATGAACACAGTATGTTGGGCACGAGTCAACATGGCTTTTGTAAAGGGAAGTCAAGCCACACCAATCTTTAGAATTCTTTGCGGGTGTCAAACATGTGAACAAGGGTGATCATAAGCAAACTAAGCAGTCATGGGATAAGACGGAAGGTCCTCTCATGTATCGGTAACTGGTTATAAGATAGGGGAAACAGGGTACAAATAAATCATCAGTTTTCACAGTGGAGAGAGGTAGATAGCGGGGTTCCCCAAGGATCTGCGCTGGGACCTGTGCTGTTCAACATATTCAGAAATGATCTGAAAAAAAGGGTAAACAGTGAGGTGGCAAAGTTTGCAGATGATACAGAATTACTCCAGATAGTTAAATCCAAAGCAGACTGTGAAGAGTAACAACAAAGGGACCTCACAAAACTGGCTGACTGCATAACAAAATGATAGATGAAAATCGCTGTTGATAAATGCAAAGTAATGCACATTGGAAAACAATCCCAACTACCCATACACAATGATGGGGTCTAAATTAGCTGTTGCCACTCAAAAAAGATCTTGGAGTCATTGTGGGGAGAGTCTGAAAAACCATTTGCTCAATGTGCAGAAGCAGTCAAAAAAGTCAATTTTTTTAAGAACCATTGGAAAGGAAATAGATTAAAAAAATAAAAACAGAAAATATCATGCCACTATATAGATCCATGGTATGCCCACACCTTGAATACTGCAAGCAGTTCTGGTCACCTCATCTCACAAAAGATATATTAGAATAGGAAAAGGTACAGAGAAGGGCAACACAAATTATTAGGGGTATGGAACATCTTCCATTTGAGGAGAGATTAAAGTCTGGGATTGTTCATTTTAGAAAAGAGATGACTATTTTGGGGGAGGGGGGATTGACAGAAGTCTATAAAATCATGAATGGTGTGGAGAAAAGTGTTATTTATCCTTTCACAGAAGACAAAAGCCAGCAGTCACCCAATGAAATTAATAGGCAGGAGGTTTAAAACAAACATAAGGGAGAACATAAATTTCTTCACATAATGCACTCTCAACCTGTGGAACTTGTTGCTGAGGGTTGTTGTGAAGGCCAAAAGTATAATTCAAAAAAGAATTAAGGTAAGTTTATGGAGGATAGATCAATCAATGCCTATTAGCCAAAGTAGTCACATATGCAACCCCATGCTCTGGATGTCCCTAAACATGACTGCCAGGAGCTGGGGATGGATCACTTGATAATTGCCCTGTTCTGTTCATTCCCTACAAAGCATCTGGCAGCAGCCACTGTCAGAAGACAGGATACTGGGCTAGATGGATCATTGGTCTGACCCAGTATGACCATTCTTATGAGCTATTGCAGATGCCACTGATTGTCAGAGACGATCAAAATGATGCCTTAAGAGCATGCTTGGCCATCTTTTGGCCCTCCTTAGTAAGGGCTGATATTAATTTTCAATTGTGTTTAGTAGAGAAAGACATCTTCTCCCATAATTGAAACTGATATCTACCCATAACTGCTTGGTAGCTAGCTATGCACATGTTTAAGGATGTGGAGGAATTTTTTCCCCCTCTTCATCCATGGGGGCCAAAGCTTGAAAACCCAATAGTGACTTTTGCAGTGTTGCTGCTATAACCAAATAGTTTGGCTGAGGGAGCACATGAAAACAAGAAAAATTCATTCTGTGAGATTTTATATACTTTGTCCGCCTTTTTAAGAGATTGGTTGACATGAAGATGGTTTGGCCTAAAGGGATTTTGCCAGTTGCCGAAGCCCTTGTTATACAGGCAAGTAAACTTTAGCCATGGCAGAAGACCCCAGAATATCAAAAACTGGATGTAAAGTCTCCTCCAAAGGAGAATTTTAACGTTGATGCCATCCTATCAATCAATTCATGAAATTGAACTGCATCCTCAGAGGGAAACGATGCTATGTTGATATCATCAGGGGATGAACCACTGTGCCTCTCTGCAACATCATATTGAAAGTCATCCTGTGGAGGTCTCGCCTGGTAATCTTCTGAGAATACCTCCTGTTCTAAGTGTGTGGAGGAGCACTGTGTAACTCATATCCATGCCCAGAGGGTCTGAACCTCTTAGATCCATAAAATGTGATGGAGGGTGCACTCAGGCCATAGAGTTTCACTTTCTAGTCTGGTAAGGGTAGAGAAGGAGTTGGCTAGTACAACCAGGACATCACAGGAGGCATAAGCCAGTCCTTTCAGCTTCCTCAAGCTGGTATCATATCCCCTGAAGATACACTAGGAATCTGGTATTAGCTCATGCATGAAAACTTTGCTTGGGACAAGACTGTTCCTTCAGCATAATCACTGGATCCGGTTCAACCTGATTTCAGATCTGATATCAAAGCTACTGGTGAGATCTGCAGTGTAAGTAGGCCAAACCAAGAAGGTGGAAAAAAGGTCTTCCCTTTTTGGCCCTGTAGGGTTTTGAGGTAGTAGTGGTAACAACTCCAGAGATCGATCTCTCTCTGCACTTCTTGCCTCGGTCTTTTGTCAAGTGGGAAACGATACTATCAGATCCAAAGAGGAACTTGAGCTGGAACTTTTATTGCATGTTGCTGGCTTTTCCCTAATGGATCTGGGAGTCTCAGCTTCAGATCCATACTCTTGGATCCATCTTGAGGTCCTGAGTCTTTAAACTTCAGATCTATGACTTGTGATCGAGAAGCTGCTGGAGATATGGTTTAGTTTGGTCTTCCATGGAATTGGGGTAGATGCTCCTGACACTTTCTGTAGATTCTTAGGATGTTTGTCTGGATCCAGGGCTGATAAGGACTGTATTGTGACAAAAGTCAGATTTGAGAATCTGGATACCAGGACTACAGTTGATTTGGAACGAGACCCTGGTGTGAGCCGATTGTGGTCTCCTACTTTTATCTTCAGATCCCTTAGAGCTATCAGATAAGGCCTCTTGTAATAGAAGACCCTGCAGTCTATTTTGTCTCTCCTTCCTGGCAAGAGGAGTGAATTTACTGCCTATCTGACTGCATGCTGGTGAGTGATTTTTGCCCAAGTATTTTAGGCATTGGATGTGCATATCCAAAGATGGGAAGACCACTGGACATGATGCAGTTTTTGAAGCTGTGTTTCTTCACAGTGGCTTCCGCCGTGATGGTAAATAATTCTTATCAACTACCAATTACAAACTGTACTAAACTTATACTAACTAGCTTAACTAACTATAACTAACCATAATTAATAGGGCTGTCAAGTGATTAAAAAATTAATCGTGATTAATCGTGTTGTTAAATAATAATAGAATACCATTTATTTAAATATTTTTGGATGTTTATACAACACAATACAAAGTGGACAGTACTCACTTTATATTTATTTTTTATTACAAGTATTTACACTGTAATAAAACAAAATAAATACTATTTTTCAATTCACCTAATAAAGAGATTGCACTACAGTACTTGTATCATGAAAGTTGAACTTACAAATGTAGAATTATGAACAAAAAACTGCATTAAAAATAAAACAATGTAAAATTTTAGAGTCTGCAAGTCCGCTCAGTCCTACTTCTTGTTCAGCCAATCGCTCAGACAAACAAGTTTGTTTACATTTGCAGGAGATAATGCTGCCTGCTTCTTGTTTACAAGGTCACCTGGAAGTGAGATCAGGTGTTCTCATGGCACTGTTGTAGCTAGCATTGCAAGATATTTACGTGTCAGATGCGCTAAAGATTCATATGTCCCTTCATGCTTCAACCACCGTGCCAGGGGACATGCATCCATGATCACGAGTTCTGCTTGATAGCAATCCAAAGCAGTACGGAGTCAGATGCCACCAGCAGAAGGTTGATTTTCTTTTTTGGTGGTTTGGGTTGTCTAGTTTCCACACTGGAGCGTTGCTCTTTTAAGACTCCAGAAAGCATGCTCCACACCTTGTCCCTCTCAGATTTTGGAAGGCACTTCAGATTCTCCCCCAAGGAGTTCAGTCACAAATTGAACTAACCCTGTTTTTTTTTTTGCCTTTTTTTTTTTTTTTTTTTAAACAACCCACATCAGCATGTCCTCTGGAATGGTGGCTGAAGCATGAAGGGGCATATGCATGTTTAGCATATCTGCAGTGTAAATACCTTGCAATGCCGGCTACAAAAAGTGCGATGCAAATGCCTGTTCTTTCTTACTTTCTAGTGACATTGTAAATAAGAAGAGGGCAGCATTATCTCCTGTAAATGTACACAAACTTGTTTGTCTTAGCAATTGGCTGAACAAGAAGTAGGACTGAGTGGACTTGTAGGCTCTAAAGTTTTACTTTGTTTTGTTTTGGAGTGCAGTTATGTAACAAAAAAAATCTACATTTGTAAGTTGCACTGGGGCGATCATGATAACTTGGGCCTTGTCTCTCTTGATCTTTGACAGGACTCTGCTGATGAGCAGGACAGGCGGCAACGTGTACATCAGACCCCCCGACCATGACGGGAGGAAAGTGTCTGAGAGAGAGCCCTTGCCCAGACTCTGCAGGGAACAGAACTGATGACATTTCCTGTTCTGTCTGGTGGCAAACAGGTCCACTTGGGGAGTTCCCCACCTCTGGAAGAGTGCTCAGGCTAACTCCGGATGGAGTGATCACTCGTGGTGAGAGAAAATGGACCTGCTGAGGCGATCTGCCAGCTTGTTCCTGATGCCAGGGAGGTGACATGTCTCCAGGTGACTCTCATGCTTGATGAAAAAATCCCACAATCGGAGAGCCTCTTGCCAGAGAGCCGACGAGTGTGCTCCCCCTTGTCTGTTGATGTAGAACATTGAGGCTGAATTGTCCATCAACACACTCACCACCTTGCCTGACAGGTGTGGTAGGAAGACCCCGCAGGCCAAACGTATTGCCTTGAAATCCTTGACATTTATGTGCAACATCATCTCCTCCGGAGACCACATCCCTTGGGTCTGTAGCTCGCCTAGATGCGCTCCGCAGCCAATGTCCGAAGCATCCGATATCAGTTCCACTGAGTGGCGCAGGCTGTTAAATGGAACTCCTTCCAGGACAACCTTGGGGTCGGTCCACTATTTCAGGGAGGTAAGCATCACCAGTGGGACAGTAACGACTTTGTCCAGGTGATCTCTGGACTGGGAATAGACCGTCACCAGCCCCTGCTGCAAGGGTCACATTCTGACTTGCATAGCGGACGATGTATGCACATGCTGCCATGTGGCCCAGCAAACACAGACATACCTGAGCTGTAATTAGAGGAAATGCAGAGACCCCTGTGATGAGGTCCACCATCATCTGGAATCTCTCCTGTGGCAGGAAAGCTCTGGTGCAGGTGAAGTCAAGCACCACTGCAATGACCTCTATCCTTTTTTACCCGTTCCCTAAATGGCCCCCTCAAGGATTGAAGTCACAACCCTGGGTTTAGCAGGCTAATGCTCAAACCACTGAGCTAGTCCCATTCGGGACCAACCAAATAAAACACTAACACACTAAGGGAAACTGTTAACTATGTACAACTTTTTACAAGAAAAGTTTGAAACGCTGAGCAAAACGAAAAAGGCTAGCAAAAATAGCAGACGTTCCAGCACCGTCACTGGCAGCAAGAAGGAACTGAGGGTCGGGGGAGTCGGCAATGCCCCTTCTACCGCAGCATATGCGTGCCACTCCAGAAGGTGCCAGGGCCGGTCCCCTACGGATACCACCAAGGGAAAAACTTCTGGCACCAGTGCATGTGGTGAGCACACACACCTAAATACAGAATAGACATGAACAAGCACTTGAAGTATTCCACATGTTGGTCATTTGGGGCCCAGGTGTGGGAGAGTCCTTGATCAGAATGCTGGAGGTTTCAGGGATGATGACCCCAATTCAATCAAAGCATTCTAATACTATTCATGCACTCCCTCCTCCCTGACTACGTACACACAAAATTCCTCCCATACACAAAGTTCCTCCCAGTTACTGCTGGTTGGGCCCTCCCAGCTGGTCATGGTCCTGCTGCCCAGATACTTCCTTCCTGCTCCGCTAGTCTCTTCCTCCCCCCACCAAGGAGCAGAGAGACCTGTGAGAGGAGGAGAGCTACCCAGGCACCAACAGAAGATTGCAGGTAGATAAGGAAAGGTAGAAGCAAAGTTGATAACATTTTCACAGGAAGAGAAAAAAGGGATTAGAAAGAGACCAGCAGCTAAGGACCAACCTGCTCCTGAGAAAGTGGTATTGGCTCCATTCTGTTTCCTTTCTCCTCTGCTTGAAATCTCTTGGCAGCTTATCTTCTTCCCTCACAGCCTCTTCCATTCCCTTCCTATTTCCCAATGAAAAAAAGGAGGAGGAGAAATTCATCTCCCTTCACCTACCCAATACAATGTGGTATGTACTGCATAATGCAGTACAGTTAAGAACTATAAGCAAAATGAAAGGTGCATGTGATATAGCTATTCTTTACAAGCTGCCTGCAGATTGTATTGCATCAGTGCTACTCGAGTTCCTGCTACTCTACTGATAAATGTTTTCCTATTATAAAGGATTTTTTAATTGCCATTGTTCTTGGAGAGGGTCAATATTTGTTTTATTTATTCCTTTTTTACTTTGTTCACTGTAATGATAATTTATCATGGAGCATATTAGGATGAGAGAAGGGAGGCCTTGATGTCTTATCATCGCTCTTATGTGTAATCTTGACTGAGGCTTGTTCTCTTGTCTCTTCATTACTTATCCTTTTCTTTGATGAAGATTGTTGTGGGGTTGGGAGATAACTACAGTTGTCAAAATAATGAACAAGGTACATTTTGTGATGTGCTGTCCTTGCTTTTTGATGTCTTCACTTACAGATTCATTAGATTCAGAATTTGCAGTGGGTCACACAGTCATTCATTAGTGGAAATCAATAAGGTTCAACTTTACTATACTTAACTCTTTTAGATGTCATTTAGGCAAATCACACATACTTAGTTCTCCAGCCTCTGAAATAATGTTTAGCTCCCTCCAATTTAATTGACATAAATCACTTATAATTTAGGTGAACTCAAACCTTTGATTTATTAATGTACCACATAATTCATGATAATAGTTCATGTTACTTTGTGTAGAGTGGCAGAGTAACTTAAGTGATGAAAGTCCTGGTGCATGTAGGAGTAGTAAATAATATATGATAGAAGTACATTGAGCCAATCAGATCACAGCTTTTATCAAAGCCATTTACAAGTTAACAGCTCCCCAGTAAATTGTGCATTTTGAATAACAAAGCATAACACAATCCAATATATAGAAAAATAAAATTTTGGTAGAATTCAATTGCTATATTGATAACATACAAGAACAGATATAGCAATATTTTTCTGCATTTATGCTTTTAACAGTGCAATACGATAGATATGTTACAGAAATGTTTTAATCACATTCTAAGAAATCAGTTTTATGTGTGTACAAAATTTTGTATAAGTTAAATTTAATGGAATTTACAGTGAATATTGAAAGCATGGTACAAATGGTAATTTTTAAAATGTTCTTACTCTATAATAAGGAAGCACAGTTTGCTAAAAGTAGCATTTAATATAATTCACATCAATAAGATTCTATAATTTGTTACATCTTTGCAGTTCAGAAAATGCCCTCAATACTGAAAAAAAAAGATTTTATATTCTTGTGCATTTAGAACAAAAAAACCCAAAACTTTGCCTATGAAAAAGAATGACAAGATCTAGGTATACTTATTTAATTCAGGTACACCTGAATTTTTATATGAACTTAAAGGGGATGAAAATATTTAATACTAATAGAAAATTATTAGTTTAATGTGTAAAGCTTATGCAACTGTCATTCCATTTGGGTTCTCTAGATCCATAACCAAAACTGAACATGAACATAAAAGCAGCAAAAATTCACATTACCTTTTATGTATTCTTAAATCTCAAATTACATTAGTTTACCTTGTGAAATTTTAAAATACACAGATGTAACAAAAAAAAATAAACAAAACAACAACAAAAAAAACCTGTAAGACACCAGACCAAGAGAGAATGTGTTAGAGTTTCTCTTTTATTCTTTAAAGATTACTCAACATCCTCTTGGTAATAATCCAAGATATTATGTAAACAAATTTCAATGCTGCTCATGAATTAAAATATTCTGTTCAGTTCCTACAATAAGTCAGAATAGTGGCACCAATTGCTTTTAACATTAATCACATTCATCTTACTGTACATGACTCCTGTGCAAGTAACCAAGGCATTATTCATGACCTTGGTTACATCAATGTAGTAGTGAGGATATCAGCTATTGTAAGTATTTAAAAAAAACCTGACCTGACAGACTTTGGCATTCTGTCATCTCAAAAAGCCAGCAGCATTTTTCTACATACTTAGGATACATTTGGCCTAAGCTTTTAACACCTTTTAGAACAGCCATGCAATAAAACAATCTTGGAGATGTTGCATAAAGTGAGAAAACAGAGCAATTTGCACATTTTTCTGTATAATAAAGCCAAGATAAAGCAAATCCCCAGGTCCTTTAGAATGACTGCTATGTTTCATACACTTATAGCTCTATAAAACTAGAGCCCACTACAGGGGGAGCGGGGGAGGGAGAGAGAGAGTGTGTCTGTGTATATATTTTTTTATATATATATATATTTAATATATTTTTAAATAAAGTCATTTGGCTGCTTTCAGAATTTATGGTTTGTTTGTTTTTTCCAGGTCAGTCTTTTGAAGGGGCAATAAATAAACTAGACACAGCTGAACTGTTTTGCATATCTCTGTGGAAGAACGGAGAACATTTATACTTTAGAGTTCCAGAAACATAACTGTACAGAACAAACAGCTTATATACAACTAAGTGTGCAATTTTAGTTGGCTGGGCATTTTAATAATGCAATATATCCTCTTTGACAAGAAGCCACTTCTACTCTTGACCAAATCCCTCTGTTTCTTCAATTGCGAAGAGCAGCTTCTCTTTCAGCTGTTCATAGCTTTTATATGGAGGCAGATCCAAACGATTGAAACTGAACAAAACAGAAGAGGGGATGGGGGAAGAGGAGGAAAAAGAAAAGTTTTATAAATTTGTCTAAATCCCATTTAGAATATTTTGTGTAATTACACTTTTGCTTTTAAGAATATTGCAAAACTAAACAGTTACAGACAGAAGTTTTACATACTCTGATCTATGGGTCAGAACACAGGAATGGGAATCAGGAGTTTGGCTCTCACTGACTGTGTAATATTGGGCAAGTCACTTACACACTCTGCTTTACTAGGGATTATTCATTTTAAGTGCTTTTGGATACTTGATGAAAACCCCCTACAGATGCAATGATTATATTTCCCCAAAAATTATCTTGACCTTCATAAAGTGTATGTGGTTCAAGTGCATACAACTCCAGTTTGGTTAATGAAAGTTTCTTTGCGTATATTCAGAGCACAGTATACACTCATGTGAACCATTCTTCCTGAAAGGGGTGATTTATTTAGTCACAGGAGGGTTCTTTGAAAGCTAAACTATACACATTGCTTTATTGTAGAATTAAAAGTATCTAGAAGCTGCTTTTATTCAATCGTTTTGCCATGTCTGAAGTTAAACTGTTAGCTAATCCTCATGTCACTCTAATTTTCTTTCAATGGAGAAACTATAATCTGATCAAATGCTTCCAATTTCATATAGCATAACATATAGAAAAGCTCATGAGAAAATATGTGTAATTACAGCCATATGCCCATTTCTATTGTACAGTAGAAATTTACATAACTTGTGCAGACTATGTGAAGGATTCTCACATTTTTTGGTTGGAGAAGGTTCACTAAAAAATGGATAAGAGAATGATTTTAAGATAATCAAGTCTGAACAGTAAAATGGATGAGTCTAAGGTTTAGTCTACACTGAAAATTCCAAGTGCCATAGCTATGCCAACCTAGCCTCTGGTGTAGATGCAGCTAAATCAACAGGAGCATTCTTCTGTTGGCCTAGCTACCATTGCTCAGGAAGGTGATGTTCCTACAGTAACTGATAAAACCCTTCTTTTGCTGTAGGCTGCATCTACACTATAGGGTTATGATGGCATAGTTAAAGCACTGTGATAATACCCCATTGTCTTCATAGTGTAGACATGGCCTTACTCTTCCAGCCTTCCTTGAACCTTTAGAGAAGAAAAAGGGAAGACTATAGAGGGACTCTAATAGATCCATTTAAAACATCTGTTATGAAAAGCTGATGTCTTCTTCATTTGATAGATCTGTTAATAATTCTGGCATGAGTGAGAAAGCCCCATATTTTCCTCCTCTATTCCATGTAGTTGCACCTGGAAACATTTCTTCTCCTGAAATTCTCACCTCTGACCATTAGAAACTGTTGCTGGCAATGCTAAGACTGCTTCTTCTGCTATACTACAGGGACCCTGTTGGATACCACAAGCAGGGAGGAAACAACTTCAAATTCCGCAAAGACCCATTCAAAGAAATAACACCACACAGGGAAAAATAATAGGATGGGGGAGCCTCGCAACAAATGACAGAAAAAGCTGTATATGCTCCCACCAAGATGCCAGAAGAAGAAACAGTCTTACTGGCTGCCCACAGTCACTCTCTCCACCACAGAAGTATAACAGGTACAGGGAGCCTGGGTCCGCATGGGGTAGGGTAGTGGAGACTGAAGAGAGCCATTTGGATAGGCATTCAGATTCTAGGATGCTATCTGAAGTTCTGAATGTTTGTGGGGGTTCCAATCACTTTATAAGGGTCTTGGTGGCATTTTGCACACATATTTTTAAAAAGTTACACTGTGATGAAATATCACATGACAATTGACTCCAATGCTAACTTAGCTGTGTAGCAGAAACAATGACTTGCTCTTTGAAGCAAAAATTGTGTGTGTGTGTGTGTGTGTGTGTGTGTGTGTGACAGAGAGAGAGAGTGTCTGTGTATATATATGTAAAATAAGGGGTTTTATCTTACAACTCTAAAGTATCTGAAACTATTCAAAATAAAAACAATATAAATACAAATAGAATACAAAACTGAAATTAACAACAAGGGAAAATAGAGACATTTTCAGTAGTGGGAAAATCACTAGCCCAGCCATTCTAAATCAAGCAATAGATGGTAGTCAGGGACAAAAATTGTAGGTTGGGGCAAGTAACCCAAATTAGCTTACAATTGAATCAACTGTTACTGTATTCCATAGGTGCAAGACAGATGGTCTTAAACTACATTCATGAAGAAGAACAGATACAAAGTTAGCTTACATTTATTCACTGTTTCAATATTAAAACTTACCAAGTATGACTTCTCGGTAACCAGGTTTCCTTGCCAACTTTTTCAATGCAGAATTTTTGAGGACCGTTACTTCCTGAATCAAGAAAACATAGGAGATTAAATTAAATGTTGTTTTTAAACCAGTAATAATGTAGCAAATTTATTAATGTATGCTAATGCTAGATGAAATGTAGGATTAAGAAATGAGCAAAAGATTTCCACTTGTTCAGAATAAACATAATACCTATAGATTGCAATAGCATACTGTGGGAACTTGGCAGATGGGTATATGAGAAGCCGAAGTGTTTAGACTTCAAGGACGGGCTAATTAGGCTGTGAACTGTGTAGTGCGAAGCTGGCCTTGGGCTGGTTCTCATCTGCCAGTAGGCAGTAAACAGGATAATAAATCAGAAAGTTGTACAGGATGATAATTGCCCTATGAAGTTATAGCTGTGCCTGTGTGTATCTTATTAACCAATTAGCAACTGCTTGATTGCTTGCCATAATTGTATATAAGAGCATGCTGGAGAGAAATAAATGACTTTGCTACCAATCACATTGATTGTTGGGCTCTGTCCGTGCCCGCCTGAGAGGCACCGAGACGCAACAGCATACTTCAGGGGCATTATATTTACCCATGAGCTCAGCAAAACCTCCCAGTGGTAATCGACAAGTACCAGTGACAAACTGCAGCAGTCGCATGCGAACCTCATTGTCTGTGTCTTTTACAAACTAGGAAACAGAAATTCAGAATTACTTTAAAACAAAATTGAATATTACTATGCTAATATGGCTAGAGAAAAATCATACAAAACATGTCGGAACAAGATACGTGGAAAGCTGCGATTCCATAACAAACCTGAAGAGAATAACATACAGTGAATTATATACAATCTTGCACAGTAATATGGTGGCAAACACAAAGGCACTGATTCTGGATTGCAGGCCCAAAAGTATCACATCACTACTATGCACTGAAGGCTGGCAACATCTGTGAGTAGACAGGCTAATACATTAGATCAATGTATACCACGTTTTAAAAAAATCTCTGTCCTGAGCACTGGCTCCGCAGCTCCCATTGGGAACTGCAGCCAATGGGAGATGTAGGGGCGGTGCCTGCAGGCAAAGAAGTCCCAGAAAGTCAGATGACTTCTGTGACCTCCCTGAAAAAATCGCAGCCTTAGACATGAGGAAAGAATCTGCCTGGGACTGATGGCCTAGACATCCTCCTGAGCAGAACTTTCAACTTTTTCCGTTGATGGTGGTAGCAAACAGATCTATTTCTGAAAAACCTAATGTGAGGAATGTATACTTGAGAATCAGGTTGTTGATTTTCTACTTGTGGTCCTGGCAGAAGTATCTGCTCGAACTATTGGCTATGGTGTTCTACAAACTTGTTAAACATGAGGCAAAATGAAAATCTGATGAGCTATGCACCAATTCCATAGTTATATTGCTTCTTCCCAAAGGGTGGCTCTTGGTTCTCCTTGATGATACATATTGTACATGTTGACTCTGTCATGATTTGACAGATTGACTCTTGACCATAGGAAGGAAACAGCTGCAGGCAACTCTGACTGGCCTGAGTTCCAGGAGGTTGATATGGAGAATGGACTCTTGGCAGTCCATTTGCCTCGTATGGTATGCATTCAAAAGCATTGTCTCCACTTGTGACAGAATGTAGGGTACATGTAGCTACATGGAGCACTGAAAAGCAGTGTGTATCTACATGTGACAATGAAAGGAAACTTTCCCTGATTCCTTCCCATTGCCAGAGGCTTTCCTTATTGCCTCCTTCCTTCCAAGGCCTTTCCCCGCTGCCAGAGTCTTTCACTGTGGCAGGGAAAGACTCAGGTAGTGGGACAGTATGCTGCTAAAAACAATAGTGTAATGTGGCAGACACTGCTTGGCCATGTAGACAGCTATGCATGGTATATACCTTAAGATTCTGGTGTGTCTGTACTTTGTCTAGGCAGTGCTTCACCATCTACACTGCTATTTATACCGGTGCTAGCTGGTCATGCAGCGTCTGCACTCTACACGTTGCCGTAAGTGTACATATAGCCAAAGACAAGTTCCCCACCATACAAGAGATGCATCGGATACGATGGTGGCAATGAGGGGATGTGGAATGAAGAGGAATTAAATACAGACCTTCTTTGGATCTTTCCACCTATTAAACAACTCTAGTATCTGGCAACAGATCAACACTAATTTGTTCTGTTTGCTGGGGAGTGTAAACAGTTCTCAACCATCCCTGGATGCAATGTAAGTGCATACTGGAATGAAGCGTGCCAAAGGTGCAGGCTGCCACATGACTTAGGAGCTGTAAAACAGTTCTGGCTATTTGTGGGCTCATTTGGACCTGCGAGTTCAGATTCACTAGTGTCATGAATCTGTGTAGCAGAAGGAAAGCTGTGGATGATGTTGCATCTAAGGTGGTTCCTATAAACTTTATTTGCTGAAATGGTGTCAAAGCGAGCTTCTCTTTGTTGAAGTTCTAACTTGTCAAATAGGGTCATAGCTTTCTTCACTGAGGAAAGAACGTAGCTGTGTGAGCAAACCTTGAGGACCAATTATTGAGATAGGGGAAGAAGATTATACCTAACCATTGTAGCTGAGTAGCTACCACTGCCAGAACTTTCATAAAGATTCTGGGGGCAGTAGAGAGTCCAAAAGGGGAGCATTTGATATTGAAAATGTTCCTGGCTGACCGCAAAGTGCAGAAACCTCTTGTGAAATGGATAGATTGTGATATGAAAATAGGCATCCTGAAGGTCAACGCAAACATGTCCCCAAGATTTAGAGATGGTATTATATCTGCGATTGTCACTATCCTGAACTTTTGTGTTTTTATGAATATGTTTAATGGCCTGAGACCTAAAATGGGTCTCTATCTGTCCTTCTTTTTTGGGAACCAGAAAGTATTTGGAATAGAACCCCTTCCCTTGGTGCTGGGCAGATACTTGTTTTATGGCTCCTATGTGAAGAAGGGATAGAACTTCCTGTCTCAGACTGACAATGTTTGAGAGATGGGACCCTGAAAAGGGACAGGGGAATGGAGGTGATGTGGATAGAATAGCCCCATGTTAAGACTTCCAAATCCCATCTGTCTGAAGAAATCTGCTCACATGAGGATCGGAAATGGGAGAGATGATCCCCAAACGGTGGGAGAGAGTGAGCAAAATAATACAGCTTTAGGTCCTGATAGCGGCAGAGTTCTTGACCCTCAACCAAAAATAAAAACGGATGCCCACTTGACGAGGAAAGCTGAGTAGTGGTCATTTTGGTAGTGGATGGTTCTCTCTTCTGGAATCTACATGTCAATTTAGGTGGTTCTGAAGGCATGTGATACACAGGGAATTGGGCTGAAAGGGATATCTACACTGTCTTTGACCTGCTGAAAAAACGGTTACCTTCTCATAACTGTTGTTCTTTGAGATGTGTTGTTCATGTCCATTCCAATCAAGTGCATGCATGTGTGCACGACAGCTAGAAAACTTTTCCCCTAGCAGCATCTGTTCGGTTGGACTGGGCACCTCCTCGAGTCACGCCTTCATGGCGCTCAATATAGAGCTCTACCAACCAACCACCCCCTCAGTTCCTCCTTGCCAGCTACTCCAACAGAGAGGTAGGACGGTGGGTATTGGACTGGACGTGAACAACATATTTAGAAGAACAACTAGAAGTTACGAGAAGGTGAGTAACCGTTTTTCCTTCTTCAAGTGCTGGTTGATGTGAAACTGGGAAACAAGTTTCAGGAGGAAAGCCGGGTGAGGCCTAAGCTAGACCTTGCCCATATGGAACACAGTGTAAGGGAGCTCTGAAGTCAGGGTCTTGAGCTCAGACACCCTCCTGGCTGAGGTTATCTCTACCAGAAATGGCTACCTTGCATGAGAGATCGAGCATATTTCTCATGCTAAATATCTCATCAAATTGCACATTTTGAACTTTGTCATGAACAGCTATTGCAGATGGAGAACATCTATTACATTTTTATTGACTTGAACAGTGAAGTGGCAATATTTGCAGATTAAATAAAATTATATAGGTCACTGAAGACCAATTATAGATGAGAAGAATTCTAGAGAGACAAAGGTAGGTAGACTTTGCAGCATGACAGCATATGAAACTCTATCATGATAAATGCAAAATAATGCATATTCGAACTACGTGTATATGTTGCTGGATTCTAAATTAACTAACTAGTCAGAAAAAGTCATAGTTAATTTACAGCTCAGTGAAAATCTCTGATAAGTGCACAGTGGTGCTCAATAGAGCTCTGCACGGATAGAAAATTTATATCCGCGGAAATAAATTGGTATATGCGGAGCTGCAGGCTCTACCAGGAACTGCAGTGGCGAAAGCAACCCCAAGGAGCCAGCACCCCATGCCAGCAGTTCCTCCAGTGTGGCTGTACCGCCCCTAACCCCACCTCCAGCCCCGCCCATTAGGGCAAGCACCAGGCTCACTGGCAGCTGTCCCTGGTCACGCTAGTGCAGTGGGCAAGGCTGTGAGCGGTACATCTAACACTTTATTTCCCCATACTACCTTTTTTAAGAGAATCATTTATTAATTTAGTTAATTAGTAACAATTTATTTTCTTAAATTATTTCTATAGCTTTCTTCTGCTTGGATCCAAAAGGATACTGCTGTCCCACTGCTGCTAGGCAAAGGTATAGCGGGGCAATATGAAGCAAGACTCCAAGATTCATGGTGTTCCTTTATAAGTTTATATTTATAGTCTTATGCATGACTTAAGGAAGGGTGATTTTGGTGTCTGTTTGATCCCAATATTTCTGTCAACAAATTTCATTAATGTCCTGATGGACAGGAATAATGCCTTGTTCTTCCTTGGCTTTGACGAGCCATGTCTTTGGAGACTTTTTCTTTTTGTTGTCAGAAGAGTCTGGTATTGAAGGGTGCTAGAGTGCTTAATACAAAACTGCCTAATCTGGAGCAGAAAGAGGAGCCCACTCTCAGAAAGGCATTCTCCACCTTAGCATTGCTGAGAAGCCTCACTCTTCCTTCAAGGTTCCGCTCTTTCTCAGAGTTTAAAAGTTCTAATACTGGGAGAAGGGATAGCTCAATGGTTTGAGCATTGGCCTACTAAACCCAAGGTTGTAAGTTCAACCCTTGAGGGATCCAAAAAAAAATAATAGTTGGGGGTTGGTCCTGCTTTGAGCAGGGGGCTGGACTAGATGACCTCTTGAGGTCCCTTCCAACCCTGATATTCTATGATTCTTAAAAGAGCTTGGGGATAAGGGCTCTTCTAGATCAGCTCCCTAGTGGTTTGATGAGCTACCCAAAAGCTGTGTTGCGATCATAAAGAGAATGCATATGTTGGAGACGACCAGCAGTGAAAAATAATCATAGGAGTGTAGGACTGGAAGGGATCTCAGTAGTGCAGTCCCCTGCACTCAGCACTGGACTAATAACTAGACCTTGCCTGATAAGTGTTTGTCTAACCTGTTTTTACACAACCTCCCTAGACAATTTGTTCCAGTGCTTAACTACCCAAACAATTGGGAAATTTATCTTAATGCCTGACCTAAACCTCCCTTGCTTCAATTTAAGCCCATTGCTTCTTGTCCTACCCTTAGAGGTTAAGGAGAAGATTTTTTCACCCTCCTCCCTGTAATAACCTTTTACATACTTGAAAGCTTATGTCCTCCCTCAGTCTTCTCTTCTCCAGACTGAACAAATGTTTTCTAGATCTTTAATCATTTTTGTTCCTCCCCCTCTGGACTTTCTCCAATTTGTCCACATCTTTCCTGAAATTTGGTGCCCAAAACTGGACACAGTACTCCAGGTACTCTTATCAAAGTCCAGGAGAGTGGAAGAATTATTTCTTGTGTCTTGCTTACAACACTCTTGCTGATACATCCTAGAATGATATTCACTTTTTTTTGCAATAGAGTTACACTGTTGACTCATTTAACTTGCAATCCACTATAACCCTTTCCGCAATACTCTGTCCTACACAGTCATTTCCCATTTTGTGTGTGTGTAAATGATTGTTCCTTCCTAAGTGGAGTATTTTGCATTTGTCCTTATTGAATTTCATCCTATTTACTTCAGACCATTTCTCCAGTTTGTCCAGATCATTTTGAATTTTAACCCTATCTCAAAAAGCACTTTACAAAGATATTGAACAGAACCAGACCCAGGACTGATCCCTGCAGGACCCCAATTGATATAACCTTCCAACTTAACTGTGAACCACTAATAACTACTCTCTGGGAATTATTTTCCAACCAGTTAGGCACCCACCTAGCTCCTTCTAGGCTATATTTCCCTAGTTTGTTTATGAGAAGGTCATGCGAGATAGTACCAAAAGCCTTATTAAAGTCAAGATATACCACATCTACTGCTTCCCCACATCCACAAGGTTTGTTACCATGTCAAAGAAAGCTATTAGGTTGGTTTGACAGTATTTGTTCCTGACAAATTGATGTTGATGGTAATTATTACTTTATTATCTTCTAGGTGTTTGCAAACTGATTGCTTGATTATTTGCTCCATTTGCTTTCGGGGTACTGAAGTTAAGCTGACTGGTTTGTAATTCCTTGAGTTGTCCTTACTCCCCTTTTTTATAGGTTGGCACTATATTTTCCCTCTTCCAGTCCGGAATCTCTCTCCTCTTCCATGAGTTTTCAAAAATAATCAATCATTCAAATATAGGAAGAGTGTGTAATGCTAATGGGAGTTGTGGACAGTGTGGCAAGAAGCCAATGGTATTCCTCTTCACATGCTCAGATGAGCAGCCTCTCTCACAAGAGTCCAGCTAGAGTCCAAAAAAGGGTTCCCCTGCATCCTTTACGTGCATGTGACTTGGGAGGTTGGACTCCACCCTCAGCACTGCTTCCTACATCAGCTGATCATCCTCCCTGGTGACACAGTGAGGACTGCAAATTTGATGGTTGCCTGCTCTCCCAACAGTGAAGATGATCCTGCTGCAGAGGGCATTATGCCTTCTTTGCAGCTAAGGCACAGTCTTCATCTCCTGGGTTCCTTTGCATGAGTTACCATCCTGAGCAAAGCCTGGGAGCTTCTGAGTCTAGCAAATGATCCCAGAGCCCCTTCTCTGATGGGTGAGAATGTAAAAAGCAGAGACTAAGAATTTGAATTGTTAATGGGTGTACCTCCTGAGTCATGAGGCCATGATCACAAGGCCATTAATTCCAAATTAGGAATGTGTTTTACATAATACTTTTATCATAACCTTTTACTTACAAACGTTCAATAAAATAAGGAGCTTACTATTTGGTTTTGTTTTTCCTTCATTCCCTATTCTTATATTTCACTTTTCTTCCTTTCCTTCTGTATTTTGATCTAGCCTTCCTTGTCTTAGTGTTATAACTCAATTTTTTATTTCTTTAGATTCCCCTCCCCATAACAATCATTTTTACTTCATCTTCACCCTCTTTTCCAGACATTTTTACTTTTCTAACCTTGCTTTTTATTTTTCTCCCCACCATCAACTTCCCCTTCAGAATTGCCTCTCCTTTTACCCCAACTTCTTATTTTTTCACTGACCATTTTTTCCTCTTGTTAAACAGCTTTACCCCCATTCCTGAAATATAGCCCCCATACTCCCCTTTTCTAACACTAGCCTGTAAAGTCCAGGCCAACAGGTCTCTCCTCCTCAGGGTCCAAAGACAGAAGATTCCTTACCTGTCTTGCCAAGGGAGAACTCAATACATCTTCCCCCATTCTTATTGGAGCTATGAAGGCTTCTGCTATGAAAACACTGAACATGTGTAGTGCTGAAGGCCACATATTAACTAAACGTAGTTTATAGACCATCCCAAACTGGGCTACTTGTTAAAGTCTAAATCATAATGGTGAAAATTCTCCACTCTGCCTGCATGAAGCTCAACTGCAGTCAAGAGGTGGGTTGCTATGATGCAGTTGCACCTACATAATCTTTACCCACCAATCTCTAACAAGTTAGATCTCCACAGGAGAAGCTTTCTCTGACACTACTGGCATACGGTCCCTTAGAATTGTCACAACAATGAAGGATCAGGTGTAGTGGAGCTTCAGTCCACCATGCCCCTTCTACCTCTCCCATGTCCACAGAATGTCCCAACATGCTTCCTATCACCTATTATGACCAGAGAAGGAAAGATGGGGTACAGCTGGTGTAGAAGATGGTAGAAGCACTTCCACCACCTTTCCTCCCAATGGAAAGTTCTCCGGCAGAAGGAGAATTCTCTGCAGGCCATCTCTGGTCACGTTAAGGCTTACATGATACAAAGTGGCCTTAGCAGACTGGAGAATCCAAGCCAAGAAGCCTTTATGACTTAGGAGGGGGATAAAGTAAAAGTACTTTTTTTTTCTTGTGAGAGTCAGATGGCATAGGTATTACTTTAATCTTGACTTTCTTAGAGACATGTGCAACTGAAAGATATCAGTGCTCTGTAAATGTTGAAACACTATTCAGTTATTTCACCATTTGCTAGGAATCTTTCAATACTTAGTTTCTTGTAAATTCACAAATTTGTAGCAGATGAATCACCGGCCCTTGGATCACTCTAAATATTTCAAATCAGTCTTAAAGGATTGGGGATGTCTGACTTTTCCTGCTGGCTTAACATAACATTCTTAAGCAGATCACTAAGCCAACATGATATATAACACAATAGAAAATATATTGGCTGAGACTGCTGTTTTTTAATCTTCTGGGTGAATTCTGGGTAAATTTTTGGAGAGTATAGGATATTTCTCTTTTCTTCACATTCTAAGACAGGCACAAACCTGAACATAACTTTACAGCAGTCATGATTACAAATGTCAATATTTTTCAACAATTACCACAATCTAAAAAAACCAACACAGTTTATCCTATTCTTAACATAGGAAGTAACTGTCAGATACATTGGCCTGTTAAATGCAGACATTTAATGAAGACTACTGTTAACTAATCCTAAACATACAAGATCTTCAGTTTTTACTACAGTGTAGCAATAAAACCTAAAAAGTAACATATAATACAGAAAATAAGAACAAACTATTAACCTCAAAAAGCTATGTGGATAATTCCCCAAACAATTTATAAAAGTAACTAGTAGTCCCTCTTTCAATACTGAGGGATGGTTGGGAGGGGGAGGAACTGAAAACTGGAAGCCTGGACACAGCTTATGTTCCTTCATCCCAGCCATAAAACTACTATCTAAAGTAGAGAATCAGACAGAAATTATTAGAGGTTTAAAAAAAACTCATGCACATACCAGACGTAAAATAGTCTAAAACGGAGATTAATACATTAGAATAGGATATCAAGAAAGTCTCTGTAGAAGCAGCAAAGAATCCTGTCTTGCAGCATGAGCAAAGACGTCTTGCAGCATGAGCTTTCGTGGGTGAATACCCACTTCTTCGGATGCAAGCTTGCATCCGAAGAAGTGGGTATTCACCCACGAAAGCTCATGCTGCAAGACGTCTGTTAGTCTATAAGGTGCCACAGGATTCTTTGCTGCTTCTACAGAACCAGACTAACACGGCTACCCCTCTGATACTTAAGAAAGTCTCTGACAATATTTATTCCTTTTCTAACAATAATAAAAAAGGCAAGAGTTTTGAACAGGTTTGAACAAGAATATAGCTGTTTCCATGGCTTTTATCTAAAAGAGAACAGGAAAATAAAATTTTATGAGCATCATACCTGCCAGAACCATACGATCTGCTTGCTAGTTCTTGTATAATGACGATAAACGGTGTTCCTTTGCCAATCTGCTAAATCAACCTCTTGCATGCCACAGAGCATAACCTGGAAAATAAACAACCATTTGACTACTGTTCCATCATATCATTATAGATGCACTGTACTAACTTTTAATGATTATGTACTCTAGATAAAAGACATCTGCACAATGAAGAAGAGACAAAGGGCTTGGTCTGAATACAGAACCAAGAACTCCTGCATTCTAATCCAATGCTTCTCTACCCTTTACTTACCTCATAGGGCACCATAAGGCTTTATTAGTTCTTGTTTGTTAAGTGCTCTGAAGAGTACACTCACTGGGGGCTCAATCCTGTGAGCTGTTCAGCACATAATACTATCACTAAATTCAATGGAAGCCTATAGTGTTCAGGTATGTTAGCAACAAGAAGGTGGTCAGGGAAAGTGTGGGACTCTTACTGAATGGGGGAGCCAACCTAGTGACAGATGATGTGGAAAAAGCTGAAGTATTCAATACTTTTTTTGCCTCGGTCTTCACAGACAAGGTCAGCTCCCAGACTGCTGCACTGGACAGCACAGTATGGGGAGGAGATGAGCAGCACTCAGTGGTGAAATGACAGGTTAAGGACTATTTAGAAAAGCTGGACATGCACAAGTCCATGAGGCTGGATCTAATGCATCTGAGGGTGCTGAGGGAGTTGGATGATGTGATTGCAGAGCCATTGGCCATTATCTTTGAAAACATATGACAATTGGGGGAGGTCCTGGACGATGGGAAAAAGGCAAATATAGTGCCCATCTTTAAAAATGGGAAGAAAGAGAATCTGGGGAACTACAGATCAGTCAGCCTCACCTCAGTCCCTGGAAAAATCATGGAGCTGGTCCTCAAGGAATCTATATTGAAGTACTTGGAGGAGAGGAAGATGATCAGGAACAGTCAACATGGATTCACCAATGGCAAGTCATGCCTGACCAACCTGATTGCCTTCTAATAAGATAACTGGCTCTGTGAATATGGGGAAAGCGGTGGACGTGATATCTTGACTTTAGCAAAGCTGTTGATACAGTCTCCCACAGTATTCTTGCCAGCAAGTTAAAAAAGTATGGATTGGCTGAATGGACTATAAGGGGGATAGAAAGCTGGCTAAAAGTGACAAAGAGTCCTTACAGACTAACAGATGTATTGGAGCATAAGCTTTCGTGGGTGAATACCCACTTCGTCAGACGCATGTGGTCCTGAAGTTTTTGTGCTGCAGAATGGCTACCTTTAAATCTGCTATTGTGTGTCCAGCGAGGTTGAACTGTTCTGCTACAGGTTTTTGTATATTGCCATTCCTAATATCTGACTTGTGTCCATTTATCCTTTTATGTAGAGATTGTCCAGTTTGGCTGATGTACATTGCTGGCACATGATGGTATATATTACATTGGTGGATGCGCAGGTGAATGAACCGGTGATGTTGTGGCTGATCTGGTTAGGTCCTGTGATGGTGTCGCTGGTGTAAATAGGTGGGCAGAGTTGGCATCGAGGTTTGTTGCATGGATTGGTTCCTGAGTTAGTTACTATGGCGCAGTGTGGGGTTGCTGGTGAGAATATGCTTAAGGTTGGCGGGTTGTCTGGCCTGCCTCTCAAGGCCTTTGAAAGCGAGGGATCATTGTCCAGGATGGGTTGTAGATCACTGATGATGTGTTGGAGAGGTTTTAGCTGAGGACTGTAGGTGATGGCCAGTGGAGTTCTGTTGGTTTCTTTCTTGGGCTTCTCTTGCAGCAGGAGGCTTCTGGGTACACAGATAGCAGATTTAAAGGTAGCCATGCTGGGTCAAGACCAGACTCCAAAGAGAAACTGCTGAACTTCAGTTCATTTGCAAATTTGACACCATCAGCTCAGGATTAAACAAAGACTGTGAATGGCTAGCCAACTACAAAAGCAGTTTCTCCTCCCTTGGTGTTCACACCTCAACTGCTAGAAGAGGACCTCATCCTCCCTGACTGAACTAACCTCGTTATCTCTAGACTGATTCTTGCCTGCATATTTATACCTACCTCTGGAAATTTCCACCACATGCATCTGACGAAATGGGTATTCACCCATGAAAACTTATGCTCCAATATGTCTCTTAGTCTATAAGGTGCCACAGGACTCTGTCACTTTTTACAGATCCAGACGAACACGGCTACCCCTCTGATAGAAAGCTGGCTAGATCGTCAGGTTCAATGGGTAGTGAACAACTGCTCCATGTCTAGATGGTAGCCAGTATCAAGCGGAGTGCCCCAGGGGTCTGTCCTGGGGCTGGTTTTGTTCAACATCTTCATTAAGGATCTGAATGATGGGATGGATTGTACCCTCAGCAAGTTCTCAGATGACACTAAACTGGGAGGAGAGGTAGATACGCTGGAGGATAGGGATAGGATACAGGGGACCGAGACAAATTAGAGGATTGGGCCAAAAGAAATCTGATGAGGTTCACAAGGATAAGTGCAGAGTCCTGCACTTAGGACGGAAGAATCCCATGCACTACTACAGGCAGGGGACTGACTGGCTAAGCGGCAGCTCTGCAGAAGAGGACCTGGGGATTACAGTGGACAAGAAGCTGGATATGAATCAACAGTGTGCCCTTGTTGCCAAGAAGGCAAACGGCATATTGGCTGCATTAGTAGGAGCATTGCCAGCAGATGGAGGAAAGTGATTATTCCCCTCTATTCGGCACTGGTGAGGCCACATCTGGAATACTGAGTCCAGTTTTGGGCCTCCCACTACAGAAAGGATGTGGACAAATTGCATCCCCATGAGCCAGGTCACAACTACTCCACTCACACAGAGGAACTGGCTCTTTGACCAGGGAATGGAGACAAAGAAGCCCTTTTAAGAATCTTGTTACCATGACACTGGGAAAAAAAATGATCTTCCATGAATGGGGGGATGAAATTCTGAAAGTCGCCACTAGGAGCACACTCACTGAGCTAAATGCAAGGCCCGATGACCAAAGATGCAGCAAGTACTCCAAGATGTCCTGGATAGAGGTCAGCATCAGCTGAACTCTGCAGGCCAATTCTTTTTGCAGAATAGGTGATTCTGGTATAGGGCTTTCTACTTTTGAGTAGTACCTGTTGAATGGCCACTGATAACACACTTCCTCCTCATTCAACCACAGAGCAGCCACCCAGTGAGATGCAGGGAGCTGAATGCAAGATGCAAGGTGCAACCATGATTCTACATGACGCCTGGATGGCAAGGAAGGGATGCGGGAGGCTGAACTGACAGCGTGGGAAGGTCAGAGAATGAACACTGCATCAGCCATGCCCGGACAATGAGAATAAGCTTGTCCCAATCCACTTTCAGCTTGAGGATGAATTTTGGAATTATCAGTATTGGAGGAAAAGGGTACAGAAGAACCGACTGCCAACTGAGATGGAAGGTGTTGGTCAGGGAGTCTGGACTGAGGAGGACAGCATTTCCTATTGTCCCTTGTAGCAAACACGTCGATCGTCGGAATGCCCCAAGCTGCAAAGATGACCTGCAAGACACTCATCTTCCGGGACCACTCATGATTCAGGGAAAAATTCCTGCGAGATAATTTTGGGCCCCAAGCAAGTAATCAGCCATCAGGGTGATACTCTCCTCAAGGCAGAACTACCACAACCTGATCACCTCTTGGCAGAGCATCCTGAAGTGAGTTACCCCTGGCCTGTTAACATAATATATCAGAGTGATATTGTTGGTAAGTACATGAACCACTGACGTCTGATGTGGTTCAGAAAGGCCCAGCAAGCCTCACAGATGGCCTGAAGCTCCAGTATGTTAATATGCAGAGAGGCCTCCTGCTCTGACCATAGACCCTGAACTTTCAGCAACCCCAGATGTGCTCCCCAGCCCATCAGGGAGAGGTCAGTGAACAAAAGGCAGCACCATGCACTGAAAATGGCACTCCGCCACAATGAATTGGAGGAATGTTTTGTGGCTCAACAAAATTGCCACATGAAATCAGGCATTCTGAAGGTCCAAGGCAGCAAAACAGTGATTCTGAGACAATGTGGGGAGGACAGTTGATAGTGTGACCATTCAGAACCTCACATACCTGATATATTTGTTGAGACTGTGAAGGTCAAGAATGGGTCTTACCTCTCCTTTGGATTTGGGAATCAGAAAGTATTGGGAATAGAAACCCTGATGCCAGTGTACTGGAGGAACTTCCTCCACCAAAGCCAGTAGAGAGTGGACCTGCTCAAGCACTATCTCGTGAGAGGTGTCCCTGAAGAGGGATGGAGGGAATGAGGAGTGGAGAGGAACGGGATAGCGTAGCATGATCTAATAATGCTTAAGACGCAGCTGTTGGTTGTGATTGATCCCCATAAAAGCCAGCCAACCTGTCCCTGAACAGAAGTGGGGTAAAGGGAGTGACGACTGGACGACTACTCTGAAAAAAGGAGTCAAAATGGGCACTTAGGAGATCCTGTGGGAAGGCATGTTGACTGGCCAAACCCCGATCCAAATGCCTCCTATTCTGGGACCTACACACCTTTCTGGGTTCCTGCTGACTTGGGGGAGGAAAAGGCTGTCCAAAGATGCATTGCTGACAGTATTGCTGCTGCTATTGGCCACCATGTGGTGCCTTTGCACTGCCAGTATATACACTCCCAAGGGATGTAAGGCAACCTAGAATCCTTGAAGGAATGCAGAGTCTCGGCTGCATTGTCCGAAAATAGCATCCAGCCTTCAAAGGGCAAATCCTCAATAGTATTGTGCACATCAGGAGCAGTGCCTGAATTCTGCCATCAGGGCACCTTCTTCATGGTCACCATAGAGGCCATAACTCTGCCCGAAGCGTCCACGATGTCTTGTGCAGATTGCAACAATGTCTTGGCCACCAAGCTGCCCTCTGTGATGGATGTCCGAAATACCTTTCTGCTGGTGTTGGGCAGTTGGTCGGCAAACTTAAAACACCATCGTCCAATTTACAAGGTTGTATTTGGACAATGCTTGCTGGTTTGTAATCTGCATTTTCAGGGAGGAGAAGGTGTAGATCTTCCTAACCACTAAATCCATCATTTTAGAGTCCTTGCCCTTAGGTGTGGACTTAAATTTGCCCTGCTGGTCTCTATCATTCACCATAATTACAATCACAGAATTTGGGACCAGATGGGAGTAAAAGCCTTCAAATCCCTGCATCAGGACAAAACAGAGTTTCCACCACAGCTTCGCAGTATGCAGTACTGAGACCACAATGCTACAAAGAACCTTTGAAGGCTCTAGGAGTGCATCATTAATAGGAAGGGACATTCTCCAAGGAGCTGACAGCTGCAGGATATCCAATAACTTATGGATATTCTCCTTCAGAAACTCTGTCTGAATGCCCACAGACAAGTTGCAACAGGTCCTGGTAGGCCTTGAAATCCTCAGGCACTGAAAGAGGAAGAACCAGGCACTGCTGAATCGTCTGAGGATGATGAAGAGGTGGTTAATTGTGCCAAAGCCAAATCCTGCTCCTCAACATTTGGAAGTGGAAAGGACAACTCCATCAGCCCCACAGGAAGAAGACTCACTGGGTACCTTAGCCTACGGTGGATCATCAGTCCCCACCACTGACCTGCCTGGTGATCTCACCTTAGAACAAGATGAAGAGTGCAAACTCTGTGACAGATTCCATGGAAGCCCCTGGGCATAAGGACAGCATTGGTGAACAGTAGGCACCAGGCCAGGGCCCCCTGTCCTGATTGCAAGGTGAGTGACAATCTTGATATCCAGGGTGCTCCATAAATGGCCCCCGATGATGGAGAGTGGGAGGAGGAAGATCACGATCTCAACACTGAGGAGCCTCGGGTTTCCAGGGATAAAGGTGGAGCTAGTCCTGAGGGGACAAGTAATGAATCTGATTTATCCGTTGCCCAAAATGAAGGGGGGACTGGCGCCAGTGGCAGAAATGGTAGCACTGGCACTCACTATGCCCCCCATTGTTCCCGGAGCCAGGTACCAAAGTAGCTAACAGTGCCAAAGTGGAGAACAGTGCGCTGCCACGGTAACATTGGCGAGGCTGAATGCAGTGGTGCCATCGAGTTTCTCAGTCCCAAGGAAATCCCTTATGCCAAGGCCAACACCCACCCCACTTCCACAAACTGTGGAAGGAGAATACTGGGGTGTGGTGCAGACAGACACAAGGGTTAAGCAGCCCACCCAGCCAACAGCACTATAAATGATGTAGCCCTCGCAAAGTCCTGGACCAACAGGTGTCAGGATGGAAAAACAGCAGAGGTCCGTTGCCACCAGTGTGGAAACAGCTGGTGTTGGCATAGCCATCATTGGCACCAGACTCAACAGACATCCCAGGGCCTGAACTGGAGTGGACGATGCAGGGTCTCTGAGAACCCTGAGTAGTACTGGAGAATGGTTAGAGACACCTGTGCCATCTGACGCGACAGTGCTAGCACCGTACCACTTCATGCTCTCTCTGGAGACGAGAAAAGTCCTCATGAGACCTGGAGTGGTCTCGAGTGGTCTTATGCAACCTTTTCCTTGGTGCACTCAACAGGGAACAGCTCCTCTGTCTCTTAGGAGAGGCACTAGCCCCAGAGCACGAAATGACAGAACCCAAAGGCTAACTCCGAAGTGATGAGGACCTTGGAACTGAAGCAGGCTGTATGGCCTGTTCAAGCAGGTACTGCTTTAGGCAAAGGTCCCTAGCCACCTGAGTCCGTTGTGTGAACAATCTACAAATTGAACACTGCTCCTTGACGTGGGCCTCACCCAAGCACAGCAACCACCACATGGGGGATCTTTGTTGAGGATCTTTGTCCCCTCCATGATGGACAATGTTTAAACCCTGGTGAGGTAAATACTTACATAAGTCTAATACTAAATCTAACTAATACTAAGGATACTAACTAATTATATACAACTAGAAAAAACACTACAAGATAGCGAGAGATTGTGAAGAACCACATAGATCTCTGACTCTAGCCACAGGTAATAAGAAGGAGAAGACAGTTACCTTTTCTGTTAGGAAAAGACAGTTACCTTCGAGATGTGTTGCTCATGTCCATTCCACAGTAGATGTGCATGCTCGCCACATGCACTGGTACCAGAAGTTTTTCCCCTTAGCAGTACCCATAGGGGAGCTCCCTTAGCGACCCCTGAAGTGGCGCCACCATGGCACGGTATAAGGGGCGCTGCGCGCTTCCCCCACCCCCATTCCTTCTTGCTGGAAAACTCCAACAGTGGGGAAAGAGGGCGGATGCAGAATGGACATGAGCAACACATCTCAAAGAACACCAGTTATGGAAAAGGTAACTGTCTTTTCTTCTTCAAGTGATTGCTCATGTGCATTCCACAATAGGTGAGTCCAAAGCTATACCTGGGTAGCATAAGAACATAAGAAAGGCCGTACCGGGTCAGACCAAAGGTCCATCTAGCCCAGTATCTGTCTACCGACAGTGGCCAATGCCAGGTGCCCCTGAGGGAGTGAACCTAACAGGCAATGATCAAGTGATCTCTCTCCTGCCATCCATCTCCATCCTCTGACGAACAGAGGCTATGGACACCATTCTTACCCATCCTGGCTAATAGCCATTTATGGACTTAGCCACCATGAATTTATCCAGTCCCCTTTTAAACACTGTTATAGTCCTAGCCTTCACAACCTCCTCAGGTAAGGAGTTCCACAAGTTGACTGTGCGCTGCGTGAAGAAGAACTTCCTTTTATTTGTTTTAAACCTGCTGCCTATTAATTTCATTTGGTGACCCCTAGTTCTTGTATTATGGGAATAAGTAAATAACTTTTCCTTATCCACTTTCTCAACATCACGCATGATTTTATATACCTCTATCATGTCCCCCCTTAGTCTTCTCTTTTCCAAACTGAAGAGTCCTAGCCTCTTTAATCTTTCCTCATATGGGACCCTCTCTAAACTCCTAATCATTTTAGTTGCTCTTTTCTGAACCTTTTCTAGTGCTAGAATATCTTTTTTGAGGTGAGGAGACCACATCTGTACACAGTATTCGAGATGTGGGCGTACCATGGATTTATATAAGGGCAATAATATATTCTCAGTCTTATTCTCTATCCCCTTTTTAATGATTCCTAACATCCTGTTTGCTTTTTTGACCGCCTCTGCACACTGCGTGGACATCTTCAGAGAACTATCCACGATAACTCCAAGATCTTTTTCCTGACTCGTTGTAGCTAAATTAGCCCCCATCATGTTGTATGTATAGTTGGGGTTATTTTTTCCAACGTGCATTACTTTACATTTATCCACATTAAATTTCATTTGCCATTTTGTTGCCCAATCACTTAGTTTTGTGAGATCTTTTTGAAGTTCTTCACAATCTGCTTTGGTCTTAACTATCTTGAGTAGTTTAGTATCATCTGCAAACTTTGCCACCTCACTGTTTACCCCTTCCTCCAGATCATTTATGAATAAATTGAATAGGATTGGTCCTAGGACTGACCCTTGGGGAACACCACTAGTTACCCCTCTCCATTCTGAGAATTTACCATTAATTCCTACCCTTGTTCCCTGTCCTTTAACCAGTTCTCAATCCATGAAAGGACCTTCCCTTTTATCCCATGACAGCTTAATTTACGTAAGAGCCTTTGGTGAGGGACCTTGTCAAAGGCTTTCTGGAAATCTAAGTACACTATGTCCACCGGATCCCCCTTGTCCACATGTTTGTTGACCCCTTCAAAGAACTCTAATAGATTAGTAAGACACGATTTCCCTTTACAGAAACCATGTTGACTATTGCTCAAGAGTTTATGTTTTTCTATGTGTCTGACAATTTTATTCTTTACTATTGTTTCAACTAATTTGCCCGGTACCGACGTTAGACTTACCGGTCTGTAATTGCCGGGATCACCCCTAGAGCCCTTTTTAAATATTGGCGTTACATTAGCTAACTTCCAGTCATTGGGTACCGAAGCCGATTTAAAGGACAGGTTACAAACCTTAGTTAATAGTTCCGCAACTTCACATTTGAGTTCTTTCAGAACTCTTGGGTGAATGCCATCTGGTCCCGGTGACTTGTTAATGTTGAGTTTATCAATTAATTCCAAAACCTCCTCTAGTGATACTTCAATCTGTGACAGTTCCTCAGATTTGTCACCTACAAAAGCCAGCTCAGGTTTGGGAATCTCCCTAACATCCTCAGCCGTGAAGACTGAAGCAAAGAATCCATTTAGTTTCTCCGCAATGACTTTATCATCTTTAAGCGCTCCTTTTGTATTTTCATCGTCAAGGGGCCCCACTGGTTGTTTAGCAGGCTTCCTGCTTCTGATGTACTTAAAAAACATTTTGTTATTACCTTTGGAGTTTTTGGCTAGCCGTTCTTCAAACTCCTCTTTGGCTTTTCTTATTACACTCTTGCACTTAAGTTGGCAGTGTTTGTGCTCCTTTCTATTTGCCTCACTAGGATTTGACTTCCACTTTTTAAAGGAAGTCTTTTTATCTCTCACTGCTTCTTTTACATGGTTGTTAAGCCACGGTGGCTCTTTTTTAGTTCTTTTACTGTTTTTCTTAATTTGGGGTATACATTGAAGTTGGGCCTCTATTATGGTGTCTTTAAAAAGGGCCCACGCGACTTGCAGGGATTTCACTTTAGTCACTGTACCTTTTAACTTTTGTCTAACTAACCCCCTCATTTTTGTATAGTTCCCCCTTTTGAAATTAAAGGCCACAGTGTTGGGCAGTTGAGATGTTCTTTCCACCACAGGGATGTTGAATGCTATTGTATTATGGTCACTATTTCCAAGCGGTCCTGCTATAGTTACCTCTTGGACCAGCTCCTGCGCTCCACTCAGGATTAAATCTAGAGTCGCCTCTCCCCTTGTGGGTTCCCGTACCAGCTGCTCCATGAAGCAGTCATTTAAAGTATTGAGAAATTTTATCTCTGCATTTTTTCCTGAAGTGAAATGTTCCCAGTCAATATGGGGATAATTGAAATCCCCCACTATTATTGGGTTCTTAATTTTGATAGCCTCTCTAATTTCCCTTAGCATTTCATCATCACTATTACTGTCCTGGTCAGGTGGTCGATAATAGATCCCTACTGTTATATTTTTACTAGAGCATGAAATTTCTATCCATAGAGACTCTATGGAACCTGTGGATTCGCTTAAGATTTTAACTTCATTTGAATCTACACTTTCTTTAACATATAGTGCCACTCCTCCCCCTGCACGGCCTGTTCTGTCCTTCCGATATATTTTGTACCCCGGAACGATTGTGTCCCATTGATTGCTCTCAGTCCACCAGGTTTTTGTGATGCCTATTATATCTATATCCTCCTTTATCACAAGGCACTCTAGTTCACCCATCTTATTATTTAGACTTCTGGCATTTGTGTACAAGCACTTTAAAAACTTGTCCCTGTTTATTAGCCTGCCTTTTTCTGATGTGCCAGATTCTTTTTTATGTGACTGTTTATCATCTGATCCGGCCCTTACATTATACTTCTCATTCCTCTGCTCCTGACTATAACCTGGAGATTCTCTATCATCAGACTCTCCCCTAAGAGAAGTCTGTGTCCGATCCACACGCTCCTCTGCAGCAGTCGGCTTTCCCCCATCTCCTAGTTTAAAAACTGCTCTACAACCTTTTTAATGTTTAGTGCCAGCAGTCTGGTTCCACTTTGGTTTAGGTGGAGCCCATCTCTCCTGTATAGGCTCCTCCCATCCCAGAAGTTTCCCCAGTTCCTAATGAACGTGAACCCCTCCTCTCTACACCATCGTCTCATCCACGCATTGAGACTCTGAAGCTCTGCCTGCCTACCTGGCCTTGCGCGTGGAACTGGGAGCATTTCTGAAAATGCCACCATAGAGGTCCTGGGTAGGTGGTGGGTAGGAGTTCACAGATACTCAGGACGGAGCACTGCCCTGCCAAACCTGGCATCCTCCCTGGTCTGGGAGACTATTGCATAATGCGAGGTGAATGTGTGCACCGATGACCATGTTGCAGCTCTACAAATGTCCTGAATAGGGACATGAGCTAGAGAGGCAACCGACGAGGCTTGCATCCTTGTCGAGTGCGCTCTTACAATTGGTGGCAGGGGAACTCCCGCCACATCGTAACAAGTATGGATACGCAAAGTGATCCAGCTGGAGAGCCGCTGAGTGGAGATCGGCTGACCGTTTATTCGTTCAGCTGTGGCAATAAACTAAGTTGTGTAGACTTCCTGAATGGTTTTGTCCATTCCAGGTAAAAAGCCAGGGCCCGTCTCACATCTAGCATGTGAAGATGGCGCTCCTCACTAGACATGAGGCTCGGGACAGAGTACCGGAAGGAAAATGTCCTGGCTCATATAATCAGCTGAGACCACCGTGGAGAGGAATGAAAGGTGTGGTCGGAGCTGGACCTTATCTTTATGAAACACTGTATACAGGGGTTCAGAGGTCAGGGCCCATAGCTGGAAGACCCTCCTAACAGACGTGATTGCTCCAAGAAAGGCTACCTTCCATGAAAGGTAGGACCAGGATCATGTGACAAGTGGCTCAAATGGAGGACCTGTCAGCCTAACCAGAACCAAGTTCAGGTCCCACTGTAGAACAGGGGGCCTCACATAAGGAAAGAGGAGCTCTCATGGCGTGAGAAAATAATGTATGGCCTTGCACAGGTGGGTGGAAGGCCGATATGGCTGCCAGATGCACCTTGATAGACGAGGGCGCTAGACCCTGGGCTCTGAGATGAAGGAGGAAATCCAGTACAAGCTGGAGCAGAGCAGCCACTGGTGAGACGCCGCGATTGGCAGTCCATCAGGAGAACCTTGACCATTTTGCCAGGTAAGCCTGACGCATGGAGGGCCTCCTGTTTTCAGGGGGACTCGCTGGACACCTTCCGAGCAGGTCCTTTCCTCTTGGTCTAACCATCGAGCAACCACGCCGTGAGGTGGAGGGCTGCAAGGTTGGGGTGGAGGAGGTGACCTTGGTCCTGAGAAAAAAGGTCTGGGTGGGTTGGCAGCAGCCACGGGGGGGACAATGGACAGGTACGTCAGAGTTCCGTACCAGTTTTGTCTGGGCCATGTCGGGGCAATCAGAGGACGCAAGCCTTGTCCGTCTTGATTTTTTTCCAGGACCTTGCTGATCAACAGATCTGGGGGAAAGGCATATAGCAGCTGGCCCAACCAGGACAGAAGGAAGTCGTCGGAAATCGTGCCCTTGCCCAGGCCCCTCCTGGAGCAAAACTGGGGACACCGGCAGTTCTGCCAGGTCGCGAAGAGGTCTACTTGGGGAGTGCCCCACGTTTGGAAGATCCTGTGAGCCACCCCCAAGTGCAGCAACAACTCGTGCTGGGAGAAGTCCCAGCTCAGGATGCCTGGTAAGTGGTGGGAGTCCCAGCTCAGGATGCCTGGTAAGTGGTGGGATTCCAAGTCGATATTGTGGGCAATGCAGAAATCCCACAGCCGGAGGCCTTCCTGGCAGAGGGTTATGGAGCAAGCTCCGCCTTGCCTGCTGATGTAGAACATCGAGGCCATGTTGTCCGTGAGAACTCTTTGCTCATGCCTTACAGGCCACGCAGGCCAGACTACTCCGAGTTCTTTGACGTTTATGTGCAGGCCTAGCTCCTGCGCAGACCACAGGCCTTGAGTATGGAAGTCTCCCACATGGGCTCCCCACCCCAAGTCTGACACATCGGATACCAATTCTATGGTTGGTGAACAGCTCCTGAACGGGACCCCTCAGAACACATTCTCTGGGGTGGTCCACCAAAGGAGGGAGGCTAGTACAGACTCTGGCACGGTGACGACTGTGTCCAACCTGTCTCTGGACCAGGAGAATGTCGAGGCCAGCCAAAGCTGAAGGGGCCACATTCTGAGTCTAGGATGGAATACCAAATACGTGCATGCTGCCATGTGGCCCGGGAGCTGGAGGCACGCCCTGGCAGTTGTCACAGGAAACCTCGTTATCACCCTGATGAGATCCCTCAAAATTTCGAACCCGTCCGGCGGGACGGAAGCTCTGGCCAATGTCGTATCGAGAATCGCGCCCAATGAACTCTATTTGTTGTAGATTTGATGTTGTTTACCAACAGTCCCAGCGTGGTGAACATGGACAGGAGAAGTGTTATGTGGTCCTGTACCTGTGATTTGGAGCTGCCTTTGACCAACCAGTCATCGAGATGGGGAAGATCTGGACCTCCCTGATGTCTAAAGTAGGCCACCACCACAGACATACACTTTGTGAAGACTGGGTGCCGTTGACAGGCCAAATGGGAGGATGGTGAACTGACAGCGTTCCTGTCCTACTGTGAAGCGGAAGAAATGCCTGTGGCCCTCGAATATGTGAATGTGGAAGTATGCGTCCCAGAGATTGAGGGTGGCGTACCAGTCTCTGGGATCCAGAGAGGGAATAATGCAGGCCAGGGAGACCATGCGGAACTTCAGTTTTGCCATGTACTGGTTTAGACCTCACTGGTCGAGAATGGGCGTGAGGCCCCCTTTGGCCTTTGGGATAAGGAAATAGTAGAGTAGTACCTTTTGTATCAGAACTCCACAGGCACTACCTCCACCGCTCCCAGGTGAAGGAGCCGCCTCACCTCTTGCCCGAAGAGGCTCTTGTGAGAGGAGTCCCTGAAGAGGGATGGGGAGGGAGGGTGGGTAGGTGGGGTAGAAAGAAATTGGAGAATATAGCCCTGGAAGATGGTGTTGAGGACCCAGCAGTCTGAGGTCAGCAGTGACCAGTCCAGGAGGAATTCGTAGAAACAGTTGAGGAAGGGTAGGGTGGGCAGATCCCTGGTGCAGACTGGTAAGTTGTCCCCAGGCATCCCATCAAAATGGGCGTTTATCCGCCTGCTTGCCCTTAGATAGGCCAGGCTGGGGGGCAAATTGAGACTGCCGCTGTGGACACTTCCTATTTGTTCTAGATTTCCTGAAAGAAGGTTCATGTCGGGAGTGGGTGGCTTGGCTGGGGGCCTGTTGAAGCTTGAACCTGGTTCTGGCTGGGGCCGGGACATAGAGGCCAAGAGTCTTTAAGGTCGTGTGAGAGTCCTTGAGACCATGTAATTTTATGTTCGTTTGCTCTGCAAACAGGGCCTTTCCATCGAAGGGGAGGTCCTGCAGGGAGCTCTGTGCCTCGTTGGACAGCCTGGACAAGAGGAGCCACAACGCTCTCTGCATGGACACCGCAGAGGCCAGGGTTCTTGCTGCCATCTCTGCTGCGTCTGAGGCTGCCTGAAGGGCTGCTCTGGCAGGAGCGGTGCCCTCCTCCACCAGGGCCTTATACTCCTTCCTATCACTTCCTGGAGAGAGTTCATAAACTTTGGCATTGAGCCCCATATCTGCCCAGCAGGGCTTGGTGGGTTGCCACCCTCAGCTGAAAGCCTGAAGAACAATAAAGCTTTCTACCAAATGAGTCCAGCCTCCTCGAGTCCTTATTCTTAGAGGTGGAAGCAGGCTGGCCTTGGCGCTCCTTGTGGGTGTCTGCCTCAACCACCAGGGAGTTGGGGGCAGGGTGAATATAGAGATATATTCATGCCCACCAACGGGCATGAAATATTTCCGCTCTGACCTCTTAGAGATGGGGGTTAAGGAAGACTGGGTCTGCCACAGGACAGTGGAGATTTTCGCCACCCCTTCATGGAGAGGGAGGGCCACCCTAGCCGGCGTTGTGACTCAGAGGACATCAAAGAGGGAGTCCAATGGCTCCTCCACCTCTTCAGCTTGTAAACTGAGGTTTGAGGCCACCCTTTTCAGGAGCTCCTGGTGGGCTTTTGTGTCCTTCTGGGGAACCAGAGGAGGCGGCGCTGCCGTGATGGCCTCATCTGGGGAGGATGAGAATGGAGGTGCGGTGCTTTGTGTTTCCACTGGTGCCGCAGTCCCCAGCGCCTGGTCCCCTTCTGAATGCGGGGCCAGGGAGGAGCGCTCTGTTGACCTGGGGGGTTGAGAGAGGGAAGCTGACAGTCTGTCTGAGGCCCCAGCTACCTGTGGGGTTTGCGTCGGGGGCGCTGGGGTCCACTGGTACCAGGGTGCTGGCCAGGGAGTCTGGTGCCATTGCATTTGCTGCAGCACCAGAGCGGGCTCGTCTGGGCCGCTGACTGCCAGCTCCAAGGGAAAGCTGGGCAGGTGCACAAACGATCGCTATCTGGGGATGAGGAGCGGTGCCGTGAGCGGGGTTGGGCTCAAGACTGAGTCCAGTGTAGAGGAGCGGGAGTACTGTTGCGCATATCTGCGGCGGCCGGTTGCCGGCGATCTATGCCTGGGGCTGTGGGAGCGGTGCTCTTTTGGGGACCTCGACCGAGACACAGAGTGCGAGCGGCGTTGACGTCGGTACTGCGAGGGGCTACGGCGGCTTCTCGGAGTTGGCAACCTCCAGTGCCATCGGTCCCAGTCCCAGTGGGGCATGCTCTGACCTTGAGGCCTGTGCTCCCTAGATGCGGAGCAGTGCTTCGAGTACCTGTTGTTCGACACGCAGCCAATTAGATGGGGGTTGGCGGAGACCGGTGCGGGCTGCGAGCAGGGTGGTCACTCAGCGAACAGCAGAGTTGGGATCCTTCCTGCGACCGTGAGTGGTACTGCCTAGGTGGCGACTGCAGTGGTCTGAGCGCTGGTTTGCCTCTAGACTGGGGTGCCGCTGGGATCGCTGCAGCCGGTACCGGAAGAGACATTACATCTCGAGCCACCTGCAGGGCCTCCGGCATGGAGACCACCTGTATGTTGCCACTGGCGTCCGGGGAGGTCGGCTCAGAGTGGGCTGGGCAACTCCGCTCTATCTGAGTCGGAGGCCGCGAGGCAGAGGGGGATTGAGAGCTGCCCAGCACAGGTCTAAGCTCGCTCCCAGCCTTGTCCCGGTGTCTTGACGTAGATGATCACTTCTTCGTCTTCTTAGAGTGTCCCATGGATGCGGAGTGGTGCCGGCTGGTGGAAGGCACCACTGGGTCACCGCATATCGATGCTACGGTGCTGATGCAGAACGGCGCAGCAGTGTTGGGGTCAGGGCCAACTCCATCAATATGGCTTAGAGCCATACATCCCGCTCCTTCTTAGTATGGGGCTTAAACTATCTGCAAATTTTGCAGCAGTCGCTGACGTAGGTTTCTCCAAGACTGCATAAGCAACTAGTGTGCGGGTCATTTATGGGCATAGGCCGTTTACATGTGCCGCATGACTTAAAGCCCAGGGCATGGGGCATGCCCCAACACGGGAGCAGTTATTAGAGGCTCTTCTACTTTACTATTATTATAGATTTATATATTTTTTACTTTTAAAACTACAGGTACTAACTATCTACAGAACTAAACAACAGTCCAAAAGGGAAAGGCTACAGCAACAAGCTGGAGCACAGCAGTTCCGAAGCACCGTCACTGACGGCAAGAAGGAACTGGGGATGGGGGGAGCGCACAGCACCCCTTATACCGCACCATGGTGGCGTCACTCCAGGGGTCACTTTCTGCACCAGTGCACGTGGCAAGCACGCACACCTACTGTGGAATATACATGAGCGATCACTCGAAGAAGAACTAAGGAGAGTGGAGGTGGCGCTCCCTCATATAGCCCGTGGTGGGGCTATGAGCACAAGATGCAAGCGCCACCTTGTAGGGGTAAGGCTCGGCAAAATTCTCCAGCTCCGGTGCACTGGGTGTACACACGCATAAATGAAATACACGGCTGCATCTACTCAAAGAAGACCATGTCACTCCTTCCTCCCTGTCTAAAACCATTAGCCTATTGACTAGTAATGTCATGTCCATTTGTTATTTGTACTGCAATAGCTTTTGGGAACACTATTCAAGAATCAGGGGCCCACTATACTAGGTGCTGTACAGATACACAATGAAGGAACAGTCCCTCTCCTGAACAGTTCTCAAGGTAGGTTCTTATTATCCATTCCCACAATCTTTTTATACCACAACCCCAATTCCTTTGTGTCTGCAGAGGACTGTTTGACTGGAATCAAGGCAAGTAACCATGGCTGGTTGATGCCTGATGGCAGTAGTTTTTGGTGGTGGGTGGGTGCTCTGTGCTAGATGGGAGGTGCTGGGTACTAGAGGTGATGGAGGTGCTGGGTTGAAGTGGCACCTGGTAAAGAAGTCCGGGGGCAAGGAGGCAGCAGCTGAGGATTGCTCGCCAAGTTGAATTAAGGGTGGTGTTTTAGCTCCTACTCTCTACCCTGACATCACAGTCTGCTCCAAGAAAATGCCACTTAAATATAGTGAAGAATTAGCTGAATTCTGTGACTGGCAGGGTCCAGGTAGCCAGCTCCGTCTCATCTTCAAATATTGCTTCATTGGAGAGAGCTTAGTGTGTGAAGACTGGGAAGAAGGTAAAAAAAAAGAATAGCTGAACATGGGACTAACCAATAAGGAGCAGAGCTTTTCATTACATCCTCTTAATTCACTGCCCCTGGATCTAGCAACCACCGAGTTTTGGCAAATTTGCTATGACACCTCCCTCATCAGACCACTATCTAGTGGCAGTAGCTGGAGGTCCTGACCCCATTTGATAGAAAATATATCTATATTTTAACAGTACGTTATGGATATCTGATTCAAAATGACCTTTTCATTAATCAATCCATATATCATATAGTCAATTCTTCCTTAGAATATCAAAATATTAACAATAAAAAATAAAGACATGAAACAATATAAATCCTCACCTCCAACTCTTTTTCATCAAAATACTGTAGCCACTGAAGGGGAACAACTTCATTAAAACCATCAAGGAAAGCTTTGGTTTGTTCTCTTACTCCCCGAGAAAAACGCCATTCTGCCATTAGGCTGGGGGGGGGGAAAGAAATTTTAGAGAAAATAATTAATGTGCTGGGAAGGTTACCCCTTTTATACATATTAGGGTCTGATTCTACTCTCTCTGACACTGGTGTAACTCCACAAACTACAATGGAGTTACTACTGATTTAAACCAGTATAACAGAGCAGAATCAGGTCCACAATGTTATAAACACTAACTTCAGAGCAGTATCTTGATCCTGAGTTCCTTTCCCTATCCAAAGTTATAATCTATATTACTGCTAGTCTGCAATCTGAACGATCAATGTTTCAAGTGCTGTGCTGCCACTCTTCAGGATGAAAACTCTTAATAGAAAAGGACACTATCCATCTGTTTAGAAACAACATTTGAGCTACCTCAAAATTACTATAATCATGGTGTGCAGACGGTCTCCATTAATTATGAAAATATACTCTCCCCCAAAAAACATTAAAGGCAGATCTGATAATTCCCCAGAAGCTCAGGCTGCCCAACACTTCCCATTATAAGACCCTGTTTTCAATTGCTTTTAACTTAGTCAAACTGCAGACATATTCCATTCAGGATGTCTGCCTCATGCTGTTTTATTTTTGTGGTGGGGGGGGAGAGAGGGGGGAGGAGAAGCTGAAATAGTCTATCTTTTCCAAATGCAATGATTAGGGGAAAATCCATTGTCTAGCCAATGTTAATTAAAAAACATACAACTATTTAATTGAGAAACTTCAAGCTTTGGAGCAGGGATTTTATATCTAGCAGGAGTGGGGGGGGGAGGAGAATCACTCTGCTGTCAGAGGTGACTTATCATCTCCATGAAAGTTTTCTAAATTAAGCCAAGTTAAGAACCTCTAAAAATCTCATTTCACACATGCTCCGAGACTTGTTAGTTTGATAGAAAAAAAATCTCTGAAGTGTGTCTGCTGTGTGCGCTCCAGAACTTCTAAGCTCCAATATGCTGACTGGACTACGCATGTGTCATTCCCACAAAGCAGCACAGTGTGCTCCAGCCCAGGACTGCAGAACTGAGCAGGATTTTCCCTGCCACTGCTCCTCCCAGCTGCTGGGGGTTGCTGTTGAGCTGAGTACAGGAACTGAGCCAGTGCTGTGCTCTTAGTACTCCCTGTATTGGCATCCAGGTAATGAGTGGGAAAATGAAGCAACAGCTACACTGGAATGCACAATTTGAGGAGTAGGGGGTTGTACAGATGGATGGACAAGGAGAGAAGGAGCTGCAGGACATGGGTGGCACAGCGTCAGAGGAAGAAGAACACGTGTCGGGGGGGGGAGAGCAGATGGGGCAAATAGGTGAAGAGGAGGAGAGGGATGTTAGTTAAAGTAGGGGAAATTTAATAGAAGCAGGGGGAAGAGGGCTTGGATAGGATCAGAGGGAGAGAAGGGCAGAAGCTTGGGTGGGCAGCTAAGAACAGAGGGACAGAGACAGGAAAGGGTTACAGGGGCAGAAGGGCCTATAACTAGGGCTCTGTGTTTGTCACAGAGATTGTGGAAGTCACGGATTCTGTGACTTTCTGTGACCTCCGTGACTTCTGCAGAGGCCAATGTGGCTGACCCCAGGGCCACCCAAGCAGCTGGCTCCAAGGCCAGCTGCTCAGGTGGTCCCAGGGACAGCCACACTGGCTGCTGCTGGAGTGGCTCTGCAGCAAGCCGTTGGGGCGGCCCCAGGGCCAGCCACACCAGCTGCTGCTCCTGGAAGCTGGTACCGCTGGCCCCCCCAGGTTGCCCCACCCCTCCAAGATTTAGTCGGGGTATTTATAGTATACGTCATGGACGGGTCCCGGGCAATCAACAAAAAATCACGGACCCATGACCCTTCCATGACTTTTACTAAAATACCCACGACTAAACCATAGCTTTACCTATAACCACTGGAGCACAGTGCTTTATTAAACCTGGATTTGAATCCAGGAGTGCTCAAGTGTTTACATTTCTTTACTGTCAGAGAACAGCTGTGAACTCACTGTCAAAATATGTCTATTTTAATGTAACTTGCATACAGTTCATATTATATACCCAGGCACTCTATACTCTACTCAGGTCATGAGTGACTAGGAAATTAAAAAACAAAAAAAAAAAAAAAGCGCTATTTGGTAAGATATACAAAGTTATCATGTGTGAACTCTCCACTCAGTAAAGCTCTCCAAGACTGTATAAAGGAGAAGGGGAAGAAAGCAAACAGGTTGGCTTCTGCTTCTTAAATATGTAGTGAAAAACAATCATTAATTTGCCAAATAAAGCCTGACTAAAGCAACAGAAGAAAATTAAAAAATATTTGGCATTCTTTTAAACTCCTATACAGTAACTCCTCGCTTAATGTTGTAGTTATGTTCCTGAAAAAATGTGACTTTAAGTGAAATGATGTTAAACAAATCCAATTTCCCCATAAGAATTAATGTAAATGGGGGGGGGGAGGGTTAGGTTCCAGGGAAATTTTTTTCACCAGACAAAAGACTATATTATAAGTTTTAAACAAACAATTTAATACTGTACACAGCAATGATGACTGTGAAGCTTGGTTGATGTGGTGAAGTCAGAGGATGGGATATTTTCCAGGGAATGCCTTACTGGTAAATGATGAACTAGCACTCGGCTGAGCCCTCAAGGGTTAGCACATTGTTGTTAATGTAGCCTCATACTCTATAAGGCAGCACAAATGGAGGGAGGGGAGACAGCATGGGAGACAGAGACATAGACACACACCCTGTGTGTGTGTGAGAGAGATGCGCATTGACCCTTTAAGTACGCTAACCCCACTCTAAGTACATTGCCTTTTTAAGTAGATCAGCAAGTTGAGACAGCAGCTGCTACCAGCAAGCTTCTTCTGTCCTGAGTCTTGTCATGTGTCCCCCTTGCTCTATGGAGATGGGGTAAGTGGGGGGAAGGAGCAGGGGAACACCCTGACATTAGTCCCCGTCTTCCCCCCCTGCCTCCTCAGCACAGAAAGCAGGAGGCTCCCGGGAGCAGCTGGAAGGCAGAGGGGTGGAGGGACAGCTGAACTGCTGGCAACTGATAGCCTGCTGGGAGGCTACCGCACAGGGAACTTAAGGGAGTGGGAAGCTGATGGGGGGCTGCTGGTCCACCCGGGTTCTAAGCCCCCACCAGCTAGCTGCAATGGGCTGCTCTTTCTGCAAGCAGTGGACAAAGCAGGCGGCTGCCAAACAACGTTATAAGGGAGCATTGCGCAACTTCAAATGAGCATGTTCCCTAATTGATCAGCAACGTAACAAAACAACGTTAACCAGGATGACTTTAAGTGAGGAGTTACTGTAATTGCCTACCCAATGTATTCTTCTTTGTTGTCCTCAGTTACCAAGATATTTGACCCTCCTGATTTCAGTTCATGAGAAGTAACTTTTCCCAAAAGCTCCATGTCAACACAGAAGTACATTTCTAAATTACACTCTTCAATGTTGTTGTCCCTGTGGAAAGAAACAAGCAAAAGAAAAATCAAACAAATATAAAAATTTAACTATTTTTTTTTAACTATAACATCTGAAAAAAAAAATCTACAAACCTTATCCAAATTAGGGAATTATAAAATTCAGTATCAATAGATTCCAAATCTTTAATAGTAAGTTTCTTACTTAGCATGCGCTTGTAGAATGGCAGAGAAAAACCCGTGTCAATAAATTTGCCATGAAACAATGCCTGTAGAGGGGAGGAAGAAAAAAGTTTAAATGATAATTGCTTCAACTCATTTTTGCATGACTCAAGTAATCTTTCGGAAAAGAAGTTACGTAAATAGCAGATGAAAAAAATTGCCCACCAAGAGTAGCACTTAGATTTTTCAAAAAAGACCCATAAAATGGTGAGTATAAAGAAACTAATAACATTTTGATAGATATTTGGTTTGGCAATAAGTTGTAAATTCGTAGGTATATTATTTTCTTATGTAACAGTAAACCTGACAGAAAACATCTACCATTTCTTCATAAGCTACATTGGCATGGGTGCTTAAAACCAATTGTCACTTGATGCTCCTAAGGTACTCCTGCTCTATCTAGAAATTATATATATATCACAGCATGTAAACAAGATTTTTAAAACTCAATCACTGAAATGCTCCTGGAAGAGATTCCTCCCGGGTCAATTAAATAGACTTTGGAAATTGACTCTTTGAATGAAATCTTTTACTGTCATCCCTATTTTCTGAGTGTGTGCGCGCGCATATGCATCTGTACGCACACAGGATCTGCTCTGGTTATTAATTCTATTTGTTCTTTACATAGCAGTAACCAGTGCTAAGCACTTTACAAACATAAAAGAACACTCTCTCTCTTCTGTGAAACCCTTAGTTTTGCTCAGTTCTCATTCACTACATTTTACTCACTAAGATGATTCATTTTAAACTGTGTTGCTTATACTTACTTGGCACTGAGAGAATGCTAACAAAAAAAAAAAAGCAGTTGGGATTTCATTACTGATAAAAATATGTATACCAAAAGTTAAGAAGCTCTCTGGATCTGCCAGAAGGCTAAAAGCTACATTTCAAAGTATGCAGACTTTTAAAAAGTATTCATCCTATTATTACATGCCTGAGAAGTTAAGTTTTGATGAACATTTCACTACTCACTTCAAATAGATTTTGATTACAAATTACTTGCTTTTAAATATGTCAGCTCTTACCTTTGACTTCGTTTCTTTTTATTTTCCGTTCTTACAGTTAGCCAATGATCCCCACCTTATTATCCCTCATATCTCTTCTCACAAATGTCTGCATTTCTTTCAGAGTGACTCTTACGTTTGGAGTGACCTTCAAAAATGGTATGCTCTACCGTTACCTCATTCAAATCACTTCTAACAAAGTACTTTTGCACCACAACCTACCAAGCCAGAAATGTTTAATTTTAGAGGAAAAAAACCCTAACAATTAAGTAGACTACCATCTTGGATTAGTATCTATATATTACGGGTGGGACTGGTAGCGCTACCTATTATTAAGGTTGCGTCACATTTTCCACTATAAGACACTGTTTTCAGTTGTGTTAACTTTGCCAAGCAAGCACCTCACAGGTTGCTTACTTGGCCTTGTGTAGGTATGCATTGTTCAGATTTCTCAAGTAGCAGTGGTGACCAAGAGTGTCCACTTTGTGGTCATCAGTGATTCCAAACCTTTATCTTTGGTATGAACTTAGTTTGATTCTTGCACACAAGATAATACACTCTGAATCAGAGTTGTTATGAGGAATTACAAGGATTACTTTCATTACCCTAATCAGAACATTGTATGCTATAGTTGGTGACATCTGATGCACTTCAGAACAGATAGTGGCATGTAGAGGAGGGAGATTGAGACTGACAGGGAGCCCAATCCTGAAGAGTGGCAACTGAGATGGTGTGGAAAATGAAAATGGGACTGGGACCAGGAGACAACGATAGGGAAAAGACAGGACTGGGACAGGGACTTGAAGGAGATGGGACAGAAGGGTTAGAGCATAGGGGGAGTGTACACATAGGTCTGTGACTACTAGGACATATTCCCCTTTACAGCCTAGAATGGAAGCCAAGTTTTTTGAGTCTCACCATTCCTCTGCTGGTAGCATATACTAGTGAATTCCACTGGCACACATCTCTCTCTCTCTAGTGCTTTTCCACTTAGAGGATGATAACCTACTATTGCTATCAGTTACACCATTAGCTCAAGTAGCAGAGGTCTTTATGGGGAACCTAAAGATTCCAGATCTGCTTATGATTCATGTAGGTGTCAGTTTGATGCCAGATGGAATTTTTTTTTTTTGAAAACCTATGAAATTACACAACCAACCCACCTCTGCCCGCAATAATAAATAAAAAACTTATGTTGAAAGAACATTAAGATTGCAAAGTCAAGCCCTCAAAATTTAGGAAATGACAGAGTTAAGACTACCTGTGCAAACTTAATTCAGCCATATGTATTATGGCACAGTTTTTAAAAACACGTATTACTTTTTTCCACAGCATCCCTGCCTCATTTATGGAATCATTCTTTTTACCCTACACATGCGCTGCATGGCCCTAAGCCTTATTTACCTAACACCATTCAAACCATGTATGGAATACAAAATTGTTTATTTCCTCCACTATATTTTTATAGTGCTCTCACCCAAAGTATCAGAGTGCTTCAAAGCACTAATGAACTTAACTACACAAAATCCTTGTGTAATTAGATGATAATTTCCCCATTTTCTGCCTAGAGAATGGAGGGACAGATAGATTAAAGCACAAACTATCAAACATGTCCACTAATTTTGGGTGCTTAACTTCAGACACCTAGAGCCTGATTTTTTTTAAGAGTATGTTTTAAATATTCAAAGCAGAGCTCTACTTGACTTTAGTTGCTGTTGTGAGTGCTCAACATTTCTCTAAATCTGGACCCAGATGTCTTGCACTGGACCCCCAAAACATGAAAAACATACTATTAGTGACCACCAGTGAAAACTCTGGTTTTAAGCAACATGCCTTCCATTACAAAGGAACTTTATGACACAGTCAGGAGTAGAATCTGTTTCTTCAGAATGGCATTTAACTGCCTTCACCAGGAGACCACTGTGACAGAGGTCCATTGGTACCAACTGGCAAAGGATTCATTGTTATTTACAAGCCTGTCTCGGACATGACAAACTCACTACACCTAATACACTGCTTTTGTGTATTTATTCATAAAGGGTACCATGTGAAAGCTTGTAACTTAATCACTGGGAGGTGTGTGTACAGGTAATATTTACGGAATAATGGAACTATACTGAAAATTATGCCCATATGATCTTGGAGTGAAAGTGAGTCACCAGGGAGTAATGTGTCTTGTGATGGCCCACTTACGTAGAAGGGAGTTGTCACGCCTCTCTGCCTAATCAATTATGTAACATATTGTCTCGATTGTCTACCTTTGCATCAACTCAAAAAGGCAATGGAAAACCACCCAAGACAAAATATAACATTGAAAGCACATAAAAAGAAAAAGGAAAAATACAATAGTAAGGGGATCACTCTGTCTATGAATAAAGACAAAAGACTGATTTAGTATACTACATGGCGGAGCGAAAGACACTCTGGATCCAATCACTGAGGAGGTACCTTGATGATTGGCATTGCTTCATGAAAGACTGGGTCCTAGCGTCTTCGGGCTATCAAGCACTTTGCAGTGAGAATCTACTTTTAGAGATAGGAAAGGTAACTATTAATAAGCATAGGCCCTTGTTCACGTTTTATGATTTTGTTTTATATGTAATCATCTGTTTACATCACTCGCACTTGTTTCCATTTGAATCTATTCTTTCCTAAATCAATTTTATTTTGTTTGCTATCACTGAACTCAAGTGCTGTGTGTAATACAGGAGCAGTGGGCTAAGGCAAATCTGGTAAACTGGGGTACAGTTCTTTCTGGGAACAAGGGATCTGGGATTTCTTTGGGTATCCAGTAATCAGCGGCTGGATACCACAGGATGACACTATGAAGGGACTCTGGGCTTAAACAAGGTAGGACTGGTATAGCCCAAAGAACAGTGCTTGAGTAGCTGACAGGCTGGTTGCGTTAGGGAGCTAACAACCAACTGGTACAAGCAGGACTCCCTCACGCTGGAGGTAGATGGCAACAAGGTAATTCACAGCCCTAAAAGCCCCAAGAAGCATCACAAGCATCTTTTCTTTTCCTGAAATCCCCTGTCTCATTCACTATATATCTTCAAACTTCTACAACAAATGAATCAGGGTCCTACAGACTCATTTACTATACGACCCTGATTCAGCCCCACAGCACTGTCCCACCCTCTGCCCTGAATGAGGCAAGGATCATGTAGAAAAAAAGTAGCATGCGATCATGTAATTACAATACATAAGGGTACTGAATTAGACATTTTTAAATCAGCAGGTGTGGATAATTTGCATCAAAGAGTTTTAAAGGGGCCAGCTGCAGAGCTTGCTGGACCATAAATGCTGGCTTTCAATATGTCTTCGAACACAGGGTACGTTCCAGAAGACTGGAAGAAAGCTAAAGTTGTGCAAGTATTTAAAAAGAGTAAATGGGATTACCTGGATAATTGTATCCCTCTCAGTCTGACAACAAATCTGGGTAAGATAATGAAGCAGCTGAAACCTGACTTGATTAATATAGAATTCAAGGATATATATAATTAATGCCATCAACCTAGGTTTATGGAAAAGATTGTGTCAAATTAACTTGATTTTTTTTAAATAAGTTTACGAGTTTAGCTGATAAAGATAATAGAGTTGATGCAATATACTTAGATTCCTGTAAAGCATTTGACTTGGTACCATACAACTATTTGATTAAAAAACTAGAATGATAGAAAATTAATATGGCACACATTTAATGGATTAAAAGCTGGCTAAGTGATCTCAAAATGTAATTGTAAATGAGCAATCATTGAACCGATGTGTTTCTAGTGGGATCCAACTGTTCTTAGTCTTATGCTAGTTAACATATTTATCAATGACCTGGAAGAAAACAAAATTACTACTGCTAAAATTTGCGGATGACACAAAAATTGGGGGAGTGGGAAAGAATGAGGACAGGCCACTAATACAGAGTGCTCTGGATCACTTTGTAAGCTGGAATCAAGCAAATAATATGCATTTTAATACTACTAAATGTAAATGCATACATACAGGAACAAAGAATATAGACAATACTTACAGGATGAGGGACTCTATTCTGGGAAACTGAAAAAGATTTGTGGGCTGTGGTGGATAATCAGCTGAACACGAGGTCCCGTGACTAAAAGGGTTAATGTGATCCTTGGATGAATAAACAGTGGAATCACAAGTAGTAGTAGAGAAATTATTTTAGCTCTATATTGGCACTGCTGGAATACTGTGTCCAGTTCTGATGTCCACAATTCAAGAAGGATGTTGATAAACTGACGAGGGTTCAGAGAAGAGCCATGAGAGTGATTAAAGGATTAGAAAGCCTCCACTATAGTGATAAATACAAGGAGCTCAATTATTTAGTTTAACAACAAGAAGATTAAGTGTGGACTTGATTACAGCCTGTAAGTACCTAGTGGGGAATAAATATTTAATTATGGGCTCTTCTGTCTAGCAGAGGAAGGTATAACACAATTCAATGGCTGGAAGTTGAAGCTAGACAAATTCAGACTGGCAATATGGCATACATTTTTTAAAAAGTGAGGGTAATTAACCACTGGCACAATTTATCACAGGTTGTGATGGATTCTCCAACCCTGGCAATTTTTAAATCAATATTTGATTTTTTTAAAAGATATGCTTTAAATATTCTTTTGGGGAAGTTCTATGGCTATGCTACACAGAAGGTCAGACCACATGATCACAATGGTCCCATCTCGTCTTGGAATCTATGAAACCACAAAAACTAAGGTTGCACAGCCAATCTTAATTTTGACATTTTCTAATTTTTTTTTGAGTGCTTGACTCTGCAGCCATAACATTTTACTACTGCTTTTGGATGGAATTTAAAAAAAAACCCTAAACTAAAAAAACACAACAGAAATTCTATCATGTGGAATCATTTAACCCCCATGTCAGTTCATCAGTTGGGTTCAGACCTGTAGATCAACAGCAGAGCTCTACTGCTTGAGCTAAAGGAATAAACAGCTGCTTACTACTACATGGACCGATACACACAGTTTGCCAGAGGGTTTCCCAATTTGCTAATAGCAGAGAAATGTATGACTCGGGACTCTTGGTTCAGCTCAAGGATCTGTAAGGCATTGCATCTAGTATTATAGAGCCTTCCTGTCCCAATAGAGGCAGAGTGGGCCTCCATTACAGCCAAATTTTCAGACATTAGGTGCATAAGGGACATTATGCCAGCAGCATATGTTAAAATGACTCTCTTAATTTAAGGAGGGTGTGGGTGACTGAGAATCAAGGGACGGTGTGATCAGCTCCCTATCATCCTCTATTACACCTAAGCTCCGTCCAGGTTCAGTGAGAATCAAGCTCGAGATGATTTACACTGTATAGTAAACAATACTTGAGTAGCTTTTGACTAGTCTTTTTTAAAATTAAATTAATATATACTTTTGCTGTAGCCTACATAGTTTGGAGAGTCTTCCTATGAAGATTTTTGGACAGATTTTCAAGAAGATACTTATTTAGACAGCCAAATGATATGATTTTTTGTCATATACCTCAACATTCTGTATCAAGTGTATGCATCAAACTTAGACTAACGTTTTGACACTTCTCTTCTGCTCACAATCTTTATGATCATCCTCAGGAATCGTATGAATGTAAGAGACTTCTATAGTTAATGAATGATACTGGATCAACAGCCGTACATAGTTAAGTCTCCTATTTATCTAGAGCTGAAATAATCTTGGGGAAGAAATGTAAGCAGATACATATATTTTATTGTTTCTGTAACAAATTTAAAATTAACCAAAACAACAAAAAATAATACTTTTAGAATTCAACTTACCATAGCAATAAAGCGCCCAATGAAACAGAAATATGAAAGATGATCTGGATTAATTGTTGATGCTGGATTTATCTGCAGACAGTAGTTGCTCTTGCCAGCATACTCAAATAGACAGTACATAGGGTTTAGAACTTCATGGGAAAGTAAGAAAAACCATTCTCTAAACAAAATAAAGCAAAACAACAGAGAGATAATCCATAACAAATACAGATTTTTATCACAGCTTCCTACAAATGGATAAGCAAAAATATTGTTCACACAGCTGTATTAGAAAGAACATGATACATGGCATTGTATATGTACTACAAACAAAAAAAGGCCATAAAAAATTAACACTAGCAAGACAAGTTCTCAAAAGTTAGGAAATGTCAGAATTAAAGTTCCTGTGCAGCCTTAATTCAGCTCATTTCTGAGTCTGCATTATGATACAATCTTTAATTATATGACTACATATTATATTTTTTCCCCACAGGACCAGTGCACAGGATAGAGGGTGTTCATCAAACAAGCAAGTATTCAATATTTCATTTTTCCTCATAATTCAATGTGTGGCCCCATGCCTTATTTACTGCACACCATTCACACCCTATGCTGAATACATGGATCAGCCACTGAAGAGGAATGAGAGACACACTTTGCCCGTGAGTTTCACAGCTATTGAGACTCAAAAAACCTCAGTTGTATTCCATGCTTTAGAAGGGCATTTTGGGGTACAGACCTTTTTGCCCCTACCCCTACCCAGCCTGCCCTTCCCAACCCCTAGCATTTCGCTACCACCACCAACCTGCCCCCTTCTGTTTCTTTCTGCCTTGCTCCTATCAACTCCCAGTTCTTCTTGAAAGAAGAAAATCCTCACTCTATTGTAGAGATCTTTTGAGGCAAGAAATAGTGTCCCTAATTTCTCTGCTCCTAACCTCTATGCATTTAAATAGCACTGTTTCTTCCTCCTCCTCCATACTGCCTGAATACCAGCAAGTGGAGCACTGAGAGCACAAGAAAAACACTTTCTGTCCTCATTTAAGGGTCCTGGCATCATAGTAGCACCCAGCTGTCAGGACAAGGAATTGCAGGGAAAGGAGAGGTTACTCATCTTGTGCAGTAACTGGGAGTTCTTTAAAATGTGTCCCTTGTGGATGTTCCACAGCAGGGACATGTGCCCCGGGCCTCTGATTGGAGATTTTTAGTAGCAGTGCCCATTCTGCCCACACATGCGCCCTACACATCCTTGTGCCCTGTACCAAGCCTATATAGGGCTACACAGGTGAACTGCCCTCAGTTCCTTCTCTACTGCAAAACCCACAGAGGCAGCTCTGAAGCAGGGGAGGAGGATGGGTTGCAGAGTACCCACAGGGATACGCATCTCAAAGAACTCCAGTTACTACACAAGTTGAGTCACCGCTCTGTCTTCGAGTAGCATCCCTGTGGGTGTTCCAATTTAGGTGACTCCTTAGCAGTAACCCTTTAAGGAGGTGGGAGTTTTGGAACAGAGTCTATCACTGAAGAAAGAACTGCACTGCCTATTACTGCATCTGATCTTGCAGCATGAATTAGGGCATCGTGGTCAGAAAATGTGTGCACCAAGGACCATGTTGCTGCCCTGCAAATTTCAGTAACTGGTACGTCTTTGAATACAGATACAGACATAGCAGTAGAGTATCCAGTCATTCTTATTAGATATGTAACCTCGTTGAAACCATAGTAGGCAATAATATATTCAGCGATCCACTTAAAAAGTCTGAGGGGAGACAGGTTTAAAGGAGCACTTATCTGCAGTAGAAACAAAGTCTAGGGGTTTTCCTAAATGGTCTTGTCCTGTCCACATAAAAGGTTATGGTCCGCTTAACATCTAGTATATGAAAAGAAGACTTTTGTGAAAACTGATGTGGCTTAGGAAAAAATAAACAAAAGGTGAATAGTTTGGCCGATGTAAAATTCAGAGGACACTCCAGGTAAGAATTTAGGATGAAGTCGTAAAGACACTTTCTCCTTGGAGAACAAATTAAAGGGAGGCTCTTCCATTAGAGCCCTTTAAGCAGAAGTGATGGCCACCAAGAAGGACATCTTCATAGACAGAAGTAGCAGTGAACACATAGCTAATGGCTTAGACAGTTGTTCTGTGAGATGGTTAAGAACCAGGTTAAGATCCCAAAACTGCATAGGGGGTCTAATCTGCAGTAAAATCCATGCCTGATGTCAGTACTGCGGGGGTGTGACATTCCCCTGGTGTTATCTGGACCAGTGATCTGCTAGGTCACTCCAATCCTCGACTCTGGGAGCCAGCCTTACCCTGCTCTGCTGTGAGAACCCCCACTCGTGGGCTGTTCATGCACAGCCTCTAGCATGTAAGCTGCTTGTATTGTGCAACGGAATGATATTAGCCAATATCTGCAGTCCCAGACACAACCCTAGGAACTTCCGTCTTGCGGTGTCCAGTAATGCCTGCTGGACGCTGCAAGCTTATGAGTTCGTCAATTTAACAAAGAAATTCATATGTACCAGGCTTGTTATCCCAAGGTGAGTCTCTGACACTCTTCAAACCAAATGCACTGCTTCAGGTAGAATAAACAAACGAATTTATAAACTATAAAAGATAGATTTTAAGTGATTTTAAGTCAAAGCACAAGAAGTCAGATTTGGTCAAATGAAATAAAAGCAAAACGCATTCTAAGCTGATCTTAACACTTTTAGTGCCTTTATAAACTTAGATGCTTCTCACCACAGACTGGCTGGTTACCCTTCAGCCAGGCTCTCCCTTTTGATCAGCGCTTCAGTCACTTGGTGGTGATGGTATCTGTGAATCCTTAACTTAAGGTTATGAAGCCTCTTATCAGTTTTACTAGAAAACAGCAAGGGGCCTTCAAACAGGAGGTCTTGAAGAGAAGGTTAGTCACCCTGTGCAGTAACTGAGGATCTTCGAGATGGGTGTCCCTCTGGGTGCTCCACTTCTGGTGATGTGTGTCTCTGTGCCTTTGATCTGAGAATTTCTGCAGCAGCGCTCCTGTAAGTTGTGCATGCCCTCTCCCTGTCTCACATTGTTGTTGGCGCCTAACACACACCGTGTGACCAGACCCTTGCTCTTCAGTTCCTTCTCTACCACAGAGTCTGGACATTGAACTCTGAAGTAGGGGGGGAGAAGGGTGGGTAGTGGAGCACCCACAGTGACATTCATCTCAAAGAA